>NC_141153.1:41788214-42099642 GCF_053477565.2 Lygodium microphyllum | reverse complement strand
CCTCTCAACTCATCATAACTCTAGGCAAAAATATCACGGAATTCCTGGATCAAGGCCACATAGTCCTCCCTTTCTGCTGTGCTGAGCATAGAGCCTAATTTGATTGGCCGCGAATCACCAAGCGTACCAAGGTCTAGCTCGATAACATCTGCATCTCTTATACGCTCTTGGCCCTCTATCGGCTCGTTCAAAGTGATCTGATAGATGTCCTCCGTGGTGGATCCCTCTTTGGACTCATCACTCGATGATGTCTCACTAGCAGATAAATCTTCTAATGTCTCCAATTCTGTAGAAGATAGAGGAGCTCTCTCACTCTGCGTGGACTCAGGGTAAGCATCAACCACCACACGCTGGGCACCTCTGCCGAATATTAATCGACCGGCAGGTATATCCACTTGGCAATCCGCTTGCAAGATCCAAGGTCGTCCAAGTAATACTTGGTAACTTGGCCGCCCTGCAAAACGAATCACCCTAAAGTCCAACAGGCATTCTACATTTGCAACAGTGACATGGACCTTAGTAATGCAGCCTTCTGGCTGTCTCAAACTGTCATCTGCCATTCTGAGAATTGTGGAAGTATCTTTCTGAATCGCAAGACCCAACCTTTCCATCAGTTCAAAACTCATAATGTTAACAGATGATCCCGTGTCGACAATAGCATAATCTACTAATATCCCATCGACATAGGCTGCAACCCTTGGGCAATGCTTCTCAGAATGCTCGAACCAGTCATCACCAACTCGCGCAATACCCAAAGGTTCTACAATATACCCAGTACGTAGAATCTTTCTAAATTCCTTGCGTACTCCTGGAGAAAGCTTAATAAGCTGCAAAAGGTTCACATCCGGCTTGACTTCGCAAAGAGAGCTCGCCAAATCGAATTCATGATAGTTCGATAGAGCTCGCTTTTCACGCCAAATCATCCGCTCTTTAGGTCGCTGAACTGGCTTTATTGCCTCTTTCTTAACTTTCACCTTCTTCTTTGGTGCTTCCTTATCGGCTTTACTCTCTACGGGCTTCAAAGGTCCCCCTTCTAGGGCAGGATCCAAAACTTGCGTTCCTTTGTCGCCTTGTTTAGGGTTTCCGTCGACAGGCTTATCCATGTCGGCTTCTCTACCCTTTTTACCTCTTGTAAGGACAGCTCGTAGATTAGAGGTTTCAGCATCATTAACGCATACAGCCTCAATCAAACTAACCCCACTACCACTTGGTAGCTCTTCCACTGTAGTCTTTGGTCGTTGAAGTATTTGTTTAGGCCCGATTTGTGGCTGGGAGTCATTTCCTTGGGCACGATGATTGACAGGCCCTGGTTGCCGACTACCACGCTGGAGAGAACTGATCTTACTCCAGCAAGTAGCTGCTAGATGGCCAGATTTTCCACAAATGTCGCACTTAACATTTGGGCAATTTCTTGGATAGTGCTGCCCGCCACACCATTTACAACTAAACCTCGACGGTGCACCCTCCTCTGGGTATCTACTTCCTATCAAATTTTGTTGTTTTTTAAGGAAGTTGACATCAACGGCTATTTGCCGATACTGCTCCGTAATCATGTCGGTATAATGCTTCATCATGTCCTTAACCTCGCCAAGAACATTGGAAGAACTCGACTCATAGCCTTGGTCATTTCCATGTCGTTCCATCGGCCTAACAATTCGATTAGGCACTGGTTGTTGAGCTGCAGGCATGGTGTTAGAATTGACCGCCTGAACTCCACCATTTGGAGCCATTTGACTGCCCGTCGGCATCAACATGCTAGGGGGAGCTGGTAATAAAGGGACATTCTGTATCATGTTCCCTCTCCCATTAGGGTTAGCCATCGCTATCCCTTGGCCACTACTGCCATTGGCTATTGCCATATTGTTTCCCAATACTAAACCCATGTTCGAATTGCCTCTAGAAGCATAGGCTGCTTGTAGTCGGGATTCCACCTCTTGTGCTCGTGTAATGGCAGTATCTATATCCCCCAAGGGGACACTACTCAACTGCAATTGGATATTAAAGTCCAACCCATGTAGGAAATATTGCAATTGGGCAGCTGCGGGGATAGGAATAGAGGTGTCCAACTTACGGAAGACCTCTTTTATCTCTTCGCATAAGCACGAATATCCTCGTGTGGATCTTGGCGGGTCACGTTGAGTACACGCAACCAATATTGCCCACCCCTTTCAGGGGCAAACTCCCTTCGAAAAGCTCCATAAAATGCATCAATGTTCAATATGGTTCCGGCTTCTAAACCATGATACCATATAGCGGCTCTTCCTTTGAGAGTCATGTTGAAGAACATCATTAAATGTCCTTCCTCTTGAATGCGACAGTTAAACATCAGCTTTTGAAACTCCCTAATGTGGAGTTCCGCATCTTCCTCAACTAGCCCATTAAAAATGGGTAGCGGGTAACCTAGAGCCGGCAAATCCGTCGTTCCTGCTGGAATTGCAATAGGCTGCGCCATGACGAGGATTGGATTTGCACTAGGAATAGGGACCGATGGGGTTACACCTCCCGTACTTGACGTGGACTGGCTTATAGAAGGAAGGGGAGCACTAGAGCTTCCACCTTCTCCTAACTTATTGCTCGTGGTACTAAGACCACTAGATCCACTCCCTCGTAAGGGTTCAGCACCGCTACGCTTAGGGGAATATCTCCTAAAAATTTCAGCACGTCGCCTAGCTCTTTCGTCTCTTTCTTGCTTTTGGATTTCTGCTAGACGATGCTTATCAATAAATAACGGATCAATCTCAGTATCCTTTGGCATACACTACTAGTTGGTCCTTAAACAACCAGGATTCGAGAACCGCCACTTTTAAGCGGCTCCCGGCAGACGCACCACTGATGGACCTAAAAACGGGCCGTCACTGGCTCATGCACTAGCCGGACCTCGTCACTATGCGCAAGACAACCCCTCGACCTCGCGGCCAGGAGCGTATATAAAAATCTCTGCCTTCCTAAACATTGCGTTTGTAATACGTTGTAGTCCAACTGATCCTAACCCAATATTACTCCTCAGAGGGAGTCCCTTTCACATAGCCAAAAGGCTCGAATCACATACACATGGGGTTCCTCCTACGGCTGAATGCCGTCAACCCTCTGCGACTCTCCTACACCTTGGGGATTGGCCCCTCGATGCGCCGCTTGACATTTAGACATTTCGCACAAACGTCGCTCAAGGTACCAAATAAACGTATCCAGGAATGTACCATTGTCCTTACTTGACTTCCCCTTTAACCCTCGTCTATCCTACAGCATAGGAACCTCACGCTCTCAACGGTGGGTCAAGGGCCTACTGAAAACAATTGCTATGCGTATCCAGGAGCTGACTCTGATACTTTTAATTTCCTCTAAATGATCATGCAAAGAGGTGGATGCCTAGTGCTCAAACATTTTAAAAACCAGCAGCGTGCAAGTGCAAAACATCTCCTTCATGCTTTTCTTTCTAACCGCTTTGTGCTTCGCTGCAACACCTAGCACCGAAGTGATCTTCGTGCCACTAGGTTTTAATTGTTATCATTATTATTCCGTCCTAGATGCAATACATATAAAATCAGCAAATTATTCCTCATGCTCAGCGGCATTTAACCATTTTTTCCACAACTCTACCCTTCCCCGGTGATAGTGCATCATTGCATTCATTTCTTTTAGGGTTTCCTCGTCATTTTATGTGGAGAAATGAAGGAAACACGCACTAAAACATATAAACAAGGTTGAACTGAAGCATAACTTCATGCCCCAGCCTTGCTATACATCAACAAACATAAATCCCATTTTTCTATATTTTTCGTAGCCCCAAATGTATTTTTCCCCTATTTTTCATGGTTTTTTAATCATTTTCCCGCCATTTTCTTCATTTTCTTGTATTTTTTAAATTGCTGAAAATGAAAACCAGTTTGTGGGCTGTGGTCCTTAGTTCATTTGCAACAAAATTGAAAGATTAGTTGATGTGTATCGACGGTTTTCCCCATTTATATGCCCAAAACCCTTGTTTTTCCCCATTTTTCATACGTTTTCGGGTTTCTTGACATTATTTCGAGCCATGAAATGCCTGTTTTTCATAATTTCTGGTTATAAACAGTAAGAACTCAGAAGAATCAGCAGCATAATCAAATCTTAGTCCATATGAACGGCATTCCATCAATCAAAAGCATAAAACACTAAATTTTCTTTGTAATTTTTTAGTTTACCGCTTAAACGCGTGTTTCGGGTTTCTTTTCCATGGCTGTAGATTTGGAAAACAGCAACACTTCATGTCCAGCATCATCACAAATCACCATTCTCAGCCCGTGTAGCAATCCGGTCCATGCCGGACAAGTCTCCATCATTCTTTCTTCATTGCTCCTTCCCACACATGAACTGCCTCTTAGAAGAGAGAGAGGGAGGAGAGAGAAAGACTAGAATCAGAAATTTCAAACCAAGCCATCATTCGACGGGCGAAGGGCGGCGATAGAGTCAGGATACAGAGGGGATTCACTGCCAATGATCACTCGGGTAGGTTGCATTGAGGCTGGAGATTGATCATCCTCCCTTCAAGCGAAAAAATCGGGCGCATTCTGGCGTTTTTTTTCCCTTCACGATTTGTTGCATCTTCTTCTCCCAAACTTTCATGTGACATTAAATTTTGGGCCCCAAAGGTCACTTGCCCATTTTGGCCAAATTTTGTCCACCCCTTCGTATCTTGACCGGTTTCTTGGCCATTTCCCCTTCCGGACTCGGAATCGAGCTCTGAAAAATCCTGGGCGTCCGGCTTAGCATCCCGCATTGGCCAGTAGCTCATGTCAACCCGCACGACTGTCTGAAAAATTATGAAAAATCACCAAGTGTCGCTCGGGCGCCTCTAAAGCACTTTGGCGCTTAAAATCGTCCTAGATCGAGCCGCCGCCTTTGACAGTGAATATTTTTCCCTTGATATTCATAATTTTTAGCTATTTTTAAGCACTTCCCGTCACCTAAATTCCGCTCTCACTCTTGATTTCATAATCAAACTCCTGCAAAGTGATTAACCACTTCGCTAGACGATCAGTCGGCTGTAGCTTATTCATCAATAATCGAAGCCCCTCTGCCTTCGTATAAAGCACAACTTTCTCATAGAGGATATAGTGCCTGAATTTCTTAGTCCCAAAGACCATCGCAAGACACAACTTCTCCATGTAGGTATAATTGATCTCTGAAATGCCCAATTTCCGACTAGCAAAGGCTACCGGATGATACCACTTTTCCTCCCAAATTTGGGCTAAACAGCAGTAGCTGATACTATGCATGGTGGCTGTTGAAAATATATAGAACACCTCACCTCTTTTAGGTGCTTTTAAAATGGGAGCTTTTACTAGCTCCTGCTTCACATCCTCGAAAGCTACCTTACAAGGGTCACCCCATACAAACAAACAGCTAAAGGACAATAAATTTGTAAGCGGTAACGTTCTTTCTGCCAAGGCATTTATGAATCTACAGTAATAACCAATTGAAGAGAGGAAGCTATGAACTTCTTTCGGAGTGCGTGGTGGACCCATGGCAACTATGACTTTGACCTTCTCGGGATCTGTCGCAATCCCTACCGAGTTGACCACATGGCCCAGCAAGAGCCCATAAGGTACACCAAAAACACACTTTCGTGGGTTTAGAGCGATGTAAAATTGCCTGCAGTGCTCAAAGCATTTTCTTAAAATGATCAACTGTCTTTCCCTCACGGCGGCGGCCCCTAAGTCATCAATAAACACCTTCAACTCTTCAGGGGATATGTCACCAAATGTCTTATCTGTTGTTCGTTGCCATGAACCAGGCGCATTGCATAAACCAAAGGCTATCACATGGTATGCAAAAGTATCAAAGACAGCAATAAAAGTTGTTTTCAACTTGTCCTCTTCTGCAATTGCCATCTGGTTATATCCTACAAAGTAATCCATAAACGAATATATCTCCCTACCCGCTAATTGATCCAAAATCTGGTCAATAAATGGCAACGGGTAGTAATCCTTAACCGTCTGCTTATTCAGCTCCCTAAAATCTATACATAATCGGATTTGATTATTTTTCTTCTTTCTGATCACAATCGGCGAACACCATTCCGTGTGTTGCACAGGAAAAATCAGACCCGCTTTCCGAAGCTTCTGTAACTCTTCAAACAGACCGTCCCTCAGTTCGAAAGGCATACGGCTTACTTTCTGACGCACAAGACGACTGCTCTCTTTTATAGGAATAGTATGAATAGCTAGGCTGGGAGGAATACCTCTTAGCTCATCATAACTCCAGGCAAAGATATCGCGGAATTCTTGAATTAGGGACACATAGTCCTCCCTTTTTGTTGAACTGAGCATAGAACTTAATTTAATTGGCCGCGAATCATTTGGAGTGTCAAGGTCTAGCTCGATAACATCTGCATCTCTTATACGATCTTGGGCCTCTATCGGCTCATTTAAAGTGATCTGATAGATGTCTTCCGTGGTGGATCCCTCTTTGGACTCATCACTTGATGATGTCTCACTGGCGGATAAATCTTCTAATGTCTCCAATTCTGTAGAAGATAGAGGAGCTCTCTCACTTTGCGGGGACTCAGGATAGGCATCAATCACCACGCGCTGAGCACCTCTGCCGAATATCAGCCGACCGGCGGGTATATCCACTTGACAATCCGCTTGCAAGATCCAAGGTCGTCCAAGTAATACTTCGTAACTTGGACGCCCTGCAAAACAAATTACCCTAAAGTCCAACAGGCATTCTACATTTGCAACAGTGACATGGACCTTAGTAATGCAGCCTTCCGCCTGTCTCAAACTATCATCCGCCATTCTAAGAATTGTGGAGGTATCTTTTTGGATCGCAAGACCCAACCTTTCTGTTGGGGGTAAAGGTGCCTCCGCCGTGCCGCCCCGTGTATTACTACACTGACAGTACCCGCCACTGCACACTGCAGGTGGCGGGCGCCCGTCACGTCACTTTATTCTTTATTCTTTTAGTGACAGTTTGAATAAAGGAAGGCCCGGTCACACATTGTGACTGTTGGAGTTCCCATTTCTTGTCTCTCTCTTTCTTGCTCTTGCTCTCCGGCCATAGCTCGCGTGTAAGCTTCGATCCTTCTCACCTTTCAACTGGTATCAGAGCTTGGCATTCTCTTGCTCGAGCTCGACTCGATGCTTCCCGACCTTCGCATCGACTCGCTTCACGCATTGGGTCTCCATCCCGGCAGCCATAGCCGACCTCTTGAGCTCCCGACTCTCCCCGGCTTCCCGAGCTCCATCCTGGCCTTCTTGAGCTTCATCAGGGCCTTGCCCTTGAGGTATTGCTTCAGCATTTGCAGGCATTTGAGTGTATTCTCAGATTGAAACAGGGCAGGAACAAAGGGCAGCCACTCTTCTTGAGCTCCATAGCTCATATCTTCCCTCCCCTTTGCATTGGGCCTTCATGGCTTGGTATGTGCCTACCTTGGGCCATCATTGAGCCCCCCATTACCCCCTTTTCAGCCCATGTGGAGCAACAGCAAGTTCAGCACCAACAGGGCAGATTGCATCATTTTTTCCAGGCTGTGAGCACTCATCTACTTCAGCTCCACACTTGGCCATTGCTTCTTGCTCTCTACCTTGATCAAGAGGGCTATAGACTTCATGTTTGATGTCATTCAAGCTTTGGGTATTGGTCTTGATCTTTCGGGGCTGATTTCTTCAGATTTGGGAATGTCATAAACTGTCATAACAGGCTGAAAACAGGGCAGCACCATTGGCATTAGCGTTTGTTGCTTATACTCCATTCCGGTTGTGCTATTTGATGCCCGTATGCGGTCTACATGATGCCTAGTGCCTTGGGAATGTATGCACATGATTATGCCATGATTTTGGCTTGAAATATTGGCTGATTTGGGACTGTTATTTACTGTTATACAGTGCTGGAAACAGGGCAGCCACACTTGGCATTGGCATTTAATGCTTATACTCTACTCCGGTTACCTTGTTTGATGCCCGTATGCGGTCTACTTCCTACCCGGATGTATTGGGGATGTATGCATTTGGTTTGACCATGATTTTGGCTTGCATTTGGGGCTAAAATCTACTGTTTAGAACAGTAAATACATGCTAGAATAACAGTAGGCTGAAGGTACTTTACATGCTTTGGCACTTACCTACCGATACCGGATGTATGCTTTGAGCTTTGGCATGATATCTCTGACATTTGGGGACGACTTGGAGCATATGTATGAGATTATGGGATGCTTTTGAGCTTCGCATTAGCTCCGTCTTCACTGGCATTTGGACCGACTCGGCATGCTCGTGGACCGCCTATGCCTCATGTCTCTGCTTGACAGTTAGGCTTTTGCATTACATGCTTTGGTTCGTGACATATGCTATTTGGTTCATGTATGCCATACCGACATTTGGAGCTTGGATTTGGATGTATTTGAGCATTCCCGGCTTACTTGATCACTGATCTTGGTTGTTATTTGGATGTCATTGAGTTGACCGAGAGCTTATTTGGGCTTATGTATTGCTTCATGGTTAATACGACCGGTGCTTCATGTATGTCATGCTCTCTCGGATGCGCTTGATGCATTGAGAGGGTCACTTATCACTGGTGCTTTCTCTTGGGTTGTTTGAGCTTCTGAGCTCGCTTTGTATGCCTTTTGTGCCAGTGGGAGCATTTTACATGCTTTCTTGACCTTTGACAGTTGCATGCTATTGGAGCACTTACATGTATTTGAAGTAGTTTATGTCTTGAGCAGCTACATACACATTGAGACTTTGGGATCATACTCCGATCTTTATGGATATGCATTGATGTACTCTTGGTTCACAGGATGCTTATGAGCTGAGTCTCATATTTGGATCTTTCTCTTTGAGCAGATACCTATTTGTGTCAGGTTTTGGCAGTTACAGGAACACTTTGCCTAGAGTGTCTGGGGGTGTGCCTTTCACTGGCAGATGTTATTTTGACATGCTTGGTGTTGAGCTCATGTTCTTTTCACTGTCATTGGCCTTGCTTATGTCCATTTCATGCCGGCTTTGGACCTAGCATTGTTTGCTTGACATTGGATCCTCTTTTGGGACAGTTTGCTCTCTAGACTGCATACCTGCAATTTATTACAGCAAGCAGTTATTGGTGGACTGAGGTGTACTTTTCATACTGAAATATCCTGATTTGGTGTACCGCACCTAGTACTAAGTGGGCAGCAACTTTTGGCACACTTTGCTCACCCTTTGGACCCCGTTTTGGTCATTTTTGGGCAGTTTTTGCAGTAAAACAGCAAGCAGTTTTGGACTGTTTGGGCATTTCCAGCCTGCATAATGGCGTCATCTTCGCATGATAGTGCCATCTTTAACATTACAAAGTTGGATGGTACCAACTACTCTTACTGGAAGAGTCAAATATGGCAGGTTTTGGTGCAGAAATCTCAGATTAAACCACTTCGGTTGAGTGGGGAGCAGCCTGAAACTATGGACATTGACGATTGGCTTGAACTTGATGAGCTATGCAAGTCCACGATTGTATTGTCTCTCACTGAACAGGTACATTATAATGTATTTGAGGAAGCACAGAGTGCATGGGATCTATGGAATAAGATCAAGAATCTTTATGATAAGAAAAGTCCGGCGAGTCAGATGTACTGGTTGAAGCAGCTTATGGATCTGCGCATGAAGGATAATGCGACTATGTCTGCTCACTTGAGCCAGTTCCATGCTATACTGAAGAACCTGACTTCGCAGGATATCACCTTTGGAGAGGAAGTAACTCCTCTTTTCTTGCTTGGAACTCTGAATGAGTCATGGGATGTATTCCGCACTGCTCTTTGTGCCTCTAGTGCTACTCTAAAATTGGCAGATGTTGAGAGTGCTCTTCTTCAGGAAGAGGTGAATCGCAAAAACTTGGATGCCTCTCGTGGTAGTCATGCTTTGACAGTTAGAGGCAAGAATGACAGGTATGACCGTGGTAATGGCCGAGGCCGTGACTCGCAGAAGGGTCGGTCTAAATCTCATGGTGGCAAGTCGCGTAGTAAGTCGCGTGGACGCAATGCAAATGTCACTTGTCATCATTGTGGGAAAAAGGGCCATATTAGACCACAGTGTCATGAGTTGCGCAATGAGAAGCGCAAGGATAAGGGGAAAGATAAAGTGCAGGAGAAGTCCTCTGATCGCAGCATAGTACCTGCGAAGTCCAACGTCAAGATTGAGGAAATTAATGTCACGCAGACTGAAGAGTCCGATGGTGGTGATGAGTTTATACTTGCAGCTAGTTTTTCTGATGCTTCACACTTGACTGAGACACCTAGTATGTATGCACAGTGCTGGTTATTGGATTCAGGTGCGTCCTTCCATGTGACGCCTTACCGTGAGTGGTTTCACTCTTACCGTACTGTATCTGGATCAGTCAAACTTGGAGATGACAGGTCTCTTGATATTGTGGGCTGTGGAGATATTCAGTTGCAGTTTTCCACTGGCAGTTCCTTTTTGCTCAGGGATGTACGTCATGTACCTGCGCTTACGCGTAGTCTTATGTCTGCAGGACAGTTGGATGATGCAGGATTTCATGTCTGTTTTGGGGATTCTACCTGGAAGATTACCAAAGGCAGACTTGTGCTTGCTAGAGGCGCCAAGGCTGGCAGCCTCTATCCTCTTGTTGTATCTGGGTCTTCTGTAGACCATGTTTTGGCAGTGGGCTCTATCCCACATGTATCACTTTGGCATGCCCGTTTGGGGCATATGTCTTTGAAAGGAATGAAAATGTTATCTGGTTTGCAGTATCTTCCGCCTTTGGATTATGCATGTTTTGACTCGTGTGATCATTGTCTTTATGGTAAGCAGAATAGGTCTACGCATAAGAAATCGGGTAGGCCACGCATGAGTGAGCCCTTGGCATTGGTGCATTCCGATGTTTGTGGGCCTATGCCTTGCATGTCTATGGGTGGCGCGAAGTACTTCGTTACCTTCATTGATGATTTTTCTAGGAAAGTGTGGGCTTATCCCATAAAGCAGAAGTCCGATGTCTTGGTAGTTTTTCAGAGATGGCTTGCTCTTGTTGAGAACCAGACTGGGTATAGGCTGAAATGCCTTAGGACAGATAATGGGGGAGAATATGTCTCGCATGCTTTTGAGCAGTTTTGTGATGACAGGGGTATTAAGCGTCAGTTGACCGCCCCTTACACCCCACCCCAGAATGGTTTGGTTGAGCGCATGAACAGGACTATTCAGGAGCGTGTGCGCTCTATGCTTAGCCATGCAGGCCTACCCCCGAGTTTTTGGGCTGAGGCAGTTAGTACGTCAGTGCATGTCATAAACCGATCGCCTTCCAGTGGATTGGATTTCCAGGTTGCAGAGGAAGTTTGGGCTGGTAAGCCACCCTCTTATGCGCATCTCCGTGTCTTTGGATGTGAGGCATTCTGCCATGTGCCCAAGGACAAGAGGAGTAAATTGGATCCAAAGAGCATTAAATGCATATTCCTTGGCTATGGTGAGTCAGGAGAGATGGGCTATCGCCTATGGGATCCGCAGGCGCGGAAAATAGTACGCAGCCATGATGTCATCTTCCATGAAGACAAGATGCACAGGCAGCCTGAGAAGGTGGTTGAGATCCGCAGAGTGATCTTTCAGGAGGAGCCTAAAGCTCCAGCACAGCCAGTAGTACAGCCTGCAGCAGTTCCTCCACAGGGCCAGGATGTTGGACAAGTAGTTAGACAGGCAGCAGAGCCTGCGGTGAGACGGTCTGCTAGAGATAGACGTCCACCTGACAGATTTCAGCCCTCTATGCATTATGTTTTGGTTACAGATGCAGGAGAGCCTTTCACTTATGATGAGGCTATGCACAGGGGTGACAGTCACTCCTGGGAGAGGGCTATGCAGTCTGAGATAGACTCCCTGCATAAGAATGAGACTTGGGATTTGGTTGCCTTGCCTAAGGGCAAGAAGGCTTTGCCATGCAAGTGGGTGTACAAGCTGAAAAGTATCCCTGGACACCCCAAGCCGGCATACAAGGCTAGATTGGTAGCAAAGGGTTTTAAGCAGGAACATGGTGTGGACTTTGATGAGGTCTTCTCTCCTGTGGTTAAGATGACCACCCTGCGCTTAGTCTTGGCTTTGGTTGCACAGCTTGACTTAGATCTATATCAGATGGATGTCAAGACGGCTTTTCTACATGGGGACTTGCATGATGAGATCTATATGGATCAGCCTAAGGGCTTTGCAGAACCTGGCAGGGAGCACCTAGTGTGCAAGTTGAAGAAGAGCTTGTATGGCTTGAAGCAGGCACCTAGGGAATGGTATCATAAGTTTGATGCCTTTATGCAGTCACAGGGCTACAGCAGGAGTGCTATGGATCCGTGTCTTTACACGAAGAAAGCCCGTGATGGCAGTTTGCTTATCTTGGTACTCTATGTTGATGATATGCTGATAGTAGGGAAAGCTCATGATGAGCTAGATGCTCTTAAATCTCAGCTAAAGAAGAGCTTTGAGATGAAGGATTTGGGACAGGCCTCACATATACTTGGGATGCGCATTAAGCGCGATAGGCATCAGGGACTTTTGTATCTCTCACAGCGGGAGTACATTCATAAAGTCCTTGAGCGCTTCCGCATGCAGGACGTAAAGCCTATTGGCTGTCCATTACCTTCTTATGTGAAGGTATCACAGGCCGATTGTCCGCAGACAGATGAGCAGAGGGCCGAGATGGCCAAGATCCCTTATGCATCAGCCGTGGGCAGTTTGATGTATGCCATGATAGCCACTCGTCCAGATATTGCACATGCAGTTGGTGTTGTGGCACGCTATATGGCTACACCTGGCAGCAGACATTGGGATGCCGTGAAGGGTATCATGAGGTACCTGAAGGGCACAGCAGATATGTGTATTTGCTATGGCAGCCAGGATACAGGGGTCGTGGGGTACACTGACTCCGATTATGCAGGACATGCAGATAGTAGGAAGTCCACTTCTGGCTATGTATTCACCTATGCTGGAGGGGCTATCTCTTGGATGTCCAGGGTTCAGAAGTGTACGGCTTTGTCTACCACTGAGGCCGAGTATGTTGCAGCCACTGAGGCTTGCAAGGAGGCCATATGGTTAGGCCGTCTAGTTGCTGACCTTGGGATTGATGCTACACCTACACTGCATTCGGATTCTATGAGTGCCATTCAGTTGGCTAAGAATCCGGTCTTCCATGCGAAGACGAAACACATTGAGGTGAGGTATCACTTCATACGTGGTGTCGTGGAGGACAGGTCTGTTGACCTTGTCAAGATCTCCACTGACGAGAATCCTGCAGATTTGCTCACGAAGAGCCTCACTACTGAGCGCTTTGCCTTCCTCAGGAGGTTGATGGGCGTTGGATGAGATGTCACCTTTCCTCACCTATGTACATTTGTACTGTCTTTTCTTTTTCTTTTCTCTCTCACTAGGGCAGATTCGCCTTTAAGTGGGAGGTTGTTGGGGGTAAAGGCGCCTCCGCGGTGCCGCCCCGTGTATTACTACACTGACAGTACCCGCCACTGCACACTGCAGGTGGCGGGCGCCCGTCACGTCACTTTATTCTTTATTCTTTTAGTGACAGTTTGAATAAAGGAAGGCCCGGTCACACATTGTGACTGTTGGAGTTCCCATTTCTTGTCTCTCTCTTTCTTGCTCTTGCTCTCCCGCCATAGCTCGCGTGTAAGCTTCGATCCTTCTCACCTTTCACTTTCCATCAGTTCAGAACTCATAATGTTAACCAATGATCCCGTGTCGACAATGGCATAATCTACTAATATCCCATCGACATAGGCTGCAACCCTTGGGCAATGCTTCTCAGCATGCTCAAACCAGTCATCACCAACTCGCGCAATACCCAAAGGTTCCACGATATACCCGGTACGCAGGATCTTTCTAAATTCCTTGCGTACTCCTAGGGAAAGCTTAATAAGCTGTAAAAGATTCACATCTGGCTTGACTTCACAAAGAGAGCTCGCCAAATTGAATTCATGATAGTTCGGTAGAGTTCGCTTTTCATGCCAAACCATCCGCTCTTTAGGTCGCTGAACCGGCTTTATTGCCTCTTTTTTAACTTTCACCTTCTTCCTCGGTGGTTCCTTATCCTTCTTAACATCGGCTTTACTCTCCAATGGCTTCAGAGGTCCCCCTTCCATGGCAGGATCCAGAACTTGCATTCCCTTGTCACCCTGTTTAGGGTTTCCGTCGACAGGCTTATCCTTGTCGGCCTCTCTACCCTTTTGACCTCTTGTAAGGACAGCTCGCAGATTAGAGGTTTCAGCGTCATTAATGTGCATAGCCTCAATCAAACTAACCCCACTACCACTAGGCAGCTCCTCTACTGTAGTCTTTGGTCGTTGGAGTATTTGTTTAGGCCCGTCTTCTCACTGGGAATCATTTCCTTGCGCACGATGATTAACAGGCCCTGGTTGCCGACTACCTCGCTGGAGGGAACTAATCTTACTCCAGCAAGTGGCTGCTAAATGGCCGGATTTTCCACAAATGTCGCACTTGACATTTGGGAAATTTCGTGGATAATGTTGCCTACCACACCATTTGCAGCTAAACCTTGAAGGTGCACCCTCATCTGGGTATCTACTTCCTATCAAATTTTGTTGTTTTTTAAGAAAGTTGACATCAACGGCTATTTGTCGATACTTGCTCCATAATCATGTCGGTATAATGCTTCATCATGTCCTTAACCTCGCCAAGAACATTGGAAGCGCTCGACTCGTAGCCTTGATCAGTACCCTGTCGTTCCATGGGCCTAACAATTCGATTAGGCACTGGTTGTTGAACCGCAGGCATGGTATTAGGATTAATTGCCTGGCTTCCACCATTTGGAGCCATTTGACTCCCCGTAGCCATCGACATGCTAGGGGGAGCTGGTAATAAAGGCACATTCTGCATCATGTTCCCTCTCCCATTAGGATTAACCATCGCTGTCCCTTGACTACTACTGCCATTGGCCGTCGCCATATTATTTCCCAATGCTAGACCCATATTCAAATTTCCTCGAGAGGCATAGGTTGCTTGTAGTCAGGATTCCACTTCTTGTGCTCGTGTAATGGCAGTATCTATATCCCCCAAAGGGACACTACTCAACTGCAACTGAATATTAAAGTCCAAGCCATGCAGAAAATATTGCAATTGGGCAGCTGCGGGGATAGGAATAGAGGTGTCCAACTTACGGAAAACCTCTTTTAGTTTCTTCGCATAAGCACGAATAACCTCGTGTGGTTCTTGGCGGGTCACGTTGAGTACACGCAACCAATATTGCCCACCCCTTTTAGGGGCAAACTCCCTTCAAAAAGCTCCATAAAATGAATCAATATTCAATATGGTTCCGGCTTCTAAACCATGATACCATATGGCAGCTCTTCCTTTGAGAGTCATATTGAAGAACATTATTAAATGTCCTTCTTCTTGGATGCGACAATTAAACATCAGCTTTTGAAACTCCCTGATGTGGAGTTTCGCACGTTCCTCAACTAGTCCATTAAAAATGGATAGCAGGTAACCTAGAGCCGGCAAATCCGTCGTTCCTGCAGGAATTGCAATAGGTTGCACCATGACGGAAATTGGATTTGCACTAGGAATAGGGGACGGTGAGGTTACACCTCCCGCACTTGATGTAGACTGCCTTATGGAAGAAAGGGGAGCACTAGAGCTTCCACCTTCTCTTAACTTACTGCTGGTGGCACTGAGACCACTAGATCCACTCCCTCGTAAGGGTTCAGCACCGCTACGCTTATGGGAATACCTCCTAAGAATTTCAGCACGTCACCTAGCTCTTTCGTCTCTCTCTTGCTTTTGGATTTTTGCTAGACGATGCTTATCGATGAATAACGGGTCAAACTCAGTATCCTTTGGCATAAACTACTAACTGGTCCCTAGACAACCAGGATTCGACGACCGCCACTTCTAAGCGGCTCCC
Organism: Lygodium microphyllum; assembly: GCF_053477565.2. Taxonomy (NCBI): domain Eukaryota; kingdom Viridiplantae; phylum Streptophyta; class Polypodiopsida; order Schizaeales; family Lygodiaceae; genus Lygodium; species Lygodium microphyllum. Next base: position 42,083,778 of record NC_141153.1, on the reverse strand, counting down.
GGCAGGCGCACCACTGATGGAACCTGAAACGGGCCGGCACTCGCTCATGCACTAGCCGGACCTCTATCATGCGCTCAACAACCCCACGGCCTCGCGGCCAGGAGCGTGGATGACACATACATCATCTTCCTAAACATATTGCATTTGTATCATGTCTCATAGTCCAACTCTAACCCAATTAACACTCCTCAGAGGGAGTCCCAGCACATTGTCAAATAGCACGAAACACAAACATAGGAGGTCCTCCCACGACTGACTGCCGCTACCTCACTGCGACTCTCCTACATCTTGGGGATTGGCCCCTCGATGCGTCGCTAAACATATATAACATACGAACACAAACTTCTCTCTTTTATGATTCGCGTATTTCCACGAAATATACCATGCTTCCTCACTTTACTTTCCCCTTAGACCCAACGCCTAGCCTGCAGCTTGGACAACCTTACTCACTCAACATTGGTCATGTCTCTAGAAAGCAATTGCCATGCATCTAGGAGGTATTATCTAATACCTTTTATCATTTTATGCTTCTGCAAATTGTGAATGTCCATGTGCTCAAACAATTAAGAAAATCAGCATTGGTGCACATGTGGAAAACATTTCTTTCAATGATTTTGACTATTACTCGTATGCGGCGTTGCATGAACCTAGCACCGAGAAACCCCCGTGCTACTAGGTTCTTAATCCTTAATTATCGAACAACCTAAATGGTATGCATAAAAAAACTAGCAAGCTTTTCATCATTTCATTCAGCATTTAAACACCTTTCATACACTCTACCCCCTCACCCGTTTAGGTTGTGCATTATTGATCGGTTTAGGATTCATTTTCCACATTTTTATTGTATGAAAAGCAATAAAAACTCACTAAAACATAAAGGTAGGGATGAACTGAGGCTAAACCTCATACTTCAGACCCCCCATACATCCACAAACATGGTTCTTATTTTTCCTTAAGTTTCAGCACTCAAAATCCATTTTTCCCTTATTTTTAATGGTTTTTCCCTATTTTCTTGTATTTTTTACAATATTAAATGACTAAAAATACAAAGTGAATTATGGGCTGTGGCCCTTAGGTTCATTTGCAGCAAAAACACAAATTTAGTTGGTGTGTCTTATTATATTTTCCATTGATATCTCAAAAACACCCAATTTCTCCATATTTCTTGTATTTTACGGGTTTTACACTACTAATTTCATCCACAACGCTTATGATTTTCTGATTTTCTGATTTCAAAGAGTTGGATGACATTGCAAACAACATTATAATGCATAATCATCCCATGGGAACAAGTATTCATGAAGCAACTTGCATAAAACATCAATTTCCTTTGTAAAAATGAGATTACCGTTCTTTACGGGTTGCGGGTTTTTATTTGCCATATCTTGGGACTGATTTCTAGCCACCATTAATGCTCATGATAGTCCACAATCAGCAATCTTCCTTCCTCTTGAACCACGGAGCAATCCGGTCTTCATTGGACAAGCCTCCGTCATCCATTCTTCTTCTTCTTCTTCACCACATGAATCTGCCCTTAGGGGAGAGAGAGGGAGGAGAGAGAAATACTGAAATCAGATTGTTCATAGAGACTGCCATTGGAGGAGCAAAGCACGGTGATAAGACTAGCAAGCAGGGGGGATTCAAATCCCATGATCAATTGGGGGGGTTGTTTGTAGCAGCCATGATGCCTCCATCAACTAAGAAGCGCAATTTTCGGGCGTGGTCTGGCGCCTTCTCTCCACGATTATTGCATCTCTCTTTTGCATGAAAGTTTCATACCACATTAAAAGTTGGGCTCCCAAGGGTCACTTGCCCATTTTGGCCAAATTTTGTCCACCTCTTCGCATCTTGACCGGTTTCTTGGCCATTTCCCCGTCCGAACTCCGAATTGAGCTCTGAAAAATCCTGGGCGTCCAACTTGGCATCCCGCATTGGCCAGTAGCTCTTGTCAACCTGCATGACAGTCTGAAAAATTATGAAAAATCAATAAATGTCGCTTGGGCGCCTCTAAAGCACTTTGGCGCTTAAAATCGTCCTAGATCGAGCCGCTGCCTTCGACGTTGAATTATTTTCCTTTGATATTCATAATTTTTAGCTAGTTTTAAGCACTTCTCAGCACCAAAATTCCGCTCTCACTAGAGAAGCCCCCTTTCACCCCCGTGTCCTAAAATCTCCCAAGGCCCTTTTCTTATGCCTTTTGAAACCACGTCCCCCCTGCCCCCGGGTTTTGAAATCCCCTTAAGCCCCTTTCTTATGGGCTTGAAACCCTTTTCCCCCACCCCCCTCTCCCCCCGTGTTTAAAACCATCACAAGTCCCTTAGTCATTTTCCATGAATGTTGAAACACCCTTCCCCTCCCTAAAGAATTAAGGCCTTAAAAGGTCGTATTACCCCTCGCTCGGGATTTTAAAGTTCACTTAGGCTCCCTTTCCTTGGGCTCCCCTCCGTGTTTTTATAAACCCTTAAGGCCTTTTTCGTGGATATTGGAATCACCCCCCACTTAAAACCCTTTTACCCCCCCTCCCCCGGTGCTTTAACCACCTAAAGCCCTTTTTCTTGGGCTTTATAAGTCCCTTTTTCCCCCAAAAGTACTAAGGCCTTAAAAGGTCTTATTACCTCCCTCCTCATGGTTAAACCCCTTAGCCATTCCTTGCCCTTTTCAAAATACCCTTGGGACTTTGGTTTTTTCCCCCACTCGAAAAAGGGAAGAAGAGTGTTGAAGTGCAAGGGTGCGACGGTGGAATTTCAAGGAGGAGTTGTAAAGCTGCTTCCACATCCGGAAAACTACAATTGCAATGCCTCCTAAGAAAGTCCAAGGCGTAGCCGCGGGAGGGTCATCTCCGGGCATCCACGTGGATATCTCACCCCAAGCCTAGGTTTTCCTTCCTAATTTTTATTTGATATTGTTGTAATTCAATCATGCAAGGTTAATTGTTAGAAATAGGATATAATTTTGTCCTAGATGCTCACGACGAAGGAACTTAGTCGTTAATACTTTTAATGAAACATGCAAAATAAAGAAAGCATAAAAGCATTTCTAGCAAAAAGCTTATGCATTGAAATGAATTATAAGATTAGATTATTATCCATTGAAATAGTATACTTCGATTAAGCCTAGAAGTATAAACTGCATCTCGTACTATTAATCCATATCCTCTTTGCAATGAATCATCATGGAAAGTGCAAGCATGAAATGATTCTTACGATGCATAAACTCTAGGAAAATATCGTTTGTCAACAACATAAATTGTCAAGTAAAAGGTTTTTTGTTTAGCATGAATTTTGTTCGCAAAGTGTAGGAAGATTATTTGGAATTAACCTAACCTCAAATCGAAAAGTTTAGGATTGAAAAATCAATTTACGCATAGACAACGAATCATGTGGAAGTAATCTCAAAATTATCTTCTAGAGTTGACCAAATTGACATAAACTTAAAACACCTAAGTTGCAGAGTACTCATTCGGAATGAGTTAAATTCCAAGAAACGCCTATACCTTAAATACTTGCCCACATTCACTGAATGTAGGGACAATGAATTGTAATCGTAAAAGGAACTATGGTTTGTCCCTGAGAATCTTACAAAGATGAATCTTGGAAACCCTAGGTCTAACGACCTCAACTTAAAGAACCTGAAACAGATTGTTTCATGACTCCATAGTCTCATAGTTCGATGCATCACTTGCGCAACAAGTGTGGAGTCATATGATCTTGTGATTGGATCACAAGGGAATGGCCAAGTTCTTGCAATGAAGTTGGCATGTCCTTATGCAAGTTATATTGCAAGAGGATGAATAATCATCCTAATTTGGTATCCTTCTTGAGTAAGGAAGATTGTTTGGAGACTAAAGACCAACCGATAAACTTAAGGTTTGACTAAGTCGGGTTAATAGGGTACGCCCTAACCTAGGATATAGGAGATTTTGCCAAGTTGCAAGTTATCCCGGATCGAGTGCTGGACGCATTCGAAAGGAAGGATTCATTCCTTAGCAGTTTGCCAACAAAAACGATCAATGGAAATGTTTGTGCTTGCTACAGATCTTAGAGCACTATTTGTCTTTGTTTGTTCAATAAATTAAAAGATAAATGAATATCTATACTTCAAGTTGAAGGCCTGAAGGGAGAGGCAGCTTCAGTTACCCCCGACTGCCTGCCTAACCCTAACCAAGGGGGTTGTTGACCGCACCGGGAAAGTGGACCGAACCTGCCGCGAGAGGTCTCTCTGTTGAGCGCTACTTGGAGCAGGAGGATGCTTGGGTGTCAGGGGGTGCTCTGGCCGTAAATCCCTCGCCTTTCGGGTCCTACACAAGAGGCTAACATGACTCAGGATTGGATCTTGAGGCCCGCATACTAGTCTACGGGCATAAACTTGGATTAGTAATCCCTGTGGATTGCTGGATAGCCTTCGGGCGGATTGTGGATAAGCCTACGGGCTAGACTCTTTGTATTTCAAAGATAAATATGATAACCTATTAATAAGGAACTTGTCTAATGTTGTTTTTCTATGTCAAGTGATACAATTACGTGAAGAACCAGTGCCTAATGGGTTAATTAAAGAAGCTGGTTATTACATGTCCAACTAATGTGTTAGGTAATTAAATAACTAAAACAACCTGAGGAAAGTGTGGAGGATGGACCATAGGTCCGTCCTACGGATGGGTGGTCCTGGTTGGCCGGGAAATTTTCTCAAATCGCGATGGACAGTAGGAGGATTGTCAAAGAACACAAACAACTAAAGCATTGACCTAGAGTTAAGAGTGGACCTGATTTACGCTATTTTAGGGGAACGAAATGGGACTATGCCTTATGGCAGAGAGGTTGAGCTTTGCATCCCTCTCGTTTCCCATTCCCCTTGAACCAAGTGCAGTGTGAATCCGCTTCGGACCTGGCATTTCTGCGTAAAGTAGTTCGCTTGGGTCCGACGCTAGTTGCTGTTAGGAAATGACCAATAAGGAAAACCCTAATTCAGGTCGATCCTAAGTGGGAACGGCTGCAATACTTCCGCTACGTGGCAGACGTGGAAAGCCCTAGATTGCAAACCCCGTAACATTCCAAGGGAGTGCTGGGCGGATCTTTCTAGACACCCTTTTCGATGGACAGAGCCTTAAGGTGGCCCATGAAGGTGGTCAGGTTGGCATGACCGACCTACCATATGAGCCTCCACTAGTTGGCCAGGGAATATTTCACGGAATATTCCCTTGACCATCGGGCCGGGGCACTACCCTCGGACCCCTGCCAGGAGGGCTGCTAGCCCCCCTGGGACCCCCCTAGCCAAGGGCCACTTCCACGGCCCCTAGACCCCAAAATAGGGACCCCTTTTAACTCCGTTACCCCGCAACTTGATGCAATGTGCCTCGAGTTGCTACTAGCTTAACTACTCAGTCCAACCCAAAGATTAGACCCACAATGGTCACCTTTTTGCCATCCACTCACATAGACCTCATTTGATATACAAGTCAAGACTCAACCAATGTCCGGGCTCACATTTGGCTTCTCCTCATAATGGGGGCCTTATAACTTTGAGCACCATGGATCAGTGGTGGCACCTTATGAGGGTGGGGCATTGGGCATATCTAACACCCCCCCTCAATGTCCACCCATAGGTGAACTATCTCCTCGGCCCAATACCGAGTCTCTAAAGATGAACTTGAAGCAGATCCTTCGTAAGTGCTTTCGTGAAGATATCTGCTCCATTCTCCTCTATTGGTAGTTTCACTATCCCATTCTCCATCAAATCACGCACATAGTGATACTGAATCTCTATATGTTTGGTGCGTGCATGAAACACTAGATTTTTGGCAATGGCGATGCAACTCTGATTGTCACATCTCAACACAATTGGTTCTTCATCTTGAACTCCCATATGCCATAGGATCCTTCTCAACCATAGTGCTTCACATGCAGCAAAACAAGTTGCCTTATACTCTACTTCAGTAGACAACAATGCCACTATTGGCTACTTCTTACTAATCCAAGAGAAAATTCATGAACCCAAAGAGAAACAATAACCAGAAATTGACTTCCTAGAATCACTAAATCTGAGTCACAATTCCCCACAAGAGAAGTCCCGGAACTATATGTGATATCATAGTCAAGAGTTTCCTTCAAGTATCTGAGTACCCACATCCCAACCTTCCAATGACTCTCATGAGGTTTGTTTGAGAACCTGCAGCAAAACTAATATATGGTCTGGTATTACATAAGTAGATCAGACTGACGAGCATCCTCTTGTACCTCCCAATGTCTACCAATGCTAATGTATCCTCAACGGATAACTTTGCATTCACCTCCATAGGTGTAGCTATCTCCTTGCACTCGGTCATACCACATGCCTTCAAGATCTCCCATGCATACTTCTTCTAAGAGATGAATTTCTTTCTTGGCTCTTGCTAGACTTCAATTCCCAAACAATAGTGCAGCAAGCCCAAGTCTGTCATTTCAAACTCAGAACTCAAAGCATTTCAAGTTTGGTTGATCATATCTTCATAGTCACCTATAATAAGAAGGTCGTCCATATATAGGACAATCACTACAGACTTTTCGCCATCCCTGTAAACATACAAGTTAGCATCTAAGGTACATCTTTTTAAGTTTAAGCTTAAAAAGAACTTATCTATCTGCTCTGGAACCATGCTCTGGGGGCTTGTTTCAGCCCATACAATGCCTTCTTCAGCTTACACACTTTGTTCTCAGAATGGGGGGCCTCAAACCTTGGTGGCTGAGCCACGTATACCTCCTCCTTGAGGTCACCACTTAAGAACGTTGACTTAACATCCATTTGGTAAACTGGCCACCACTGGTGGCCACTGCAAGTACTATGCAAATAGTGGTCATTCTGGCAGTTGGGGCAAATGACTCTTGAAAATAAAACCCTTCAACCTGTGAAAATCCTTCTGTAACTAGTCTAGCTTTGTACTTTTCTAAGGTACCATCAGCCTTGTACTTCGTTGGGTGGAGTGGACAACGGAAGCAACATGAGACGGAGGCAAGAAGCAAAGCATGCTACTGAAGTTGTATTACTGAAGTTATAAAGAATACAAAAGATACACCTAATATAATGAAACCCTAACCTAACATGATGAAACCCTAACTGGGTGTCATACATGTACTAGGTGTCCCAACTAGAACTAGTACTAAGTGTACCATAGGTCCTAACTAATAATATCTAGGCCTACAAGGCACATACCAAGGAATGAGTGACACCTATGGATAGCTCATAGAGTGGCCTACAAACCCCCCTCAATAGTATGGGCTGAAGTATCCTGGAAACGTCTCAAGATACCTGAAAGACTAAGTCATGGTTGCACAAATTCATCCAATGTGGATATAGCAACCTATGACTGTACAGAGAAGGCAGATCACGTAACAAAAGGGGCCAAGTGTAAAGCTTGTCGAAAAGCTTCAAACTTAGGCCGCGGAAGAGCCTTAGTGAATAGATCTGCCAAATTGTCCTCAGTGGGAACATAAGACAACTTGATGTCACCATCTGACCATCTCTCTCTGACATAATGATAATGAACCTCAATGTGCTTTGTGCGAGCATGAAACACTGGATTTCATGCTATAGCCAAAGCACTCTGACTATCTATATGGATGACGGTAGGAGGTGTCTGACCAACCAGAAGATGTGCAAGTAATTTCCATAGCCAAACACACTCTACTGTAAGCTGTGAAAGCTGCTCTGTACTCAGCTTCACAACTAGGTGTGGCAACTATAGCCTACTTCTTGCTGAACCATGAGATCCATGAAGAACCAAGCATAAAACAACTGCCACTGTGGGATCAGTGTGTATCTTGGCAACCAGCCCAATCACTATTAGTGAACCCATGCATGATAAGTGAAGTATTAGCCCTATAGAGAAGGCCCAAGTATTGCATGCCTTTGATGTACCTGAAGACACGTTTCACTGCATGCCAATGGTGATGAGTGGGACTGTGCATGTTATCTTCTCAACTGAGAAACCACATACTGCAAGTTTGGCCGAGTATGACATAGATAAAGCAAACAACCAACTACCTGCTGATAGGAGGTAGCATCACATGGACCACTGCCATCTTCAGCAGAGAAATGAAAACCAGTCTCTAATGGAGTGGAGACAGGCTCACAATCCTCCATCTGAAATCTATGTAGAAGCTGGCCAATGTACTTCGATTGTGACATCACAAATTCCCCCTCAGATCGAGAAAATTGAATGCCCAAATAGTAGTGCAATTGGCCAAGATCAGTCATGGAAAATGACTGCTACAATTCCCGCTTGAAATCTGCAATTTTCTCGAGATGTGGCCCAGTGAGAATCATATCATCCACATAGAGGATCAAAATCAGAAAATCTGCCCCCCTCTTGTGGATATATAAAGTCACTTCTGTAGGACTATTCTGAAAGCCAAGGCTGAGCAAATGAGTGTGTATCCTGTCATACCAAGCCCTGGGTGCCTGTTTCAATCCATATAAGGCTTTCTTAAGCCGGCATACCTTGCGTTCAGACCCTTCAACCTCAAAGCCTAGAGGTTGAGCAACATAGACTTCCTCTATCAAAAGACCATTGAGAAATGTTGTCTTTATATCCAACTGATGTACCTCCCAATTATTATGGGCAACTAGGGCAATAACACATCGAATGGTGGTGATGCATGAAGTGGGGGCAAAGGTCTCTTCATAATCAATGCCCTCCTTCTGAGCATAGCCTTTGGCCACAAGACGGCCTTTGTACCTGTCAAATGAACCATCAGCTTTTCTTTTTACCTTGTATACCCACTTAGTCCCTACTGCATGTTTGCTGCAGGCAAGTAACATAACTCCCATGTTTTGTTTGCATGAATGGAGTCCAATTCATCTTGCATGGCTTTCATCCACAATTCATTTGAGAAGGCATCTTTGTGACAAACAGGCTCCTCATCAAATGCTATAGCAATCAATGCATGAGCAATCAAGTTTGCCAAATCTCTTTTGGCTGCAGCTCTCGTACGGCCCTGCAAAGGAGCATCTAACTTGTTGTCCTTCAAAGTTTCAAAGAGCCAATGAGGAGCTCTTTTAGGCTGTCTAATATCAGCCAATTCTTGCTCTACTGCCTCTTCCACAATGTCCCCAGTAGCACATGGCATCTGTGTCAAAACAGGTGGCTGTCCGGACTATGTAGTAGGCCGTAAATGAGCATTAGGTGGAGGAGCATAACCTAGTGGTGCATCATCTGAGGCATCAGATCCATGCAATGGCACAAGACTATCAAAAATATCTGAGACACCAAGTGTAGACTGCACTTTGCAGTCCCGCAAGGGCATGGAAGATGTCTCATCAAAGATGAAATCTCTACTAACAATTACCCTCTTGGTGGAAGGCTCATAAAGTCTATAACCCTTACTCTCTGCACTGTATCCCAAAAATATACATTTTATAGCCTTATCATCCAGCTTTGTCCGCCTCTGTGAAGGCACATGTGCATAGGCCAAACACCCAACAGTACGTATGTGAGAAATGGTTGGCTTGTGTCCTTTCTAAGACTCATAGGGTGTGATTTTTCAATGCTTTGGTTGGGCTCCTGTTGAGCATATAATTGGCACACATCACTGCATCCAGCCAAAACATATTGGGAAAATTCTTGCCCTTAAGCATACACCTAGCCATTTCCATAATTGTCCTATTCTTTCTCTCAGTAACTCCATTCTGTTGAGGAGTGTAAGGCAATGTACACTCATGATGAATACCATGGGATTTCAAGTAATCATTAAATTCCTCTGACATATATTCACCACCTCTGTCTGATCTCAAGTGTGCAATCTTCAAGCTTGAATCATTTTCAGCCAAGGCAATGAAATGCTTGAAGCAGGTAAACACCTCTGACTGCAAAGATCCAAGTATACCTGGTAAAGTCATCAATGAATGTCACAAATTAATAGAAACCTCCAATTGAAGCAGCCCGCATAGGACCACACACATCACTGTGAATCAAGAATAGCTTGCATGATGCCCCAACTCTACCATCCTTAGGTATGACAAAGTGGTGCATCTTGCCAAGCAAGCAAGCTTCACAGACATGCTTATGAGGAATCTACATCTGTGGCATATCTTCAACCATTTTAGGCAACCTTACCATAGTATTAAAGTTAAGATGCCCAAACCTATCATGCCACAAGTAAGTATCACGCAAAACATCTGCATCAACTGCATGAGCATCATTAGCTGAATTGTCATATGCATTCAAGCAGTACAAGCCCCCTACCAATCAATACAATAGCATCGGCATGACTCAAGTCATATGCTTCACACCTATGCCCATCAAAGACAATCCGAAATCCACATGTAGCTATGGCTGAAATAGAAATCAAATTTTTTCGTATGCTTGGTACATACAAAACATTCTCCAGAGTGACAACACTGCCTGTAACTGATGTAACAGCCACCTGCCCAATACCCTTAACCATATAAGATTCATTATTGGCACATGTCACAGAACCCCCCTTTGGGGCATCAATAAGAGAAGTAAACAAAGTTTTACAGGAGGTAATGTGCTTAGAAGCACCACTATCAAAGAACTATGTAGAGGCTGAAACTGCCATACAAGCATGTGAACTTGTATCATGCACTGGAGGATTGTAATGGCATTGAACAATGAAGCCCCAATTCTGATCCCTGGCATAATTAGCTTGCTCATTAGCATGCCCATGTTTATTTGCATCAGTGCCAGAGGTAGATGTGACTGAAAGTCTAGCTTCTTTCTTCTTCTTTTCAGAAGCAATCCTCTTTCTACATTCAGCAATTTCATGACCCGGCTTCCTACAATAATTGTACCTCTTTTTCTTCTTTTGATCACCCTGAGAGGATGACGTAGAAGGCTGATTAGTTGCTGTATTTTTGGGGACAGATTTCTGAAATCTCCCCTTATTCCGATCATTGGCTGCAAATGCCTGATCTGAGTGCACACTGGCATTCCGATTCACACAGCTCTACTCCTATTACAATAAAAGTGCAACCAATTGATCAAAGGAATAATAGTTGGCATTGCCCATGGCAACCAACCTCAAGGTAGTGGCGAAACCTTGGTAAGAGTCAGGCAACCCATCCGATGTGCCTGATACAAGCTATGAGACAGGGATGTCCTCATCAATATTATCCAATTTCTCCTTTAAATCTTGAATAGCTGTAAGACATGCATCCATATTATCACCCTCATTCAGACGAGTATCCTTCAGTTGCTTGTGAAGATAAGCAACACGGGCCTCATTGCGTACCTGATACAAGGAAGCAAGCTTATCCCAAGAGTCCTTAGCAGTAGTGCATGATCTGATATGAGGAACAATACTTTTTCTGATAGACAGAGCAATAAATGCCTATGCTTTAGCATCACGGCCATCCCACTGTATCATCTCCTGAGTAGGAGGAATGAAGGCATTGCGGGAATAACCAGTGGATGTAACATCACTAGAATAAGGTGTAGCCTGCCTGACGGGCCTACGCTCATCGCTAGATACTAGATTCCACAAGTTCTTGGAAACGAAGACATGCTTCATCATGAATGACCACATAGGGTAGTTAACCCCATCAAGCTTATCATCAACACTGAAGGCCCCAAAGAAATCATCTTTGCCACTAGCCATTATGCAGACAAATGCACAAGAATGACAAAAGCAAAAATTAGGAGCCTCAAGCTCTCAACTGCAAATACCAATTACTGACTCCACAAGCCTCAAGGATTTCCAGGCATAAACCAACTGTATGACCAACTGAAATCTACCAGCAATATTTGGGTATACCTAAAAAGACAAATCCCCGCAGGCAAAATTCAAACTGAATGCACGAATTTCAGTCAACCAGTTGATCGGTCAATCCTAAAAGTCAACATTGGTCAAACACACAGTAAATTAGCTTTGACCAACTTGCCACCAGTAGATGTATGTCTGCAATAGCAAATACTACTGCTGTAACTACAAAACCACTCAATAAACAAGCTGTTTTGACCAAAACCGAGGCAGTTTTGACCAAAATGGTCGTAGTTTTGACCATGAATGTCAAAATCCACCAAGACCAAGGCAAATGGAATAGAAGAGAAGGACAACCAGATCTGTATCAAATTTTACCCAAAACAAACTTTGAAACCCTAAAACCAGAAGTGGTTTTTGCAAAACCGGAGGTGGTTTTGGAGCAAAAAAGTGATTTTGACCTGATTTTTGCACCAAGTAGGGGCGTCCTGACTTGTAGAACAGAGCTATGCCAAAAATTTTACACTTTGTCAAAACCGTTGTGTGTAAGAAGTGGTTTTTTGACGTAGCAAGTGGTTTTAATAGAAAACAGGTGGTTTTGGCCCAAATGAAGGTTGAATAAGCTTGAATGGAGTCCCCCAAGGTTGGAGAAGCCTCAAGAAGGATGGGAGATCAGATTTGAAGCACTTTCCTGCGACGAAACTTTGAGCAATGGCTAGAAACTCCAAAAAATGGTGAGAGGGTCAGATCTGAAGCAATGAAGTGATGGTAACCTGCTCTGATACCACTGTTGGGTGGAGTGGACAACGGAAGCAACAGGAGACAGAGGCAAGAAGCAAAGCATGCTGCTGAAGTTGTATTACTGAAGTTATGAAGAATACAAAAGATACACCTAATATAATGAAACCCTAACTTAACATGATGAAACCCTAACTGGGTGTCATACATGTACTAGGTGTCCCAACTGGAACTAGTACTAAGTGTATCATAGGTCCTGACTGATAATATCTAGGCCTACAAGGCACATACCAAGGAATGAGTGACACCTATGGATAGCTCATAGAGTGGCCTACATAGTTTACCTTCGAGAGCCACTTGGTGCCGCTTTGCTGGCTGATCCACTAGCTCCCAAGTGTCATTCTTCATTATGCTATCATACTCGGCTTGCATAGCTGCCTTCCATGCTGGAGCTACAAGTGCTTCTTCTAAGTTAGTTGGTTCCTTTACTTCTCTCATAATCTCAGCCATCAAGGCCATATTGACTATGTGAGCAGAAGCCCTCCTTTGCTCCTCTATTCTATGAGACCTCCTTAGTCGTCTGCCTTCTCAATAGATGTGGGCATAGGATTATTGTGGTCATAGAGTTGCTTCACCCAACACGGCAATGGCTTTTCTGGTGGGGTGATGTCAAGTTGGTGAACTTTTTCCTCATCATCTGAAGATGATGCTTCCTCCTCCTTAAGGATAGGGACAACTCTCGGGATAGGTTCATAGTGGACTACTTCTTCGCTTGATGATAAAGTGGAAGAACTTGCCTTCTCCTCCTCTACTGTATGTAGCTGCTCCTTGAACACCACATCACGACTCGCGATGATCTTCTTTGCCTCTTGGTCATATAATTTGTAAGCCTTCTGCTCATCACTATAACCCAAGATGATACATTTTCTACTTTTTGGTTGTAACTTGTTTCTCTTCTCATCTGGAATATGTGCATAACATTCACAACCAAAAATCCTGAAGTGTGAGACAGATGGTTTCTTACCAGTATAAGCCTCATGAGGTGTTTTTACCTTAAGAGCCTTTGTGTAGCTGTGATTTAAAATGGAGACTGCAGTATTAATAGCTTCAGCCCAAAAACGGTTAGGCAATCCCTTGCTCTTTAGCATACATCTTGCCATCTCCACAATGGTGCGATTCTTGCGTTTGACAACACCTTTCTACTGAGGTGTGTGAGGCGTCGTCAATTGACACTTGATCCCTTTGCTCTTGCAAAATTCTTCAAACTCCTTTGAGTTGAACTCACCACCACCATCTGTTCTAAATTTCTTCACACTTTTCCCTGTTTCATTCTCAACAAGTGTTAGCCATTCTTTAAACTTACCAAAAGTTTGAGCCTTATCATGAAGGAAGTACACCCACATCTTCCTATTGTAGTTGTCAACAATCAACATAAAATAAGAAGATCCCCCCAAGGCTCGTGTAGGCATCTTTCCGCACAAGTTAGCATGCATCAACTTTAGAGAAGCCTGTGCTCTATTCTTGCTTTCTTGTGGAAATCCCTTTCTGTGTTGCTTGCCCATCATACAAGCTTCACATGGTTCCTTCAATTCAGTCATTGCACATAGGTGAGCAACCATACCTTGCTTGTGCATCTCCTTCAACACTACAAATCCAATGTGTCCAAACCTTTCATGCCAAAGCTTACTTGTGCCCACTCCAACGGTGGTTGTAAGAGCACTTAGATCATATAGGTTTTTCCTTCTTTCTCCTTTGCCAACAACTTTTCCATCACTGTCAAGAATTTCTGCACCTGTCTTCTTGAACCTCACTTCATGACCAAGATTAGTTATGGCAGCAACTGATAACAGATTTCTCCTAACATACTACACATTTGAAAGCTTTTTGACATCACCATTTGTAGCAACAAATAAAATAGTACCTGTGCCCGCAGCATGGCATTTTGCATCATTTCCAACTGTCAGAGTCATGGATTCTTGTAGAGGCTGCATAGAATTATATAGATCTTTCTTATTGGTCATGTGATGGGAGGCCCCACTATCCAACACGCATGAGTCAGTGGTAAATTCTTCTTGTGCCAAGGAGCACACCTCCTCAATGGTCACCATGAATAACTCCATCTGCTTCAATCGTATTGGCTATCTCTTTCTCTTTACTTTTAAGGGTACCATTATTTTCATATGTCTTCTTGACACGACAATCTGCAATTGCATGTCCTTTCTTCTTGCAGTAGAAGCACTCTCCTTAAAACTTCTTCTTATCGCCCTTTTTCTTTTTGTTACCATCATTTTTGTGGAGGAACCACCTTTGCCTTTTGCATTGGCAGAGAATGCAGCATCTCCATTGTTGCTTCCTTCTTGGGCTTTCAGCCTCAACTCCTCCTCAAGCAATAATACATAAAACTCCTCAAAATTCAAAGCTTGAGGTCTCACGTGAGTATTAAGGGCAGTTACTAGTCCATCAAACTTTTGTGGACAAATCCAAAGACATCTCCAAGTTAGCTCTTTGTTAGTCTTTTGTATCCCAGCACTAGCCATCTGGTTATGCAGATTCTTAATCCGAGTGATGAATGCTTCAGCTGTCTCTCCTTCAGCAAACTTCTACGTTGCTAGTTGATTCTTCAAGTTTTGAATCCTTGTTTGGTTTTGTGTTTCATACTGACTCCTCAGTACATTCCAAGCCTCTAATGCTTTGGTTGTATGTTGAATCAAAGTCAAAACACTGTCAAAATAGCTTGTAACTAATGTACACAATGCATGGTAGGCTGTGATTCTACATCAGTCCCCATCACAGTCTCCAAAAGCTCATAAGAATCAAGGATAGTTGTAATTTTGACTTCCACAAGGTATAGTTTGTACCATCTAACTTTCCTTCGCTGAAGGTTGGTGGACGAATCCTCAGTGTTTGAATAGCTGGTACAACAGCACCACCTCCTGCACCGCTTCCTGATGCGCCAGAACCGCTTTCGAAAGACGAAATTGTTCCTCTTTGCTATTGAATCCTTTGCCTCTTGCGCACTCTTCGATCCCTAGAGCCCCCTGGGATCTGATACCATGTAAAAATTACACGGCATAGGTGCTACCCGCTGTGATTCCTGATGCGTGCTATTCCTTATAATGCCTGGTCGGTCCCAGTATTCTCATACATTTTGCTTCTAATACATGCGGCAGCAAAAGCTAGAAAATCTTTAGAACGATAAGTTTATTACTACATTTTTCTTCTAATATAACCGTAATGCGGTAGCAAAAGCTAGACTGGAATAAATCATAGCAATATGTAAAACTGTCCCAAAGTGAAGCAATCATTGATTCATATGTCACTGGAACTATCAGGTAGCAAGATACATCCAATAGTGAGTGTCAAGAGGCAACAAGGTACCAAGAACTATCAAACCAATAACCTGTCAGGCAAGATACATCTCATAGGTCTAGAAGTCATGCATGTAATGGGTCTCGCGATAAGAGAAGAGACCAAGCACAAGCACAACTGATAGAGCAAGAAGCTCAATGCATAACCATCCAAGATGCATAAAAAATTGACAAACCTATGACAAAGATAGGTGCCTATCCCAATAGGCATATCAAATCATCCCACTACAGACTAACTGTAGACATAAAGCTCTCAAGAGAGCAAATGCATGTAATTGTCCCACAAGCTCAAGCTCAAGTGTAAGTAAAACTTTGTGTACATTCGAATATGACAAGCGGCTCCCACTGGAAGTAAATTCAGATGCAAATAGAGCAAGCAATGCTCAAGTACATCGAGTACATAGCATCAAACATTCCAAATCCGAGTAGGGTACATCCGAAGCATAAATCCCAAGCTATCTCAGACCCATAAAGCAAAGCCTGAAAGCATTCAAATAGCATGTAACTAACAACCAAATGTAATGCCCAGTAGGTCCAAAATGCTCGAATACATCCAAAGACGGAGCTTCAAGTGGATCTCATGCATGGGAAAACCAAGTGGCAACCATATCTGACCAAAGCATAAATGCAAGAGGCCTAAATGTCAAGGAGTGACAATAGGCATCAATCCAAATGCTAGTGAATGACGACCAAAATGGAGCCTAATCCAAGCTCAAAAGCATTCTGAAAGAAAAAAGAAAGCATTTGACAATCTCCAAATACATCGGTATGATCATTCAAATCACCGGTAAGCACCCCGTATCTAAGAACCAATGCATACACCAAGTAAATGAGCTTCAATCCAGTGTATTATAGCAGCATATTCACTATCAAATGAAGCTCAATCGGTGCCCAAATTTTCTCCAAATCAGTCCCAAATCATAGACATAGCATCCCAAAACATATGGGCATCATCACGCATCAATAGGCATAAAACGGGAAATGCCAAGAAGCATCAAACATCAAATGTTAAGTGCTGCCCTATTTTTTGACAGTCATGGAAATGTGTATATAGCAATGGCTAAAGGTGGAAGTACTTGTATTGATCATTGAGAGCCAAGAACCAATGCCAAGGAGTCCAAAGATGATCGGAAAGCTTGCAAACAATGCCGGAAAGCCGAGGAAGGGGCTGAAAATGCTAGAAATGGATCAGCCCAGCCCCCTAAAAATGCGCCGCATTTTTCACTAGCTACTTTTGGGGGCTGGGGAGTCTTCAACAATGCTACTGAGAACTTGGCAATGATTAGGGGGCTCCAATACAGCCGTACAAGGTGCCAAATGAAGGCTGGGAAGATCAGAGAGGAGGCGGGAGATCAAAACATACCAGCAAATGAAGGTGCCATGGCTACCATTGAAGCTTGAGTGGAAGCTCTTCAAATCCAGGCTGAAGAGAATGTTGGAAAAGCTCCAATGTATTTGCTCTAATACCAGTTGAAAGGGAAGTAGAACCCAGGAGGAATAAGCTTGGCAGTGAGAGCTGTGGCAGATGGAGAGAAAGAGTAAGAGAGAGAGAGAAACTCAAAGTGGGAACTCCAACAATCACAATGTGTGACTGGGCCTTTCTTTATTCAAAATGTCACTAAAAGAATAAAGAATAAGTGACTGTGATGGGTGCCCGCCACCTACAATGTGCAGTGGCGGATACTGTTAGTGTAGTAAAGTGCAATAATACATGGGCGGCTAGGTGAAGGCACCTTTACCCCCAACATTTTCTAGCACTTTTTTGGGACAAAAAAATAGCTCTCATTGGCAACCAGGAGATAGGGTGACTCACCCCATTGAGCCCCACGAACAAATGTGCACATCAACACAACCACAAAGAGCATCAAGCTGATACAAAAAATACTCAACAAAACACATCACAGCTCTCACCCTACCCCTATCAAAACCAAGGTGTATGAAATCCACGAGGACTAGGCCTAGCATAACTTAATAGAAAGCCTAAAGATAGTCACTAACCGACTGCTCCAACAGAGCCAAGCCAAAAAGAACTATCAAAGAGGTCATCCTAAGTGGTGGTCTGAACTACCTTCCAAACTGAGGACAACTCAACTAGGAGCTCATACTAGGCAAGGACTTCTATAGCCTAATCAATAAATATTGTCTTGTAGCACATTATCCTTGTAGGCCTTTATTTTCCATACTTGGGCATGTAAAATGGAGGGAGCTGAGTGTAGTGACCCAAGGAGAACATGGCATCAGCCTCAAGTCCTGTCTTGGTACATCTTCTTAGATATGATCAATGCCGCACCCTCATTAGGTGCTATCAATGATCCATGGTGCTCAAAGTTGTAAGGCCCCCATTATGAGGAGAAGCCAAATGTGAGCCCGGACATTGGTTGAGTCCTGACTTGTATATCAGATGAGGTCTATGTGACCGGATGGCAAAAAGGTGACCATTGTGGGTCTAATCTTTGGGTTAGATGGAGTGGTTAAGCTGGTAGCAACTCGAGGCGCATTGCATTGAGTTGCGGGGTAAGGGAGTTAAAAGGAGCCCCTATTGTGGGGTCCGGGGGCCGTGGAAGCGGCCACTTGGCTGGGGGGGTCCCAGGGGGGCCAGCGGCCCCTCTGGCGGGGGTCTGGGGGTAGCGCCCCCGGCCCGATGGTAAAGGGAATATTTCCTAGAATATTCCCTGGCCGACTAGTGGAGGTTTATATGGTAGGTCGATCAGGCCAACCTAACAGCCTTCGCAGGCTATAAAAGCTAAACCCCTTCACAGCCATCGATCACTCATCTTTCACCCAGTCAGAGTTGTTGTTCCAACTAGCCTTAAGCTCTTCACCTATCTTCTATCTAGATCGCCATCTAAGCTTCACACAGTGGAAGCACACGGGTGGACAGAGCTATCTTTGTATCAGTTGTTTGGAGTTAAAGAATTTACTGATTCTCCTCATATCTGTTGTATACTCTCTATCTCTTTCTCAGATTCTATTCACTGCACTGTGTAATATTTTACACATCTCGGTACCCAATAACCTACCAAGCCCTCACAAGGGGACACTTAATCCTTTTCTAATGCTCCAACCTTCTCTTATTTCAATTTTTAGCTAGATGCCACCCCTAGGAAGACAAGGCATCGGCCTTGGGTCTTGTCTTATCCCTAGGAACCTACCAGGCCTTCACAAGGCAATGAACAACTGCTCAAGGATTTTTCTTTCTTTCCTTTTCTATTTTTATAGGGGTTAGAACCCCTTTTTACACACCTCTGTATATTCATATATTTTCTTTTAGATATTTAGGGTTTTTTCCTTTGTATCATCATTTTGTCTGGCAGGCTTTTCTAATTGCCTCACACTAATAGAAACTCCTAGAATAGCCGCCTAGTAGGTCAGTAGAATAGGATCACTAGAACTCCCATCTAAAACAGGACTTTCAGTGCCTGACAATGGCTTTGCAGGACGCAATGACTACTCAGACCTTCCCCAAACATACTAACCTATACCTAGGACTTCATGTCTTGATTGCCAGTCCCCAACAAACAAAAAGAAAGTACCGCTTACATACACATGTATCATTAATTGCTTAAGGAAAAAGGGAAAAGACTCCAAAAGGGGGATGAAACCATGTGGAATGGGCACAAGAAGCTCCTCTCTTTGTCAACCTATATGATGTAATCACTAAAACACAAAACTATTAAGCGTACCTACACCAAACAGACATATGGCCCTCTTGGCCTAACGAAATAGCACATTTTACTACAAACTAACTATCCCTCTTGGCCTAATGAAATAGATCAAGTCACTGCAAAAGTGACTGGCCCTCTTAGACTAATGAAATCAAATAAAACTCTTAAGCAACTGGCCCTCTTGGCCTAAATAAATCAAGAAAACCAGCTCATATGTAGCCCTCCTCAAAAAATTTTATAAATAGCCAAGCAAATGTGCCAGTCCAAGGAGGAAATAGGGCTCTTGCCCTAAACTAAATGCATTAAATTGTGACCCATCCCTCCTGCATATATAGCAAGAGGTGTACACATAACATGTCATTGAACTATCCTATGGGTCCAAGATAATAGTGGTAGATGGGTCTCAGCCACTCTTCGCATTACCCATACCAACCATCGCATGCCATATAATGCGTGGTCTGATAAAATTGTCCTATCTCATTATCAATGGCAACATCTAGACTAGGACCATAGTTAAAGAAGAGGTCCTCTTCATAAGCAAAATTGGCTAAGGAATCTGCAAACTGATTCCAAGAATGCGGAATCAGCTAAAGAGATACTCTCTCAAATTCATCAAGTAGGGTTATAGTAGTTTGATGATACATTCAAAGGATAGGATTCCAAACTGTGTATGTCCCATTTAGTTTATTTAAGATTAGCTGGGAATCCCCTTTTACTAACAACTGCCAAATACGACATTTCTTGGAATTAGTCAGTCCCATAATCAAGGCTTTATACTCCGCCATGTTGTTAGTGAATCCTACCCCGAGATAAATAGCTAATTTCATTGTAACTCTACGTCAGGGATCGCGAATAACTACTCCAACACTCCATTTTTTATCAGGGCCCTTGGACGCTCCATCAAAGTATAATGTATAAGTCCACAATGGGTTTACACAATGAGCCCCATTAGGAACTCCTCTATTCGTAATTATGATGATCAAAATTCAACATGCTTAGAGGATGAACTAAGGCTCCATCCCACCTTCTTCGTTAAACTCAACAGGGATGCATGTCAAAATTTGTAAGCAGTGATGGCAGAAAACTTTCATTTCCCACACAAAGATACCGTCTTCTTGCTCAATCACTTTGTATCCTTTGCTCTACTAGATAAGCTTCCCCTGATGATATCTTTGCTCCAGATATGAGTGCTCCAAATAGGGAATTAATCACCCCATCAACAACCAGTTTAAGCTCTTCTACATCAACCCTGCAATGCATTTATCGGATTAGCATACTCACAAATAATAAGATTTAATCTTATTAATATTAATCTTATTTTTAAATTCCACTCCCTGTAGATCAGCTAGTAAATCCGTGGACTTATTTTTACCTATCCTAACTACCTTGTAAGGGCCATCCCATCTAGGTTCTAGCTTCCGTGGGAGGAGCTCCCTATGCCCATCATAATACAGAACTAACTGTCCCTTTTTAAAGGTATATTTCTTCGCTTTTAGATCATGCAACCATTTCATTCAATGTTTAGCTATCTCCTGGTGTAACAAACTCTACAAGTTGAGCTCACCCATGTGGGCTATAGTCGTAAAACACTCGAATAGGGCATCTATGTCACCCAAAGAATGATTGATTGCGAATCTTATGGTCGGAAACTTAATTTCTAAGGGAAAGACACACTCCTCCCCATAAACCATTTGAATGGGGTGTGGCCAGTGGCTCGTTTAAATGTCATATTGTATGCCCACACCGCCACATACAATTTTGCATCCAGTAACGTTTCTTTTCGGAGACTATCTTTGACAGGATACCCACAAGCTGATTATTGATACTTTCAACTTGTCCATTTGCTTGCAAATTATAGGGGGTCATCTTGTTATGCTAATTTTTCCATGCTTCAGCCAAGCTTTTAATCACTTTGTTTAAAAATTGAGTTCCACGGTCCAATACTATTTCCTTTGGCAGACCAAAATGGGAAATGATCTGCTCAAGTAAGAAATAGGCAGTCTCTTTTACATTGTCCTGCCTCATCGCTCATGCTTTTGACCACTTTTTTAAGTAATCAATTGCTACTATAATATATCTCTTGTAAGTAGTAGACGACAGGGTAATAGGACCCACAAAGTTGATGCCCCACTTCTCAAATGGAAGGATACCATAATAGGCATAAGTGGGTGCTTCCTGTTCTCTCTGCTATCATGTCTTTGATAAGTATCACCTCTCTTAATATACTCAAATGAATCCTAGAAGATGGACGGCCACCAATATCAAGCTCTTAAAGCCTTCTGTGCTGTCAACCGCCCGGCAAAGTGCCCCCCACAAGTAGAGTCATGGCACTCATCCAAGATAAATGGAACCTCGTCAAGCATCACACATCGGCGATAGATATCATTAGCCCCCTGCTAATATAGTGTTCCTATGATCAATGAAAATTTTAAGGCCTACTGTTTAATTTTCCTCTTCTTGGATTTGGATAGAGTAGCTCCAGTCTCGATAGATAGTGAGTTATAGTAGCATACCAGGAGGGAATAGATGTTGTATCAATCTTAAATAGTGCTTCCATGTCACTTCCTTCAGCGAAGACCTATTTTGGCTCTCTAAAATCCACAAGACATTCTACAATGCCCTGAAGCTTCGATGGCTTGCTCTTAATCTCATAATCAAACTCCTACAAAGTGATTAATAACTTTGCTAAACGATCAGGCGATTGTAACTTTTTCAGCAACAATCGAAGCCCTTCTGCCTTCGTATAAAAAACTACCTTCTCATAAAGAATGTAGTGCCTGAAATTTTTGGTCGCAAATACCATTGCAAGAAGGCACAGCTTCTCCATATAGGTGTAGTTAATTTTCGATATGCCCAACTTCGAACTGCAAAAGCAATCGGATGGTTCCATTTTTCCTCCCAAATTTGGGATAAGCAATAGCTAATACTATACATGGTGACTGTTGAAAATATATAAAATACTTCACCTCTTTTAGGTGCTTTTAAAACAGGTTCTTTGGCAAGATCTTGCTTCACATTATTAAAAGATACTTTGCAAGCATCACTCCATACAAATTGGCAGAGTTAAAGGACAATAGGTTTGTCAATGGCAACGTTCTTTCTGCCAGGGCATTTATAAACCTTCGATAATACCCTACTAATGACAAAAAGCTATACACTTCCTTTGGAGTATGTGGTAGACTCATAGCAACTATGACCTTGATCTTTTCAAGATCAATTGCAATTCCTGCTGAACTAACCAGATGGCCTAACAATAGCCCACAAGGAACTCCAAAGATGCACTTCCATGGATTAAGGGCTATGCAAACTTGTCTGCAATGCTCAAAACACTTTTGCAAAATAATCAACTGCCTTTCTCTTATGGTGGATGCCCCTAGATCATTAATGGATGCTTTCAACTCCTCTGCCGAGATGTCACCAAAGGTCTTATTGGCTATTCTTTGCCATGAACTAGGTGCATTACATAAATCAAATGCCATCACATGGTATGCAAAGGTATCGAAGATAGTAATAAATGCCATTTTCAACTTGTCTTGCTTAGCAATTGCCATTTGTTTATACCCTACAGCAAAGCAATCCATGAACGAATATATTTCCCTACCCGCTAATTGATTCAAAATTTAGTCAATAAACAGAAACGGGTAATAGTCTTCAACAGTCTACTTATTTAGCTCTCTAAATTCTAGACAATGCCAGATTTGATTATTCTTCTTCTTTCTGATTACAATTAGTGAACACCATTCAATATGCTGAACAAGGAAGATCAAACCCACTTTCTGCAATTTCTATAGCTCCTCAAATAGCCTGTCCCTTAGTTCAAAAGGCATGCTCTTTACTTTCAAACGTACAAGCTGACTTCCTTCCTTTAGAGGAATGGTATGCAAAGCCAGGCTAGAGGAATGCCTCTAAGTTCCAAGCAAAGATGTCAGGGAACTCTTGAATTAAGGACATATAGCCCTATCTCTCTTCCGAACTGAGCATGGAACCTAATTTTATTGGCCGCGAATCGTTTGGTGTACCAAGGTCAAACTCAATAACGTTTGCATCTCTTATTCAAACTTGAGGCTCTATTGGCTCATTCAATGTTATCTAATAAATGTCCTCTATAGTAGACCCTTCTTTAGATCTATCGCTCAATGATGTCTCACTACTAGATGGATCATCTATTGTTTCTAGTTCAGTGGAGGATAAAGGAGCTCTCTCACTCTGAGGAGACTCAAGGTAAGCATCCACTATTACATGATTGGCACCTCTACCCAGAATCACTCGACCAATGGGTATATTGACTTGACAGTCTGTTTGTAAAATCCATGGCCTGCCTAGCAAAACTTGATAGCTAGGACATCCTGCAAACCTTATCACCCTAAAGTCCAAATATCATTCCATGCTTGCAACAGTAACGTGAACTTTAGTGATGCAACCTTTTGGTTTCCTTAGACTTTCATCAACCATCGTAATAAGTGTGGAGCTGTCATTTTGGATTTCTAGACCTAGCCGCTCTATCAAGTTTGAACTCATGATATTGACGGAGGATCCAGTGTCCAAGATAGGATGCTCCACAGATATTCCATCCACGTATGTTGGAACCCTAGGACAATGCTTTTTAGCATGATCAAACCAATCTTCTCCCACTCGCGCTATGCCCAAAGGTTCGACAATATACCCAATATGCAGGATTTTCTTGAATTCCTTGCATGCTCCTGGAGACAGTTTAATCAATTGTAGGAGATTCACGTCTCGTTTAACTTTGCAAAGAGAACTTGCTAGATCAAATTCGTAATAGTTAGCCAAATTTCTCCTCTCGCCAAACCAGTCTCTCCTTTGGTCTTTGGACCGGCTTTGGTGCCTCTTTTTTAACTTTTTCCTTCTTTCTTGGAAATCCTTCATCCTTCTCGGGATCAACTTTACTATCAATAGGCCTTAGAGGTCCACCTTCCATATCAGGATTTAGAACTTGCTTTTCCCTAGCATCTTGCTTTCCCTGCACAAGTTTTACAATTCCTTTGTCACTCTCTCTAGTCATTTGACCTCTTGTTACGGCTCGTAGATTAGAAGTTTCAGCATCATTAACACGTACGACCTCAATAAAACTGACTCCACTGCCATGAGGCAACTCCTACAATAGCCTTTCCTCGTTACAGTATTTGTCTTGGTCCCTCATCTTGCTAAAGATTATTCCCTTGTGCGTGATGGTTAGCTGGACCTGGATGTTTACTTCCTTGTTAGAGAGAGCTAATCTTACTCCAATAGGTAGCATCTAAGTGGCCAACTTTTTGCAAATATCGCATTTGACATTCGGACAATTCCTAGGGAAATGTTGGCCACCACACCACTTACAGCTGAATCTTGAGGGGGTACCCTCTTCAGGGCATTGACTCCCTATCAAATTTTGTGACTTCTTAAGGAAATTGACATTCACAACTATTTGTCTACACTGTTCACTAATCATATCAATGTAGTGCTTCATCATATCCTTGACTTCACCAAGGACATTTGAGGCTTTTGACTCATAGCCGTGTTCGTATGTCTATCATCCCATCAACATAGCCACTTGATTAGGAATCGGCTACTGACTTACTGTGACAATGTTTAGATTTTTTGTTTGGCCTCCACCATTAAGCTGGTCTGACTAGCCACATGCATAGTCATACTAGGAGGAGCTGGTAACATAGGCAAATTTGGCATGATACTCCCTCTTCCATTTGCATTTGACATGGGGTCCCCTTGACTCCCGTTGGTCAGTGCCAAATTATTACCACTCCAATTTATCCTTGCTTCATAAGCCGCTTGCAAACATGACTCTACTCCTGCTTGGGTAATAGTAGCGTCAATGTCGACCAGAGCAACACTACTTAGCTACACCTAGATGTTGAAGTCTAATCCATATAGGAAATATTGCAACTGTGAAGCCAGTGGAATGGGAATATAAGTATCAAGTTTGTGAAGAACTTGCTTTAGTTTCTTGGCATAGGTCTAGACATTCTCATTTGGCTCTTGGCGTGTTACATTCAAGACACACAACCAATATTGTCCATCCCTCTCAGGGGCAAACTCTGTATATGGAAGGCCTTGAAGAATTGCTCAATGCTAATTATGGTTCCGGCCTCTAAACCGTGATACCATACTACTACCTTTCCTTTTAATGTCATATTGAAGAACATCATTGTAAAGAAGGATTCTTAACCTAAACTGATTTAGTCTAATTCTAGCCTATGAACATGAAATTGACAAGAAATGGACAAGAAATTGGCAAGAAACCATAGCTAGAACTATCATTAACTATCAAAATGAAAAATTGCTACAAGGGAAGAAACAAACCAAACTTCTTGCTCCAAAATATCATGATGCCAAATTTAATGGCTGCTCCCCTATTTATATGTAACCCTAATCTAACCCTAGCAAGCCTTAAAATTCCTACATTACAAACCATCCCTTCCCGAAAAAGCTTTGTCCTCAAAGCTTGGGAATATAGAAAGAATTACAATGAAGGTGATGGTTGTAAACTTCTAAAAACTGTCCAAACAGGGCTAATGTAGGAGAATGGTCATAAATTTTGAAATACATGTCGGTTTTCAGCATATGAGATGTCATAATGAAGTAGACATCATATAGTACCTTCCCCAATCATAAATTTTGCAAATTGACTAAGATAAGTCAATTTATTTTATGATAGAAATTTTGGAGTGCAAGCTGCTTTCTTTAGAATGCACTTTTCCATATGTAGTAACCATAGGAAAATCATTAAAGCTGCAACACCCATTTATGAGTTACTACCTTATAGGCAATACTCCAAATAAAGATATCAAGTATCCCCGGGATCAAAAGTAAATCCCTCAAAATAATAGTCACAGTCATGGGTACCTTTCCAAGAATCATGCATATCATCTATACCTCCCGGGTCAAATGGAAAACCACCCAAGAATTCATGATTACCACCATGAACACCATGACCATCATAGGGAAATGAGGCATTCGAATCATATGACATGTCAACACCATGACCATATACACGAGAATCAAAAAGAGCATGATCAACTCTAGGT
The DNA here is from genome assembly GCF_053477565.2 of Lygodium microphyllum. NCBI lineage: Eukaryota > Viridiplantae > Streptophyta > Polypodiopsida > Schizaeales > Lygodiaceae > Lygodium > Lygodium microphyllum. The sequence goes on along the minus strand of NC_141153.1, from coordinate 42,057,274 downwards.
TGATGTATCTTATCATCATAAGTATCCTCAAGTAGATCATCATCATATGAGTATGCATTCTCATCCATTTCTGCAAATAACTCTCTTTGTAAGCCATCATCACATATCTCTGCATCCTCATGCTCTTCATTGTCTATTACACACTCTTCTTCACTTTGATCTTCATCTTCTTGGCTATCTTCATTCTGAAATTCCTGCTCTTGGTCTTCCTGTTCTTCAGCTTGGTCCTCTTTCACATCTTCTTCATTGCCATCCTCTTCTTGAGTATTGTCTTCTTCATTAGCTTCCTCATTTTCATCTATGTTGTAACCTCCTTCAGTTTGCATGGTATACAATCTTGCATTAGTTACCATAGGCTGATCATAATGATTTCCTGCATTACTTGGTTCATGATGTCCATGGTCAACTAAATGTTGTTGGAAACAAGATACATGATACGCATTCCTATAAGATTGATCTTGGAAGAATTCAAGACAACTACATTTAACATTGCAATGCTGCCCATAAACATAGGCATTCTCATAGGTATGGTTATAAGTATGTTGCCCAACGTCATTTGGATGAGGTTTCAAAGAAGCATATACATCATGCAAATAAGGCCCACCAAAATAACCTTGCTGCCGCTCATATGCATCATGTTGATGATCATAAGCATAAGAGTCCATATAAGCATCATGTCTATTCTCAAAAGAACCACAATAACCATTGACTTGACAAGGAGGACTGCATATATATGGTTCTCATGAACAAATCTATCATAGACATAACCATTTTGTTGATGCTCAAATCCATTTGGAAGTCAATGACTTTGACCATCTTGGCATGAAACATGACATCCATAATGTCCAAAAGAACTCATAAAACTCTGTCCGATTGAAGAAGAAGAGACATAAAACCCATAGTCACTATATCCATAAACTGGAGCATCATGGGAAACACATCCATAAGCATTAATGCCATTCTCTCTTTCATGATATATACCATATGTATAAGAATCATGTTGAACATTTGACACTTGTGCAATGCTCCTATCAATGATGGATATGAGCTCTATAACCTTCAACTTCATTTTCCTTACATCTCTAACCAAACTGTCCGTTGTAACCATGCTGTCCCAATTATCCCTATGCATTGTTTTGGCCATATCTTGAAGAATATAGAACCAAATAAGGCATTTGATAGCTCTATCCAAAGCCTATGATGTCTAGAATCAAATAGAGGTCCTGATTTGAATTTTAGATTGCCAATACCTCTCTCTGTTTAAGAATTTCTAAAATTGTCCACAGTAGACAGCACCTTGTCCCAAGTACCTAGTTTCATTGTTTTGACCATAACTTGAGAAATTCTGATCGGAATGCTGATAGCTTCACTCAAATCCCACAATGTCTACCTTCAATTAGGAATCCTAGTTTGCATTATTTTGTACCTACGCCCCATTCTGGAAATGATTCTCTAGGACTATCCACAGTGAACTGCTAGTGAACTGTTGGAACAAAATAGGCTCTAACTTGAGAAATATGTATCCAAATGAAGAATTTGTTAGCTCCAATCCAAGCTTGTGATGTCTAGTATCAAGCCCAGTTGTCCACTTGTCGTTAGAATGATGCTACTAATTTATGTAGCAAATTTTCCAAATATGTCTGTATTTGGACTGCACACTATTTGCTGAATCAAAGATCGCAGACCAGGAAAATTGTCTGATCAAACAAGCTAAACCCCATGTCTTCGTCACTCACTTCCTTTCGTTCTTCCTTTCTCTTCCACAGGAGCATGTGTAGTATTGAACAAGGGTGTCCAATCATCTGATATAGTTGCTGCTGATGCACCTTTCTTCACACTTACTATTGGAAAGGAGGCCTTCCACTATGTAGAAGAATCTGAACTTGGTGACCTCTGCCTTAGTGCACTTCCAAGCCATGAATTTTATGAAAAGAGGATATCAAGGTCAGTGTCATTTCTTTGTTGCTGCTCTCTTGCTGCTGCTGCTACTGCTTTTTTTTTCTTCTACAGTCTCTCTGCCCTTTCCACTATGTAGAAGAATCTGAACTTGGTGACCTTTGCCTTAGTGCACTTCCAAGCCATGAATTTGATGAAAAGAGGATATCGAGGTCAGTGTCATTTCTTTGTTGCTGCTCTCTTGCTGCTGTTGCTAATGCTTTTTTTTTCTTCTACAGTCTCTTTTCCCTTTCCAAAGCTGAATTTCCCATGCTTCAACTATTGTGTTATCTACATACAAGCAGGTCCAAATAACTCCACCTCCATCCAGCTTGCTCAAAGATCATTGTCAATCGGTCGATACTTTCAAATGGTGAGTCAAATACAACTCACTAAGCACTCAGTTGCATTTGAAGTTGTTGATGGACAGTTGATGCCTTTGCAGACATCTCCACTGCCTTCCTATACAAAACATTATTAGGTTCCACATCAAAAACTTGTTGAAAACATTCTTCTGTCCTTGTGAAGTGCTCTTTGGCCTTTCGTGTCTTTGTTAATAGAAATCCCTATGAGGTATAGGCATTCCATAGAAATCAAAGTGTTGTTGAAGGTTCTTGGATTCACTCTCTAGGCCTCCTCAAGTTTAGAAATAGCATCTTCCACCAACTTGATGGATTCTAAACAATGCAGGATGCATTCGCAAAGAATCTTAAAGGAAGAAATTCAAAGAAGGATTGAGTTGGAGGTTGAGAATGCTATCTTGCAACAATCCTTGGCAAAGTTGCCACTCTTGTAGTAGAATCATAGAGATGTGGTGGATTTGAAGGAGAGAATACAGAAAGGCAAGCTCTCCTTAGGTAATGCAAGGGAAGTGGGCAGGTATAATGGCGTTGAGTTCAGTGGTGATGGGGATACAGATGATGACGCTTCCATTATGCCTTCTGATGTTACACATGAGAGCTATGAGCATCCAAGGACTAGGCTACCATCTCCCAAGCCTTTGTAAAGAGGCTTTAGCTTATGGAGTGTTCTTCAAAGGAAATTGGATGCACAACAGCTAGCAGGTGCTATCATCTTCATACGCGAGTGTGTTCCAGAAAGTTCTCCACATTCAAAACTAGATGCACCAAGTCTTGGAGTAGATGACAGGATTCTGCACATTCTTATTCCTGACTAGATCCTTAATTCGGTCACAGTTCTTATCGCAGACATGGCTGTTGCCGCCTGTCAACTTGCACTGGCTTCCTCTACTGCTCTTTCATGAGCCTCTATGTGCGGATCTTTCCCTAGCTTTTACTTCTCTTTTGCAAGCCTTTGTTGGAGCTCTTTCAATAGCAGCTCTCTCTCGTGCCTCTGCAGCTACTCATTCTTGTGCTTCGACTGTGATTCTCTCAACAGCAGCCAGCGGATCTTTCCCTGTCTTTTGCTTCTCTTTCACAAGCCTCTACTATAGCTTCGGCCCTGATAACTTCATCTTCGGCCAGTCCGATGCCGGTAACAACTGGGCCAAGGGTCATTACACGGAAGGAACGGAGCTCATCGAGTCCGTTCTTGATGTTGTGCGCAAGGAGGCTGAGAACTGTGACTGCCTTCAAGGTTTCGAGGTTTGCCATTCTCTGGGAGGGGGCACTGGCTTAGGTATGGGTACTCTCCTTATCTCTAAGATCAGGGAGGAGTATCCACACAAGATGATGATGACATTCTCGGTCTTCCCCTCTCAAAAGGTTTCAGACATAGTCTCGAGCCATTCAACCCCACATTATTTGTGCATCGGCTCGTAGAGAATGCCGACGACTGTATGGTTCTTGATAACAAAGCTATACATGATATATGCTTCAGAACTTTGAAACTAGTGACGCCTACCTTCGGTGACCTGAATCATCTCATATCAGCTACTATGAGTGGCGTGACTTTTTGTTTGCGCTTCCCTGGTCAGCTTAACTTAGATCTGCAAAAGCTTGCTGTGAATCTGATTCCATTTCCGTGCTTGCACTTCTTCATGGTCGGATTTGCTCCCTTGACCTCTCCTACTTCACCAAACATGGTCCATTTGAACAATAGAGCTCATCTATGAACAAGGATATTGCACATCTCAGAACAGGCACATTTCATGCTACTGTCCTGAACGTGATGAAGAGAGTAATAGGAAGGCTAATAGAGCCAAATCTCTATTCTATAGGTTGTTCAAGAGGTCAAGAACGAAGTTATGGAGTCCATTGTCATTGGAAGAGCCATGGTTGGAAGATTTAAGCAAGATATTGGCTATGGAGTATGAAGGGAGCTTGAAACTGGAGAGAGAAAGACTATGTTTGAAAAGCAAACCCTTCCCTCTCAAAAATAACCCCCACCAAACTCAACCTCAACTCAAGTTACCTGCATTTTTTCCATCTCTCTTCATTTTTGAGCTAAAATTGAGCCACGACCTATTAAAATTGGATGGAGCCCGCCATTGCCCATTGGATATTACCAAGATCCACCATCTTCAACACTGTTTGATGGAGCCCGCCATTGCCCACTAGATATTACCAAGATCCACCATCTTCAACACGGTTTGAAGTAGTACAGCAACCTGACTAGTCACTGTCAAAGTAGAAACCAAACCATTTAACTGTGTCTTCAACTCCAGTTACACAGAAATGATGTTTGTAACTAAATCTTCCATGAAAATGACCTCCCCAACCAGATCATAATCATGAAAATGATGAAATTAAAGCTTGCCTTAGATCAAAGCAAGGCTCTGATACCAATGTAAAGAAGGATTCTTAACCTAAACTGATTTAGCCTAATTCTAGCCTATGAACATGAAATTGACAAGAAATGGACAAGAATTTGGCAAGAAACCATAGCTAGAACTATCATTAACTATCAAAATGAAAAATGGTTACAAGGGAAGAAACAAACCAAACTTCTTGTTCCAAAATAGCATGGTGCCAAATTTAGTGGCTGCTCCAATATTTATAGGTAACCCTAATCTAACCCTAGCAAGCCTTAAAATTCCTACATTACAATCATTAAGTGTCCTTCGTCTTGGATTCGATAGTTGAACATGAGTGTTTGAAACTCATTAATTTGGAGTTCCCCATCTTCTTTTGCTAACTCATGGAAGATGGGAAAAGGTGCTCATAATGCCAGTAAATCCAGTGTCCCTGCTAGAATTGCGATGGGTTGTCCCATGGCTACAACTGGATTGACAATAGGAGTTTGTGTAGGTAAAACTACATCTCCACTTGAAGTGGGTTGATTGACTGGAAGAGGGGAAGTATTAAGACTTCCTCTTGCACTCAAAGGGCTACTTGTGACACTTGGGTTATTAAAACCACTGTCGCTTATGCGTATTGGGCTGCTCCTTTGAGGAGAATAATGCCTTAGAATCTCAGCCCACTGTCTAGCCCTCTCAGCATGTTCCTCTTTTTGTATTTTTTCCTTGACAATTCTTGTCAGAAGACATAAACTAACTATTTGTCCCCTAGAAACCCTAGATTCAAAACCACCACTTGTTGCAGCTTCCGACAGATGCACCATTGATGGGACCTAAAATGGGCCAACACTGGCTACGGCACTAGCCGGACCTCATGCACACAACAGACAACCCCAAATAAGGCCTCGCATACCAAGAACATCTATAATACAATGATGTACACTAGATAGAATTAATTATGCATTTGTTGCTAATATATAGTCCAATGGTCATTTCCCCAAACTTCAACAAATGGAGTATCCCATACATATCGGTAATAAATGCCACGTGGCCCCACTGCGACTCTCCTACACCTCGGGGATTGACCCCAAGATGCATTTCTCTAGCATAAAGATAATTTCATTTTGAATGTTTTTCAAGAGATACCATGTGTCCTTACCCAAAAATTCCCCAAGAAAATGATCGACTAACCTATAGCTTAGGTCGTCTCACACACACTCAAGTGTAGGTCATCATAACAGAAAACATGTGCTAAACATCCAGTTCTTTGTATTCTGATACCACGGTTGATATCCACATGCAAAAGTAGATGATCCTAAAGTTCTCAAATATGATTTTCAATCAAAAATGTGTTGTGCACAATCAGGCTTTCCAATGCTCATTCACTAACTCGTTGGGGCAATGTAAGGATAGCACAGAGATAATGCTCATGCTACTATTCTCTTAATTAAAATACAACAAACCCTATATCATGATATGTATCAACAAAATCAACAATAAACAACACCCAAATCGCATCATTCAAACACTCCACGTCGTACTTTACAAATTTAGCAACAAAGCTTTATTAACACACTGCTTGAGGTGTGGAAGCCAAATCCATCTTGGAAATATTGATAATAGGCCATCAAATATAGTTCCATTGCTAATTTTCAAGGGAGAGTACAATGAATACCTCAATCTTTATGTAGCCGAGTTCATGTGTGGCCAATAATGCTAGAATCCTAGAACATTAGTTGATGATATTCCCTACCATTTTCAAAGGTGTGGTATTTCAATGGCATGAGAGATAAACAACATGAACTTTCATCACATGGGATGAGTTGAAGATGGCCTTTCTCACCAAATTCAGGCATGAAGGATTTGAAGAGAAAATGTAGGAGTTCATAAATTTAAGTTGGTTTTCAAAAGAGAAAATGGAAGCATATGTCTCTATAATGGAATCCATACTGAGGAGATGGACCAATCATAACTTGGATGAAGGTATCTAGATGCAAGTTTTTCTTAGAGGCTTACAACTAGAGGTTAGAAAGTTCAGGGAATTAAGAAGACTAGCTAATTTGCAAATTTTAGTGAAAGGTATAAGATTGTATGATGAAGTTGAAGCAAGATTATCAATTACCTCTATAAGAGGATTTCTACCTCCTCCAATGCTAGGAATGGTTTATCCACCAAATCCAATCCTAGAAACTATTTTCTACCCCTTCCCTCAAACACATACAATGCCTCATATATAGTGCACCAAATCCATAGTGGCCATAGACAATCCCTCAAATGATGGTTCAAACACAACATCAATGGTCCCAAATAGTTCCCCCAATGAAAAATCAACAATAAAAATAGAGCCCTACTAACTAGAATTAAGAGCTAACAATCCAAAGAGGAACTCTGAATCAGAATCAAAATAGGAGACTCTTTGTATCATCCCAACCAGTCTATGTCGTGATTATAGAGACACCCCAAAACCCTACTCCAATGCTCCAAGAGGAGAAAATTTGAAGGATTAGTTATCCAACTCAGTTGTAAATATTAAGAAGGAGCTCATGGATATGATTACAAAATAGTTACAAACACTGAAAGTGAAGAGTACCCAACTTATCAAACACTATAAGAGGAGAAAGAGATGCTATGCAATCAAATAATTGGTGTAAAAAGTGCCATAAAGCAAGACATCTAGCTATAGAACTTACCCAAAATCCAATCATTCCTAGAGCCTTCTATTCTTATTACCTAAGAAAGAACCACACAGAGGACATATACTCTGTAAAGAAGATGCATGACAAAAGAAAGAAAAATAAAGAAGCAAGGTTCAACCTGTTGGAGTCCAAGATGATAATCCAAGGCATTGGATCAAAGCCTAGACCAAAACCTAGAGATTTTGGTCCTAATTTTGGCCCAAGGAGGTTCCCTACCCAAAGTTACAAAGGAAGACACTTTGGTGGGTGGTGGACGAAGATCCAAAGTGGAATGTTACATATGCAGAGAGAAAGGTCATATCTCCCCATACTCTCCAAACCCTAGAAGATCTATGGATTATAAGCATCTTTGTTGTAGTTGATGCAAAGGAGAAGGCCATGCTACTAATAAAGACTATCCTAGTCTAGCCCCTATTAAGGCTAATGCCATAGATAATCAAAATAGAATTAGGAACCTACCTCCAATCTGGTAGAATTGGAAGTAGCTCCAATTATGTGAGCCAAGAAAAGAGAACCTACAGTTCCAAAAGAAAATGTTCCACCTATAAAAGTTATCAAGTTTAAGCTCCCCACATAACCACAAAGTAGCACGATACATGAAACTATAGTATTACAAAGCACTCTATTGCTATAGAAGAATACAGAGAGGTTCCAAGATGAGGGACCTAAGATCCAAGAAATGGAAGAGGTGGAGATACCTCCAATAATAAAAGATAGTTATGCAGCCATTGATTGAGGAAAGAGGAAAAATCAAAGTGGGCGTTGCCCCATTCCCTAGCCAGTTGGAGAAGCCATTAGATCCCATAAAAGAGCATGACTTGCTAAAGAACGAGGATAACTTCTGTGCTAACTTGACATTTTGACAACTGTTGATGCTCTCTCCCATTGCAGAAAGAGACTCAAAAGTATTCTCACACAAAGATGTGGCCTAAGGATTGCCCACCCTCCAATTGCTACCAAAAACAATAAGGTCCCAAATCCTATGAAGGAAGTGGATGTGGATAATGCCTTCTTAGATTGTGGCACTCTAGAGATTGGTGTCTAGATAGAAGGCTGTTTTATTACAAGTACATTAATAGATGGAGTCTCTTCACTGAACATCATGACAGATGTGATGATGAAAGATTTAGGCCTATAAGGCATGTATCCAACTCAGTGGCTTATCAGATTGGCAAATCAAAGTAAAATCAAGCCTTACAAGCATCTTTCCTTACATCAAGATTACAATTGTAGGAAGAGATTACTGGCTAATTTACCTAGTAATGAGGCCAAACTCTTACGAAACCTCTTATCCCTCATTGTTGGGAAGACCATGATTGTTTTAAAGCATGAGAAAGGATTGATTGGTTCAAAGAAAAGCTAACCCTAGGTAGGGCACCCAACAAAGTGGTGTTGAACCTCCATGGTTTGCATAGAAGGTATGGATCCACCTCCATAGAACTCTCATCTGATTCTTCCAATGAAGCAACTGATGGAACATCAGTAGAAGAAAATGTTATCAAGAAAATTTTCCCAAAGAAACTTGAAGCATGGTCCTTAATAGTGGATATTGTAATCCATATTCTAAAAGATATAAAGTCATTGTCGATGGGTGAATATCCCCTACTTGAAGCATGAATGATTTCTAATATTACTCTGACAGTGACAGAGTCTTGAATATACTATTCTTCTTGTTACATAGCCATAGCAAGGTTATAGATAGAAGTTAGAGAGTTTGTTCTTCTCTTATAGAGTCTCTATAAAAGGAATGATAGAGCCTAGAGAAAAAGATGATGAATCCAAACATAAAGTTAGTGAAAGCAATGAAGAGCAAGAATCTCTACAACTTGAAGAGGATGTTGTTGGGACCTAAAATGGGCCTGATACTAGCTTTAGGGCTCTAGCAGGAGCCTCGTATGCTCACCAAACCACCCTCATAGTCTACAGGCCGAGCACCTAGAGGCTATACACTGATCTAAATAAATTACACATTTGTATTGATTTGTAGTTCAATGATTTTTTCCATCCCAACTCCAACAAAGGGAGTAAACCACAAATACAAGTGACTAGCACCTTGTGTCACATGTATAAAGAGCTCCTTCCCAACAAAGTGGCATTATGGCTCCTATGGCTCTTCCACACCTCACAGATTGGCCCCAAGATGTGTTGTCTCAGTAATAGAGTCCTCTCATAATATAAATGTAATGATCTAGGAGACTGTATATATTCCTCACTTAATAATTTTCCATGGTATCATATTACCCTACAATGGTTGTCACACAAGCATACAATTGCAATGCATCTAATCATTTATATTCTAATACTATATTTAGATTGTATATACAAAGTGTATGATACTCTGTGCTCAAATGGCTTAACTTTCTTTCTACTAGCATTGTGTTGTGTTGCTAAGGAACATCGCTGCGCGAACTTGTGTTATTGAACCCCTTAAAACTTATATAAGCCATAGCCTATATACTAAGATGTGCAAATAAATTAGTAACTTAATCAAATATCTTTTCATTTCAGCCGCCCCACGCCCCCTACCATCTATGTTTTGCCTGATTGCACAGACATAGGGAGATTTCGTGATAATTTTTCATAAGAACAAGCTTTAAAGATGCACTTTAACATATAAATGGATGTAAAATGAGGCAAACCCTTATGCTTTACCTTCAATATATAATCACAAATATTTTTCTAATTTTTCATAAATTTTAATCCAAAAAATCATTTTTTCTTAAAATGTTCCCTTCATTTGACTATTTTCCAAGTATAATCCATCAATACACTCATTTCCATACCATCATGTGAATATAATTTGTTTCTCAAAATCCAAGAACAATACCGTTTTTCATTAAATTTTGTATTTTGGATTTTATTATGTTTAATATACATGATGAAAAATGATTGAGTTTTTAAAATTATAGAGATTAGTAAATACATTTCAACCATTTTCAATCATTTTTTCATCATATACTTATAAAAATAATTATAAAATTTCATAAAAAGTGCTTACACTAAAATCTCACACACACAATGTCTCATATTTCGGAAAATTAGAGCCATTGACACTATTTTCCAACCCGTTGTTGTGACACATCCAAATCACCCAATCTATGTGCCATTATGCTTCAGAACCATCATCTCTCTTCCCCGCTTTATCGAATCAGTCCTCCCTCTCTTTCTCATATGTATCCAGAACAAGGAGCAAAAAGGAGAGAGAATGACTAAATTTGGATCTTTTCATTTACTATATAATTTCTCTCATGGTTTGGAGCATTGAAGGGCAAAGAATTGAAGGATCTTAGACTTCGGAGATGGAGGATGATTGCAAAAGGCACCAAAAATCATTTTTTAATGGGAAAGAAGGAGTGCCAAAAAAAACACACCCCCTTTTCCTCGTGTGAAATTTTGAGCTTTAAAGCTCTTTAGAAATTTTTTTCCAACTCAATCTCGCAACACTTTGCCTTTTCGTAGGTTTCAAGTTCTTATGTTTCATCCCAAATCTCTTGGTTTCGTCGCTATTTGTAACAGTTCTTTACTTAGGCGGCAATATAGTTCGTATCGTATGTGACGCGGGTCATGCATGCTTTCTTACTAAAGCTTAACCACCATAAAATTTGATTTAATCTTGTATGTTCACACTTGTCTATAAGTAGTTTTGGCTTGGACGAAGGGCAAATGACCTTAGATTCATGATCCAATTGGATGGGTGTCTTCTTGGCATCGAAATCTATTATCTTGGCCTCTGTCACTTACTTTTTGACTTTTGGATCCAATAGCTCCTTTATAATGCCAAACCTTGTTGCCATTGAATGGGGGGTCAAACAGACTTTGACCGATGAATAAACACTTTTGGAAAACTCCAATTCCTTGATCCATGATTGTTTGATTTTTTGCTAAAACGGCCTATTTTTACAACTCTCGGGCCACTTTTGCGCTTGAAATTTGGCTTTAAAATCATCTCTCATTGATGACTATAGGATAGGGAAACTCAACCCATTGAACCCACAAACTAATTTGGACAAACATAAATCATAAAGAGCATCAAGCTGATTCAAATAAAAATACAAAATAGAGCACAAATACAACACTCACCCTACCCCTTACCTAAATCAAAGCATGAATTCCATGAGGGATAGGCCCAACATAGTCTTACAAAGATCTAGAGCTAGTTGCTAACCAATTACTCTGACACAGACCCAACTGGAAAAGTGCTATGAAAAGAGTCATCCTAAGTGGTGATCTCACTTGCCTACCTGACCAAGGACAATTGGACTAGGAACTTCAACTAGGGAAGGACTCCTATAGCTTGGTCTATCTATTTTCCTATATTTTTTATACTTGAGCATGTAAAAAGGAGGGAGATGAGATTATTGTGACCCAAGGAGAATAAGACATTGGTCTCAGGTCCTTTCTCGAAATCCAAGAATCTACCAAGCTCTCGCAAGTGACATTGAATCCTTTTCTTTTTTCTCTCACTTTTACTTTCACTCCAACCATCCTTATTCTATTTTTCTGGCTAAATTCCATTCGAGGAAGACAAGGCATCAACCCTAGGTTAATTCATCCCTAGGAACCTACCAGGCCTTTGCAAGGTGGTGAACTTGTGCTCTTGGAATTTTCTTCCTTTATTTTCTTATTTTAGGAGTTAGAACCTCTTTTTACACACCTCCATATCTTATATATTTCAAATATATTCATTGTTTTTTCCTCTTTGATTTGGCAGGCTTCCCTAATTGTCTCACAACTAATAGAGACTCCTAGAAATATATGCCTAATAGGCTAGTAAAATAGGGTCACTAGCACTGTAACCCTAAAAAACAGCTCTTAGAGTGCCTGATAATGTCTTTAGAGGAGGTAGATAACTGCTCAAACCTCTCGAGACACACTTAACCTAACGCTTGGACTTCATGCCATGAATGCCAGTCCCCAACTAAAGAAAAAATCCCCAAGTGCATAGACACATAAAGCATAAAGGGAAACAACTTGTAAAGGAAGGACGTCACCTAGACTAGGCCACAAAAAGCTCTTACACAACAAGGGGTTCCCTCCACGTTCTTTGCTGATTCTGATTAATGTAGCACTAAAAAAAAAAACCCATTAATCATGCCTATACCAAACAAACAAATGGCCCTATTGGCCTCACAAGATGTAACCATACAACACATCATTCACCATTCTACTACTAAAAACAAACCCTTGGTCTCCACATAATCCTTATTGAAACACAAAACTAGACCAAGGGGATGGCCATTCAAACCCTACACTAAATGCATCAAATTATTAGCTAATCCTCCTCCTCCATACGTGACAAGGGGAGTCTAACAAATATACCATTGAACGATCTGATGTGTTCACGATGGAATGGGAAGATTGTTAATCGCTATCTAGCTCATAACCCATACTAATCATCAGTAGCCAAAATAGGACATATCAGCAAAGTAGTCCCCAAAGTAGCCTTAAAGTAACATTAGGAAGAAATTGTAAAAACCCCTCACGATCACAATTAAGAAAGAAAACTTCAACAAAGGCATAATTAGCCATGGAGTTTGCAAAGCAGTTCCACTATTGAGGAATTAGTTGGCAAGTCATTATCTCAAATATCTCAAGGGCATTCAAGGTTGCACAAAGGTACATCCTTAGAATGGGATCTCTCACACTATAGATTCCATTAACTTGCTAACTGCAAGTCACCTTTCACCAATAATTGGAAAATACCACCACGTTTGGCTAGATTTTGTCAAGATTGTGGGAGAGAAGGAAGGAGTCTCACTTGTAGCTTTCTTGCTTGCACAATGGGGGAATACACGCAAGGGTGGAGGCTGAAAACAGTTTTCCTCTTCTTAGTTGTGTAAGCCAAAAAGAACTCAAGTACAAAGAAATAGAAGAACCCTAAATATGGGTCTCAAACCAAACTCAACTAACTAAGGTGGCATACTAACTGAGCCACAAACTAGAGTAGATAAGGATAGCTGTCATATAGCTATTATTCATGGGCGGTGTACCAACCGCATCTGCAACTGACACGTCGGTGACATAAATGCACAACGGTCACCCTGGCATATCACCAGTGGAGCTCGATATCTCAACACTCCCCCTCGAGCTCAATCCCAATTCTTGCACACCAAGCAGGTCTCTGAACTTGCGCAGCTTCTCTGCGCCCAATGCCTTCGTAAATATGTCAGCTACCTGATCCTCTGTGCTGACATAAACTAGATCAATAAGACCTAGTAAAACCCTCTCCCGCACATAGTGATAATGCACCTCAATGTGCTTTGTTCTAGCATGATAGACTGGGTTATTTGCCAAGTGTATACTGCTCATGTTGTCACAATAAATGACAACTGGCCCATCTGTAGGCTGATGCATATCATAAAGTAGCTTATGCAACCAAGCTACCTCACATGCAGCCATTGCTGCACCCCTGTACTCAGCCTCTGTGCTCGACAAGGCAACTGTAGGCTGTTTCTTGCTGCTCCAAGTGACTGCAGCACTCCCAAAAGAGAACACATATCCACTGGTAGATCGTCTATCAGAAATACTACCAGCCCAATTAGCATCAGTGTATCCATGCAACTGTATCTGAACCCCAGTCTCATAAAATAGTCCATACTGCAATGTGGACTTCACATACCTGAGTATGCGTCTAGCCGCATCCAAATGTGGTTTCCTTGGAGCCTGCATAAACTGACTTACCAATCCAACAGCATAGCTCAAATCTGGCCTGGTAATAGTCATATAAATCAAACTTTCTACTATGCGTCTGTACATAGTAGGGTCTTCTAGAAGCTCACCTGCATCTGTGCTCAGCTTCACATTCTGCTCCAAAGGAACTGAAATAGGCTTACAGCCTGTCATCCCATATTTGGACAGCATGTCCAATCCATACTGCCTCTGCAAGAGCTGTATCCCACTTGGTGATCTAATCACCTCAATGCCCAAGAAATAACGCAGCTCTCCCAAATCCTTCATCTCAAACTTCTGCTTCAATAGCATTTTCACATGAAGGATATCTTCATCACTGTCACCTGTCATAATCAAATCATCAACATAAATGACAAGCAGCATAATACCTTTCTCTGTTTTTCTCACATAAAGTGAGAAATCTGCCTTGGAAATCTGAAAGCCAATAGTGACAAGATTTTGTCCTATCTTGTCAGACCATGCTCTAGGTGCTTGCTTCAAGCCATACAAGGCTTTCTTCAACCTGCAAACAAACTCAGGATGAACAACATGCACATAACTTGGTGGCTGCTCCATATAGACCTCTTCTTGCAAATCACCATGCAAGAAGGCATTCTTTACATCCATCTGATGTAAAGACCATCCCTTTGATGCAGCCATAGCAATGACTGCTCTTACGGTTGCCATCCTTGCAACCGGACTGAATGTTTCTTCATAGTCAATGCCATATGTTTGTGCATACCCCTTGACTACTAATCTTGCCTTGTATCTGTTCATAGAACCATCTGCATTGTGCTTCACCTTATAAACCCACTTACAGCCAATTGCATTCTTACCTTTAGGCAAAGGTACTAACTCCCATGTAGCATTTGCTTCCAAGGCATCCATTTCTTCATCCATGGCTTTCTCCCATTTTTCTTTTCCCATGGCTTGCTCAAAAGAAGTGGGTTCTAGTTCCTGTATCACTTTGACCATATATACATAGTGAATGGCTGTAAATCCATCATATTTCAACCTATCCACAGGATACCTAACTCTGGTTGACCTACGCAAAGTAGGTTCACTCCCAGGTGCTCTCAAAACATCCCTGGTCTTCCTTACTCCAGGTGTAACAATAGAAGGAATACCCAACTCATCATCAATGCTCTGTTCTGAGCCACTGGATTCACCATCCACATAAGAGTGACCTGCATTCACATCAAACATGGGTTGATCAACCTTCTCTTTTCCTTTTCGTGATACCTGCATACCACTATCTGCATTGCTTTGAGAAGATTCTCCTGATCTCAATCTGCCTGTCCATGGCGAAGAATGTGAACCACTGCTACAGGACGCTCCAGGTCCACTAATATTTTGTGACTGCTGCTGTGAATTCTGTGCATCATTACCATTTTGTGCATCTACATCATCAATCACATTTACTGGTTTATACCAGCTACTCATCTCATCAAAAACAACATCTCTGCTCACTGTAAACTTACGAGTAGAAGGGTTATAGCATCTATACCCTTTTTGCTGCAGAGAGTAACCAATAAAGATGCACTTCTCAGCTTTTGGATCCAACTTGGATCTCAACTCATCTGGCACATGTACATAGGCAATGCAGCCAAAAATTTTCAAATGAGAAATATCTGGTTTTCTACCAGTATACCTCTCCTCTGGAGTCATTCCATGTATTGCTGCAGTGGGAGTCATGTTCATTATGTAGACTGCTGTAGCAACTACTTCAGCCCAATAAAAATTTGGCAGGTCTTTTTCATTGAGCATGGCACGAGAAACCTCTCCAATATGCCTATTTTTTCTTTTTGCAATTCCATTTTGCTGTGGGGTATGACTGCATGAATATTGCTGCTTTATGCCATGCTCCTGCAAGAACCTTGCAAACTCATTTGAGAGGTACTCTCCCCCTCCATCTGACCTTAGGCATTTTATTTGCAGGCCTGTTTCTTTTTCAACCATAGATTTAAGAGTTTTGAAATGCCCAAAAACTTCACTTTTCTTTTTCATAAAATACACCCAAACTTTTCTGCTATAGTCATCAATAAAAGTAACAAAATAATGACAGTCGCTAAAAGATGCAGCTTTAGTAGTCCACACATCAGAGTGGATTAATTCCAATGGCTTCTTACTCTCTTGAACATGTCTAGGAAATGGTTTCCTTGCCTGTTTTCCAAACTGATAGGCTTTACATACCTTATGCATTTCTGCAACCTTGAATTTAGGCAATCCTGCAACAATATTTTGGGCCTGCATTGATTTAAGTCGCTGTACATTAACATGACCAATGCGTTTATGCCAGATATCAATATCTGCAACTACACCGGTCCCATGTGCAAACATTGCTGCACTCAATTCAGACATGTCTGCATCCAACGTAAACATTCTGCCTTTCTTCTTTCCTTTTTCTATCAAGCGACCTTTGTTTATCATATCCTCAACAAAGCATCCATGAGGATTAAATCTGACCTGCAAGCCCTGCTCAACCATTTGACCAACAGAAACCAGATTCTTGGTGATATTTGGGACATGAAATACATCGAACAGGTATTTCTTTTTCCCATCCTGCATAGACAAAGGAATTTTTCCAATCTGCACAATAGGATATACAGTATCATCACCAATCTCCACAAATCTTGGTTTTTCCATTTTCCTTGCATCCTCCATCCATTCTGCATGACCTGTCATGTGGTTTGATGCACCTGAGTCAACATACCATACATCATTGCTTTCTTCTACACTTGTCACAGAATTATTCATGTGCTGCACCATAAACAAATGCTCATTTCTGTCATCACCCTGTCTACTAGAAGATGCATAGTTCCCTTGTTGTAATTTTCCATTCATGATGTCATTCTACTTTTTATAGCAGTCTTTAGCCATATGACCCATTTTACCACAGTAGTAGCATTCAACATTGCTGTTTGCATTTTGGCCTCTTTGCCATCCACCACGACCTCTTTGGCTCCCCCTGCCTCTAGAGTTACCACGTCCTCTTCCATAGGACTAGTTTTCTTGAGTTTGCTGCATATTCTGATTTCTACCACGGCCTCCAAATCGGCCTCCTCTACCTCTGCCTCTACCTCTTCCAGCATTTGAGTAGAAGACAGCTTCTTTTGAAGTTCCTCCTGAAGAAGATGCACCACCATTTCTCTGCTCCTCAGAAATTAGAAGAGCAATCAACTCCTCAAAATCAGGAAATCTTTCACGGACGGAAATGGATGTTCGGAACTGTGCATAATCCTTTCCTAGACCATTCAAGGTCACAGAAACTAAATCATCATCTTCCACTGGCGACCCAATGGAAGCAAGTGCATCTGTAATTTTCTTCACCTTCATGTGGTAGTCATTGATGCTCATATTTTCTCTTTGCACATTATGCAACTCTTGCTTGAGCTGCATTTTCCTGGCTTGCATATTTGTGCTATACATTTTTGACAAAGTATCCCATGCCTCCTTTGGCGTACTTGCATCCTGAATATGCACAATCATAGAGTCTGAAATGCTGATAGACAGCCAGTACATAACTTTCCTGGCTCTCTCATACTATGCTTTAAATGTCTGCATTTGCTGTTGATTGGGAACATCAGGAAGAACTGGTTCTTCTTCATTTCCTGCAACAAATTCCCAATATCCTTTTCCCATAAGGAAATTCGTCATTCTAAACTTCCATGCTTGGAAGTTGTTCTTGTCAAGCTTTTCAGTGACAATCTGTGAGAGAGAATCAGATGCCATTACAGAATACTGCAAAAAGTTCTGTCACTGCAAAGAACACAGCTTCAGCCTCACAAGGGCTAATCTGCAAAACTGGCGAAAGTGGTTTTTGACCACACAGTCACTTCCTAGTGACGATTTTGCATCAATAGGCAACAAGAATGATTCTGTAACTCCCAATGTCTCTGCACACAAGCATACGATGCAATTTCTACAGTAACTTTTCACCGACCTGTAGAACAGTGGTCACACAGCATAAAACTAGGCCTTTTCCTGAGTGTATGCAGAAAACTTCCGCCTCCAAAACAGGCCTCGAAATGGCCTCAAATCAAAAAAACAAGGTCGCCCGAGGCTAAAGCCCTCACCCGCAGCATATACTGCCCTCTTGCTTCACCGCAAAGGGCATCTCAACCTGAGACAATGCACTCCTGCACTCTTCGGCTGTGCTGCCTACAGAGACTTGCTCCCAAAACAGAAAATGAAAGCAACACTGCTCCTCTTACCAGAACACTGCGAGCTTGGCTTGCTTTCTTGAGCTCCTTACCACGAACAAGGCTCTGATACCATGTCAAGATTGTGGGAGAGAAGGAAGGAGTCTCACTTGTAGCTTTCTTGCTTGCACAAAGGGGGAATACACGCAAGGGTGGAGGCTGAAAACAGTTTTCCTCTTCTTAGTTGTGTAAGCAAAAAAGAACTCAAGTACAAAGAAATAGAAGAACCCTAAATATGGGTCTCAAACCAAACTCAACTAACTAAGGTGGCATACTAACTGAGCCACGAACTAGAGTAGATAAGGATAGCTGTCATGTAGCTATTATTCATGGGCGGTGTACCAACCGCATCTGCAACTGACATGTCGGTGACATAAATGCACAACGGTCACCCTGGCATATCACCAGTGGAGCTCGATATCTCAACAGATTTAACCCCATAAGCAAGGCCTTATATTCTACCATATTATTTGTAAAATAGGTACCTAAATACACTCCCATTTTTTAAACCACTCAACGAGTGGGGTCTTTTATGACAATCCCTACACTCACATGCTTAGCAGGTCCTCGAGAAGCTCCATCAAAATATAATATATAAACCAAGGCTTCATTGATGCAACTTGCCATGACAATCAGCCTACTCATACTTATGAGAGTCAAAGTTTAATGGAGAGAGGGGATGTAGGACATGTATAATTCCTCCTTTCTCACTTAACTCAATAGGGACACTAGTAGAAACCCAATGACAACTATAGCAATAGATGTTAATATCCCACATGAAAGAGTCATCTTACCACTCAGTGGTATGATAACCTTTACTCCAACAAATAACTTTTCCTTGGTGGTCATGATGTTCTAAAAATGGATGTTCAAGATAAGGAATGACTTTTCCCATCCAATAGTCTTTGTACCCTTTACAAGTTTAAGTTGAATCCTGAACCTGCACAGGCACCAAATTACACATAATAGGGATTTAGTTCATTGAATTTTACTTTAGTTTTGAACACTACCCCTCTTGTAGATATGCTAAAATGGTTGTAGAGCCACTCTTTCCTATATGAATAATCTTATAAGGACCATCCCATTTGGGTATCATAAAATAGGACCAATTGACCCTTAAAAAATTTATACTTCTTAGCATGAAGATCGTGAGGAATTTTCATTCACTTCTTCTCCCTACTTCCTAATGTAACAAGGATCGCAACTGAATCTCGTCAAGATGTGCAAGGGAAGTGAGATTCCTCTTTACCCAAAGAATGATTTAGAGCAAACCTTACTATAGGAAACTCAATCTCCAAGGGTAAAATACACTCTTTTCTATATACTAATTTAAAAAGGGGGTGGCCTCAAGCTCTTTTGAATGTCATATTATAATCCCAAACAACCACATATAACTTCTTATCCCAATCATGCTTGCCTTTGGATATGATCTTAGATCAAATCCCCACAAGTTGCTTATTAGTACTCTTTACTTACCCATTATCTTAGGGTTTGTAAGGTGTGGTCTTATAACATTTAATCTCAAGAGATTCCATCATAGCCTCACTCACTTTATTCAAAAAATGTGTCCCAAAATTAGACACAAGATCCTTACCAAAAGGACAAACAATTTGCTCCAAAATAAAACTAGCTATTTCCTTGGCATTTTCCTTCATCTTAGCATGGGCTTTAGACCATTTCATGAAATAGTCTATCACCACAATGATATAACACTTTTGTGTGGTTGACAAAGGGTGTATAGATCCAATAAATCAATGTCCCACTTCTCAAATGGTAATATAGCAATGACAGGAGTCATTGGGTGCTCAATATTCTCCCTATTGTCATGTCTTTAACATGTGTCACATCTCTTGATATATACAAATGCATCCTAAAAAATGGAGGGCCACCAATATCCTTCTCTCAAAGATTTTTGTGCAATCAACCATCCAGTAAAGTGCCCTCCACAAGTAGAGTCATGACACTCTTTCAAGATAAATGGAATCTCATTAGGCATGACACATTGGTGATAAACATCATCGATCCCTTACCAATATGTTGTTCTTGTAATCAATGCAAATTTCAAGGCTTTCTGCCTAATTTTTTTCTTTTCAGCCTTTGATAAAGCACTTCCATCCTCTCTTGTGGATAGATAGTACGTTATGGCAGCATACCAGGATGGAATGGAGGCCATATTGATTCTGGATAGACCCTCGAGGTTACTTCCTTCAGCCAAGACTTCCTTTTGCTCCCTGAAATCCATAACACATTCAATGATGTCTTGCAACTTCAACAGCTTACTCCTAATTTCATAGTCAAACTCCTACAAAGCAATCAGCCACTTCGTTAGGCAATTAGGCGAGTGCAACTTATTCAACCATAGTCTCAACCCCTCTGCCTTCTTATAAAATACTACCTTTCATAAAAGATATAGTGCCTCAATTTCTTCATTGCAAAGACTATCCCAAGGCACAATTTCTCCATGTAGGTATAATTAATCTTGGACATCCCTAATTTGCAACTGGCAAATGTGATGGGATGGTATCACTTCTCCTTCCAAATTTATCCTAAACAGTAGGCTGATACTATACATCATAACCATTGAAAATTTAGCCTTACGCAATTTTTGTAGCTCCTCAAATAGTTCGTCCCTTGGACCAAAAGGCATATGCCTCATTTTTTGTCGAATAGGAAAAATACCCTCGTTTAGGAGAATAGTATGCATAGTCAGAGTAGGAGGAATACCCCTTAGCTTATTGTAGCTCCAAGAAAAAATATCATAGAATTCTTGGATCAAGGATATGTATTCCTTCCTCTCTTCTAGACTAAGCATATATCCTAATTTAATGCAATAAGACTGGCACTACTATTACTAGGCAACTCTTCTACGATATCTTTCTCTTTGCAATATTTGCTTTGGTCCATCGTCCTGTTGAAGGTTATTCCCTTGTGCTCGATGATTAATTGGACCTAGTAGCTACTTACTTTCTTGCTAAAGAGAGCTGATCTTACTCCAGCAAGTACTAGCTAGATGGATGTACTTTTCACATATGTCACATTTGAGAGTAGTATAATTTCTCAAAAAGTGCTAACCACCACACCACTTACAGTTAAATCTTGATGGACAACCCTCTTCAAGACATCAGTTTCCTATCAATTTTTGTTACTCATTTAGGAAATTGACATCTACAACTATTTTTCTATACTATTCCATTATCATATTGGTATAATGCTTCATCACGTCCTTGACTTCACCAAGAACATTTGATGCACTAGACTCGTAATTGTGATCATACACTTACTGTTCAATTGGCCTAACCACCTCATTACAGATCAGCCCGTTGATTAGTTAGCATGACATTAGGGTTCATCATTTGGCTTCCATTAGTTAGAATGACATTAGGGTTCATCATTTGGCCTAACCACCTGATTAGAGATCAGCCCGTTGATTAGTTAATATGATGTTAGGGTTCATCATTTGGCTTCCATTATTTAGTGGAACCATTTGGCTAGCCATCGGCATAGCAACATCAGGAGGAGTCAGCAACATGGGCACATTCTGCATTATGCTTCCTCTTCCATTGGAATTGGTCATAGATGTACTAGTTGCACCGTGACTTCCACTAATCAATGCCAAATTATGTCTAGGACCTATACTCAAATTTAGGTTTACCCTAGATGTGTAGGTTGCTTGTAAGTGAGACTCTACCTCCTCTACTTGTGTAATAGCAGTGTCTATATCAACAGAATAATACTATTCATTTGCACTTAGATATTGAAGTCTAATCCATGTAAAAAGTATTGCAATTGGATAGAAAGTGGAATAGGAATAGAGGTTTGCAATTTTTGAAACACCTCTTTCAATTTCTTGGCATAAGCTTGAGCATTCTCTTGGGGCTCTTAATGTGTCACATTCAAAACATGCAATCAATATTGACCACCTCTCTTAGGGGTAAACTCTCTTCAAAATGCCACAAAGAATAAGTCAATTACGGTTATGGTTCTAGCCATGATATCACATTGCAGCTCTTTCTTTTAAAGTCATGTTAAAAAACATCATGAGATGTCCTTCATCCTGAATTCAAGAATTGAAAATTAGTTTTTGGAACTCACTAATATAGAGCTCCACATCTTCCTCTACTAACCCATTAAAGATGGGTAGAGTGAGACCTGAGGCTAGCAAATCTAGCATTCTTGTAGGTATTGCAATGTGTTGTGCCATCATGATGATTAGATTCTCTCTAGGGATTTGTATCGGATGAGTTACACTCCCGTTCAAAGTAGATTGACTTTTCGAGAAAAAGGAAATGCTAAGATTTCTCCTTCCCCTAACAAACTGACTAGGATATTAATTGAGTCAACACGACCTCTCTTTCTTAAGGATATCCGACTACTATGCCTCTTTCTTGACGTTGGATTTCAACTTGATGGTCTCTATCAGAAAATAATGGATCTATTTCAATGCTCTTTGGCATACCCTACATCGTCACCCATAGATATAATTGCAGTGCATCAAGGAATGTATCTTTTGATACCATATTTAGATTGCATATGCAAAGTGTATGACACTCTGCGATCAAATAACATAACTAAAAACCAGCCAACATGAAGTACACAAACAATCTTTTCATGATTTCTTCCTACTAGTATTGTGCTACATTGCTAAGGAATAACACTGGGCTAACACGTGCTACGAAACCCCTTAAAACTTATATAAACCACCGCCTATACGCTAAGATATGCAAAGAAATCAAAAAATCAATCAAATATCTTTTCATTTCAGCCCTACACCCCTTAGCATTTATGTTTTGCTTGCTTACACAAATGTAGGGAGATTTCCTGATAGTTTACCATAGGAACAAGCTCTAAATACACACTTAACTAGCAAAACTCATTTTTTCTTAAATTTTTCTCTTCGTTTAACTATTTTTCATGAAGTTTTTCCTTTTTTTCCACATAAATTATTTATTTTTCTAAATTTTTTTATCTATATGACTTATATAAAGTGTGGTCCATTAGCATACTCATTTTCATTCCATGTAAACATAATTTGTTTCCCAAAATCCAAGAATAACCCCATTTTTCATTAAATCCCATGGTTTGAGTTTTGCGATTTTATCATTTTTAATATACATGAAAGAAAGTGACTAATTTTTTGAAATTCCAAATATCACTAAACAAATTTCAACCATTTTCAATTATATTTTCATCATATGTACAAAAAGTTTATCATAAAGTTCAATAAAAGATGCTTACACTATAAGGTCACATATGCAATGCTTCGTATTTCAAAAAAGTGGAGCCAGTGATGCTATTTTTCAGCATGATGACAAATCCAAATCTCTTGATCTATGTGCCACTATGCTTTAGAATCATCGTCCATCCTTGATTCATTGAATTAGCCCTCCCTCTCTCTCTTATATGTAGCCATATGAACAAGGAACAAAGAGGAGAGAGAAAGATTGAATTGGATCTTTTCATTTACTACATCATTTCTCTCATGGTCTCGAGTGTCAGGGGGAAAATTTTTTGAGGATCTCAAGCCTCAAAGATGCAAGATGATTCCAAGAGGTACCAATAAAATTTTTTTTAAGGGAAAGAATGGGCACAAAAAAAAAGCCCCCCTCCTCTCGTGTGATATTTGAGCTTTAAAGCTCTTAAGCTTGTTATTAAAGCTTAACCACCATAAAAATTGATTCAATCTTGCATGTTCACACTTATCTGCAAGTGTTTTGGTATAAATTAAGGGGTAAACAACCTCGGATTCGCGATCCGACTAGATGAGCGACTTTCTGGCATCAAAATCTATTAATGTGGGATATGTCACTTGCTCTCTAGCTTCTGAATCTAGTAGCTGCTTCATAATGCCAAACCTTACAGCCATTAGATGGAGGGGTCAAATGTGCTCTGATCAACTAATAAACACTTGTGTTGGATTCCCAATGTAGAAACGCATCTGGGAAAACTCAAGCTCCTTTATTTATGATTGTTCCATTTTTCATTAAAATCGCCTCTTTTAGGGCTCTCAGGCCATTCTTGTGCTTGAAATTTGGCTTTAAAATCAACTCTCAAATGTCCATGAGAACATAACAAAGTCTTTAAAGGATAAAGAGTCTCTACTCTTGGATGGAATGATAATGGCCCCTTTCGTGGTCCTGTAGCATCTATAGAGGATGCACACAAAGTGGAAAAGACAAACAATAATCTCCTTTATCAATGGCTATTGTTGCCTTACACCACAAGTTTCTAGAAGAGATGGTGATGATGAACCATGCCAACAAGCACCAACCCCATAGCACTAGAGAACCTTAGAAGGTCCATGTCATGTTGCATTCCTAGAAACATTGTTAGAAGATAAGTCGTCAAGTCAAGAAGTGAATATCCCACAACCCAAATCGGAGACAACTCTCATACCATTTCAATATCCAAAAATATCTGGAGACTTACACAATCATATGGTTCCAATGGAGCCTCAAAGGAAGAAGCTACTCCCTTTAAGGAGTCGTGACCTATACTTAGAAGTAGTCCATAGTATCTTCATCAAAGAGGTAGAAGGTGAAAAGTAGTTGAACTTTATCAATACAAATAGCATAGAAACACATGCTGTTGACATGATGAAGCTTTGCTGCAATCAGCCGAGCCTCTCTTTCTCTCCACACCTAAGAATTGGCTAGTAGGAAGGAAATCATCTCAACTGAAACTGTAGGTAAACTTCAATTTGAGTTAGACAACCATACAACTGAAGCAAAATCTTGAATTCTACCACTAGGATCCTACGATTGCATTCTGGGAATGGATTGGCTCAAGAAGAAAAAACCCCATATTCTATGTGTTGAAGAGGAAATAATCTTTCAAGACTTGGAAGGAAAAACCGTAAAGGCACATATGAAAGCTAGAATAACTAAATTCCAACTAGCCAAGGCAAGCCAACTCAGGAAAGGATTGAAGAAAGGTCAACCAATCAACATGATCCGGTTGAATAAGGTCAAAAAGACTAATGAAGGCACTCAACCTTCCTGGATCAATGACTTCAAGGATGCCTTTCCAAAAGAACTGACTCAATTGCCTCCAAATCCTAAGGTTGATCATGAAATAGAATTGGTTCCTGGAGCCGAACCAATATCAAAATGACAGTACAAAATGTCTATTCTTGAAGCTATTGAGCTTAAGGAGCATCTGAGATAATTGATAGAGCAAGTATTTATCCACCCAAATAATTCACCTTGGGGAGCACATGTCCTCTTCTAGAAAAAGAAGGATGGAACACTTAGACTCTGCATTGACTTTAGAGGACTAAACCAAGTTATGGTCAAGAACAAGTATCCCATACCCAGGATAAATGAACTTTTAGAGTGCCTACACGGAGCCAAGGTTTTTTCCAAGATTGATCCAAGGTCCCGATACTATCAAATCGGAATCAAGGAACAAGATATCCCAAAGAATGCTTTCAACATTAGATATGGTAATTATGAATTCTTGGTCATGCCATTCGGATTGACTAATGCCCCAGCCACATTCAGCCGTCTAATGCAAGACATCTTTTTATCATATCTAGATGAATTTGTGCTAGTATTTTTTGATGATATACTAGTGTACTCCAAATAAATAGAGGAACATGAAGGTCACTTAAAGATCTCCCTTGTAACACTCCGTGAAAATCAACTCTATGCCAAGATGAGTAAATGCATATTTCTCACTGCTGACAATATTGAATATCTTGGATATATTGTTTCTGCTAATGGAATCTCAATAGACCCTACCAAAGTAAAAGATATTCTAGAATGGCTAATACCTAAGATAGTAAAAGAAATCCAATGATTTTTGGGACTAACAGGATGGTACCAAATCTTCATAGAAGATTATTCCCTTATTGATGCACCCTTGACAAATATTTTGAAGAAAAATACAGTAATCATTTAGATCATTGAGCATCAAGAAAGCTTTGAAAAACTTAAAGAAGCTACACCTATACTAAAACTCTCTGACTTCAGTCAAGCATTTGAGGTGATCTCATTGATGCAAGTGTACTTCCAATTATTGGGGTGCTAGTACAAGAAGAAAGACCAATGGCCTATACTTCCAGAAAATTGAAGCCCTACGAGTCCAACTATACCACTCATGACCTTGAGTTACCCGCAGTAATCCAAGCCTTGAAACAATGGAGACACTATCTATCGGGAAGGAAATTCACTTTAGTGATAGATCATAAAAGTCTTAAGTGGATCTTCACCCAAGCTTACCTAAACATGAGGCAAAGAAGATGGATAGAGATACTGCAAGAGTTTGATTTTGAAATCAAATATTGTCCAAGGAAGGACAACATTGTTGCAGATGCCTTAAGCCAAAAAGCATTTCTTAATAGCATTGTCAACGTTCAAAGCTTAAAAACCATATCCATACATGATAACCCTGTACTTGAGCTTGTATGCCAAACTATTTCTTAGGATAATGAATATGGAGGACTCATGACTAAGGCACTTGAAGGAGGAATCTCTGACAAAAAAAAGGTCTAAGATTAAGGATTATTGTTCTAGCAATGGTTGTCTATATTACCATGATCACCTTTGTGTCCCAAAAGGACCAGAAGTGAAGGCCAATATCTTATGGGAAGCACATGACTGCCTCATTGTAGGACATCCAGGGTATGCCAAGACACTCAATGCGGCTTGTAAGAGCTATCACTTGCCAGGATTGAAAAGGGATGTATTAAAGTATGTAACTTGGTACTTGACTTGTCAAAGAGTCAAGGCAGAAAGGATTAAGATGCCTAGAGAGTTAAAACCCTTGGACATTCAAAAAATAAAATGGGAGTCAATAAGTATGGACTTTGTTGTTGGATTACCTACTGTTGCTGGTGGTTATGATTCCATCATGGTAGTGGTTGATAAATTGACAAAAGTTGCACACTTGATCCCAATCAAAACAACCCATAAGTCATCTGACATTGCTTGAGTCTTTATCAAATAAGTATTTAGGTTACATGGATTTCCAAAGAGTATAATCAGTGACCGAGACTCAAGGTTCACCTCTAAGTTTTGGACTTGCCTATTCCAAGCGATTGCAACGTAGCTATGCTTGAGTACTGCTTATCATCCTCAAACTGATGGCTAGACTGAAAGGGTGAACCAGACCATTGAAGATATTCTGAGGTCTTATTTTGGCAAAGAACCAAGATGATGGATTGAACATCTATCTTTGGTGGGGTTTTCTTATGGTACTACCTTTCAACAAACAATCAAGATGTCACCATTTCAATCCTTGTATGGGCAAGAATGTCATACACCTCTAAACTTCTCAGATCCCACTCTCAAGGTAGAGGTTTCTAAGGCTATGCTTGAAGAGATAGACCAACAAATCCAATTGATTCGACATGACATTCAAGCTACTCAAGATCCTCGAAAAAATTCCTATGCAGATCTTGAAAGATCCATAAGAACATTCAAGAAAGGTGACATGGTGTTTCTAAGGGTAAGGCCCAAAAAGAGCTCATTATCCTTGGGGAAATACAAAAAACTTAGTCCAAGGTACTGTGGACCATATGAAGTAATCAAAGCAATGAGAAGGCAAGCCTACAAACTTAAATTGCCACCCCATTTCAAGATTCACAATGTCTTTCATGTAAGCCTACTGAAACCTTATGTACCAAACCTCAATCATGTGCTTGATGGTGAACAAATAGTCATGCCTACCCAAGGAGTTCTAGAAATGCAACCTAAGAAGATTCTAGATACAAGGCAGAAGCCTGTAAGAAGTCAAATCCTAAGAGAACACCTAATACAATGGAAGGATTATCCTGAAGAGGATGCCACTTGGATAGATGAGGCAAGCCTTATAAAAGAATACCCCTAGTTTCTCTCGAGATGAGGACATCTTGATTTCTCTAAGGAGGGAAGAATGTAATGTCCCCATTACTTAGTTTATTTTAATTAAACAATGTGCGTATACATTTGATTCATGTTGAAAACAAAATAGTAAAGATTGCACATTTGGAGATAATTGATGAGGTATTATATGCCAATTCATGGAAGGAAGGCTTGGGAAACCCTCCCAAGACAAGCTTATTAAAACTATATTTGTAGTATAGAACAACAAAAAGAACTAGTCTAGTGGATAGTCACTTCGCAATTAAGTGCATTTGTGACAACACTGGCAGGATGGGTGACCTCTTGGGAAACTTTTCCTATAACTAATGGGAGCTTCTCATGCACAGGCAACGAAATCTTCATAGCCTATTTTGCCAAGTATGCCAAGGCCAAGATGCCAAGGTCTAAGCCTTTGTCGCCGCCTTGGTCATGAGCCTTGGAGTGGCGCTCGCTCGACATCGTGATTTGCGTGGTGCTCACCTATATATTCGTAAATTTTTCTCTTCATGCTATAAAAAAAGAGCCCCCTCTCTGACATCATCAATGATGTCATCGAAGATGCTAAAAGAAAGTATTATCTCTTTATCATCGATGATCTCATCGTCAAAAATGATAAAAATCAAGCATTCTCTCTTTACTCCCTCCCCCCCCGATTACTATATAAACCATGGTAGAGCATCAGGTGAAAATAAAAACTCATGCTGAAGTCTCTCTGTTGTTGACACGACAAAGCTCTGCTGCAAATCAGCGCCTCTCTCTCTCTCTCTCTCTCTCTCCACACCTACGTGGAAGCGCTGCTCAAATCTATCAAGCTTCTTCCATGGCTCCCAAGAGACGTTGAGATGTTGAGCGAGGTCATGCTCAGAGAGCTCCTCAATGCAAGAAAGTAGTCGTTGTTGCTGAGGGAACTCAACATGAAGCTGAAGCGCAAGCAGAAGTTACCCCCAAATCCATTCAACCCGAAGGACCACTTATTCCACAACAAACCGAGGTTGCGGCCATAACATGTAATCACGATGGATGGCTGAACGGAGATAATCAAGTTTAGTATATGAGGAAATGATTACTTTTAAGCTATTAACTCTACAACTTCCTAATTTTTCTATTGCTAGAAAATCCCATAAGATAAGTCTATAACGTATATTGCGATTAGTTAGAACATACTTAAACTTAAAAAAGCATATTAGTATTATCAATTTATTTTTAGGAAAGAATAGGGAATTGATAAGGGGGATAGATTCTATGCATCGCATACATTGACAAGTGTGTTAAAATGTTTTATGGTTATGATTTTTTTTGGATTTGTGAATCACTACAAGATATAGAACTTATACCGACGTTTAAAGCGATGAAAATACAAACAACAAAATTTACCCCCATCGTTGCAAAAAGCGTTGTTATTGACGACGCCATAGAAACGTCGCTATTGGCGTCGCCAATAATAGTGACGCAACCAGTTAAATTTGCGATGGACATAGCGACGCCAATAGCGATGCGAGCAGTAAATTTGCGACGCAAATAGCGACAGTAACAGGGAAAAAAATTTTTTGTGGCAGGGCAGCTGTGCTGTATGAGAGCCATACAAAATAGTTTCTGCACTACTGTATACAAAGCGCTTGCAAACAAAAAGAATGTATACTGAAATCATAAAATTGATACATGAAATAAATACATGATCGCATAAAAAGCGATTGGTACAATCATGACAGGATATCACTAATACATAGAAAATGTCTACATAGATTAGGCGACTAAAAAATAAAGGTGTGTGAGCTCCAAGGATCCAAGGGCGAGCTACAAATCCTCGTCCCCCGAAAGCTCGTCCCGCCGCAAAGGAGCATCGAACGGATTCTGCAGAAAAAGAAACAACACATCAATCCACCATACAATAATGCATTCAAATATCTCATTGTTAACCCCAACACGAAGAAAGCAAAAGGAAGTGGAAAAGACGCAGGGCAAAGGCAGAAAAAAGGTAGCCCAACTGAAGAAAGAAAAGGAGAAAAGGCCAAAAGCGCAAGGGCAACCTTAAAAGTCCAAGGCAAAGGCAAAAGGGGAAAGGCGCATTTTAAAATAAAAAGGCGCACCTTGAAATCTTGTAAAAGAGCGCCGGGCTCTCACCCGTGCAATTTGTAAATGTAGATGGGCGGTGGAAAGGAAGCTAGGAAGATAGAAGGACAATGGAAAAAAGGGCCTAGGCTATGGCCGGCCATGTAAGAAGGGAAAAAGGGGATGACCGCCCAAAAGGGATTTAGGGTTTTGTATATAAAGTTGAAAAGTGAATGAGAAGCTCATTCTTATGTGTGGCCAAAAGTAGCTCTCCTCTTCTTCTTCTTCTTCTTATTCTTGCTTGCTTGAGCTTGTGCTTGAGAGAGGGAGTGTGAGAGTGTGAGGGAGTGAGTGTGTGAGGGTGAGGGACCGAGGAGGAGAAGCTTTCCATCTTCTCCTCTCTTCTTCTCTTCTCCTCTCTTCCCTTCTCTTGCTCGCGGCAATGGAGCTTGGAGCTTGGAGCGGGAGGATCGAGCTTGCTTGAAGCTTGCACTTGGATCGTGGAGCTACCGGAGTGCGTGGGAGAGGAGGTAACTCGAACGGCATGGAGGTGAGCTCACTACACCCATAGATATGGATGGCGCGTCGGCTATGTGAGAGGTAGCCATTAGTGCTCGGCTTGGAACACTTGAAACAATAAGCGGTCCGAGGGTCTTGGCGGTTGAGTGAAAGCTCCCACATTTTGGTTCCGTTGCCGGGACCAACGGATTCAAGCCTTGAGCGCTTGCGCGCTTCAAATCGAGCATCGAAGTAAGGGGTTTCCCCCGAACCGGTGCTTGAGGTAGATAGGTAGGAAGCGAGGGGGTTGAAGAGGGTATTCGATCTCCTTGGCAAGTAGGTTTTTTTCTTTCTGAGATTTATGTTGTGGAATGGAGTAGTATAGGTATTTATTTTGTGATTTGGATGCATTTAGGGTAGGAAAAAACAAAGAAAAATAAGAAAAAACAAGCAAACAGTAGGGTTTTCTGTTGCTGTATAACAGGCTAAAACAGGGAGACAGGGGACCAGATTCAAGTTCTGGGTGAGACAGGGACAGGGAACTAGCAGTGAGGTTCTGCAGTGCTGGGAAAGGACCTTAAGAGGCCTGGGAGGCCAGGGCAGACCTCATTTCCTTGGTTTGCCTTGTGAGAGAGAGAGAGAGAGAGAGAGAGAGAGAGAGAGAGAACTTCTAGTTCACAGGGCGAGGAAGCGTTGCCCCGAATTCTAGGCGCCGGTGATTTGTGCTGCTCTAGGTGAGTCTGGTGTTTTCCAACAGGTGCCCTGATCAGATCTAGAAAGTCTGTGGTGATTGTGTGCACCAGACAGTGAGGAGGGGCCAAACGCGCGGGAATCGCGCCCGCCGCCGACGCACTCGACCAACTCGCAGTGGTCCGATTTCTAGAATCGGACCACCCGAGTTCAGGAGTCGGACCGTCCAAGTCCCAAAATCGGACCGCCCGACTGAGAGTGAGTCGGACCAGTCTGGTCCGATTCCCAGAATCGGACCAGCCCGATCGGATGTGCCACGTGGCACTCGGACCAACCCGTCCAATCTTGAGAATCGGACGCTCGGACCAACCTGTCTGACTCGGACACTCGGACACTCGGACCAATCCATAATTGGACCACTCAGAATCAGGCCATCCGAGTCCCAGAATCGGACTGCCAGAATTGGACCACCTTGTCCAATCCGATTCCCAGAATCGGACCACTTGAAAATCGGACCACTTTTTGATCCGACTCCTAGAATCGGACGTGACCAAAATCGGACCACTGGTCCGATCGGACCCACCCAAAATCGGACGTCCGATTCTGATAATCGGACTCCTGAAAATCGGACATCTGAGAATTGGACAAAAAAGTGTCAAAATCGGACAGGTATCTAGAACACAAATTTTGACACATCTAAACCCTGAGATTGACCCCAAAGGCTACCTAGAGCTAAAGGCACATGATAGATCCATCACTGGGCTAAAATTTAGAGCACTTAATTCAAAATTTGGCTATAAACGGTCCTCCAAATTGCATATGGCGTCTACTGTAATGGCCCTGCGGGCCGGGGGGGACTGCCCCCCCCCCCCCGGACCCCCGCAGAGGGGGGCTCTGCCCCCTCCGCACCTCCCCCGAGTAGGTTGGAGAGAAAATGCGCACCGTGACAGGCCTCCCAAATTGGACCCTAGTGAAGTAATGGCTCTACACGAGCATGGATTCTCACGTGCAAAAGAGCAGCCAAAAGCCCATACCCGAACAGAGACAAACAGAGACCCTAGAACCTCAATGGGCCAATCTAGCCATCAAGGGCAAAAAGGCCACATCACTAGAACACAAAGACATTGTGTTCATACCATGTCTAGTCAGAGTGAAATGCAACATCAGCAAGCTACAAATGCCAAGATGACTAGACATGACACTCTTGACGAGAGATGTACCTTGAATGGCACTGGACTGATGATCCAAGACAGCAGTGGAGAATCCACATCTGGTCGTGCAGTCGAGAACTCAAGGGCATCTATCAGAAGGCTTAAATGTACAAGCCAAGACCCGGAAGATGAAGACATAGTACCACCTGCTTATCTTAGGGTCAAACTCACCGCAAAAAGAGAGCATACTATCGATGCTCTGATTGATGAAGGAGCAGATTTTAACATCTTGACCTATGAATCATGGACCATACTAGGCCAACCAGAGCTCACACCGACTAGTGCAACTCTTAGCCCTTACGGGGGACAACCACAAGCACTAATAGGGAAGTGAAAAATCCTTGTGACAATTGAAACGGAAAGCTTGCCTATCCTATTTCATGTTCCTCCAAAAGGTGCTAGCTGCAGGAAGGAAACCCTCCTAGGAAGACCCTTCAAAAGGGCGACCAAATGTGAGGCTGACTATGTAGCACAGAGGATACACCTGACACTACCGGGTGTGAGGATAGTCACCACCTTTAGCAAGGGTGACCTCATCGACCCTCAAGGGAAAGGCAAGGAAGGTGCTAATGTAATAGTCAAGCCTACTGACGAGAGCAAGGACTTGTTGGAAAAACTGATACAAGCATAGGTCGAACAACGAGAATCAGTGAGTGAGGCCAGGCCTGAAACAAGAAGGTCAAGAGACAATGCCAAGGATGGGCTTTGGACTTACAAATATCGTAGAAGACCCCAAAAGAAGCCCAAGCCTTATAGACGGAGGCGTTGATGGAGAGCCAGCACAATGCCACGATGGATATCCAAGGCGTTGCTACATGCTCAAGGGTATTATGCAGGCAACCAATGGATTTGGGTACCAAAACCCCCTGTTAGACCTCCTTTGTCAACTGAAGGCCAGGACGTATCAAGAGCAAAGAAGCGTAGGAGGAGATCTAAACGAAAAACCAAGCCCCAAGTTAAAAACAGTGGAGTGACCGAGCCCCTCATGGTCGAAATCAAGAAACCCAACGGGACCAATTGGAGGGTAGATCCTCAGCCTAGTGTGCTTGACAAGCAGAGATCAGACGTAATCGTTGAGTATGTGCAAAAGCCACTAGTGCCCAAGGAGCCTTTGATTCCCCAAGAGGATAGCAGGCATCATAGGCACAACATTGCTCATGGCAAGGTTAAATGCTCAACAAAGCAAATAGCAAAATCATCTAACAGCCATGAGCAAATCTCCAAGCCAGTGTCAAGCCCACGTAGGAGTCCCAGATCTCCTACATCCTCTTCACCTAAATTGACACGTGAAGCGTGGCAGCATCAACCTCGTGCCGCTGCTCAATCGACACAAGTGAAGGTGCAAAGGGCAACAAAAGGCACGATCACTTCTGATCTGCCTAGGGACTTGACACCGCAGTCTACCAATGGTAGCCAATCCACTGAACTAGCCACCACTACTTCCAATCAGGGATCACAGCAGTCACAGCCCTTGGCCGTGACAATGCCCCTTGTGGAACGTGTCCTTAGTAGTTTACCTGTGGAGGAGGTGTCGCAACCAAATCCCTCGACAACTCCAGCACTTTCAAAGTGCCTAAAGCCTAGGCTGGAGGAGTTAAACACAAGGGAGTTGGCTGAAGGGCTAGGCTCTCCGAAAAGGGAGGCAGTTGTGCTCTCACAACCTAGCGAGGCTGTTCCGCAGGCCACAACTAGGTCCCATGAGGACACACTAGAGAAGGGAAATGCTAAGGCTCAACCAAGCACATCAGCGGTCAACCTAGCCCAAGGTCCTGAGCCATTAGATGCACCTGCACTGACCAAGAAAAAGAGGAGAAAACAGTGAAAACAACAACAGTTGCAGGAGGTTGTGAACCCCAAGAACATTGAGACGAAGAGCACCGAAGAGCCGATGAATAAAGCATCAAGTCCATCCACCAATGAACCCATTGATGCCTCTCCTAATAGCGGTGAACCCTCAGACACATCCGTGTGCTCTGAAAAACCAAAGCAACCGCCACGCTTCGTGACTCTGCAACCCAGCATCCATGATTGAGTAAAGAAATATTTTCAATAGGAAACACTGCTCTATTCTACTCACCTTCCCCCGTTTATCCCCTTATTCCCTTTATTTTTCTCCATTAAGTTCCCTTGTAATCCATAGATCTCGTTGGTTCACTCTGATACCAACTATAACATGTCTGTTTGTCCACTTATGGGACACGTCTTAGTAGCCCATCGGCAAGAGAGTCTAGAAAGTGCCACCTGGCACTCACAAGGAATGTCACAGGTTTTGCAATCTAGGTCTTCACGAGTCTGCCCTGAGCAAAAGTATTCGGCCGTTCCCACTTAAGATCGACTTGAAGTCACGGTTTCTTTCCTATTAGCAAAGTCTCTAGGAAGTAGCTAGCATCAAGCTCTAGGTGACCCACTTTGAGTAGGAACAACAGAGTCGAAGCGGATTTATGCCAAACTTGGTTCATGGAGAATGGGAAACGAGAGGGATGCAAGGCTCAGCCTCTCTGCTCATAAGACATAGTCCCATTCCGTTCCCCTAAAACAGCATAAATCAGGATTCTAACTCTACTAATGCTAGGTCTTCATAGTCTCGTTATCATGTCTTTTGAGAAAAGTTTTAGGGGACCACCCTTCCATAGGACGGACCCAAGTCATGTCCACCGCACTTTTCTCGGTTTGCTTAGTTATCTTATTCCTACCACATTATGTTTGACATGCAAAAGCAACTTCCTTAATTAATCAATTTAAACACGGGTTCCTTCACGTAACTTAGGCACTGACACAAAAACAATGTCAAAAAAGTCATTTTTCAAATATTTGATCTTTATTTATCATAGTTCCAGAATACATCAAGTATCATGCTCGAAGGCTATCCCAGTAATCAAGAGGATTGTTGCTCCAAGTTCCGCCCGTAGACTAGTACATGGGCCTCCAGATCTCATCTCGAGTCACATCGGCCTCTTGTGCAGGATCCAAAGGCAAGGAATTTACAGCCAGAGCCTCCCTTGGCACCCAAGCATCCTCCCACTCCAAGCAGTATCCACGGAGAGACCCCTCGTGGCGGGTTTGGTCCATATACCCGGCGCGGCTAATCAACCTCCTTGGATAGGGCGAGGCAAGTAGTTCAAACAGTGTACCTAAGTGTACAATCATGATCATTACGGTGGTCGTTCTTACGACCAACTACTAATGTGTGATTCCTTCTTCCCGAATGCTCCAAGCATTCGATCCTGGATCGTTCGTGACTTGGTGAGATCCCAAGGGCTTGGCAAGCTAGGTTGCTTGTTTCCCCTTTATCTTTAGGTTAGCGTTTGTACACTACCGACCCTAATTGTCCTTACCTTAGGTCTCCTTGTAAAGTAGATCATGGACAACCTCGTTGTCCTTGGTTGGTCAACTTGCTGGTTATCTCCTAGGTCCCTTGAAGTACCTATGTACCTTTATCTTTGATCTTAATTGATCAATATTTTCTATCCCTTTGACCATGGCTAGTCAAGATGGTTTTGTTTAGAACAGTTCTTACTCTGACTGAAGTATAATCTTCTTTAGCCTTCTTAATAATGGCCACAAGCACTAAACTTTTACCTATCCCTCTTGAAGTCACCAAGGACTTTGACATGGGACTCCTGGATCTCAGTCCCATTTGGTAGATTGCAAGCAACGTTGAATTTTCCCAACGACTTTAATACATGCGACGTAATGCCATGCCTTCATTTCAATGCTTACAATTTTGATATAATCCATACAATATTTTATGCCACACATTCGAAGGTACTTCCTATGCATGCAATCTTAACATTATCCTCTGTGTAATTATTTACACAACCTATAACCTTCTTGAATGATCTAACTTTATGTGATCATTGTATGAGTCTAGCTGCACTTCAATTTTTTCTACAGCTTATTAGAGGTACCTTAGAATCCTTTTTGCGATACGGAGATGCACTTTGCTTCTTTCGATGCCCTCTGAAATGTATTTTGCAAGAACTTGTGCAAGGAGCAAAGTACTTCATGCAGGAATTCTTGCAAGATGTTTTTGGTAATTTATGATGCAAATATCTAATCAATTTCACCTATTATGATGTAATCTTACAACGGAAATTATCTTGCTCATTACATACATCACAACTAGTTCATACCTAGGAAATTATCAAACATGCAATTAATGTGATGCATGTGAATATTATTTTTCACCGTGATAGTTGTAACCTATGATTTAATAATAGAGCAACCTGGGTTTGGAGTGATGCCATGATTCCCGTGGTATTGATGATGACTGATGAACCGTTTGCGGTTGCGGTGCCACCTTGATTCGAACCTCCATCCACACTTGCAGGGTTTTCGGTCATCCTTGCAGAACTACGCTTTGGGGCCATACTCAAAGACGCGTGTACGAGTGATAGAGTTCTCACACTCTCCTCTCTCTCTCTCTCTCTCTCTCTCTCTCTCTCTCTCTGATCATGGGGGAGGGGGGAGAGGGGGTTTTGTTTCAGCCTTAGAGGGGGGGGGGCTGCACTGTTCCACGAGGGAGGGGAGCTGCATAATGTAGGCAATCAAGGAGGTGCTGCTATCAATGACCATAGGGGGGGCACTGCCTTCAAGCCCCACGAGGGGCTTTTATAGAGGGGGAGGGGTGGTGTATGAGGGGGAGAGATGGCTGTTCACAGCCGCCACCCCTTCCAGACCTGGGGCTTCTCTTTTCTTCTCCTTTTCACTCTCCCTCTTCTTCTTCTTCTTCTTCTCTCTTCTCTCTCTCTCTCTCTCTCTCTCTCTCTCTCTCTCTCTCACATCATGGGGGGAGGGGGTTTCGTTTCAGCCTACGAGGGGGAGGGGCTGCGCTATTCCACGAGGGAGGGGAGTTACGTGATGTAGGCGATCATGGAGGTGCTGCTATTGATTACCACAAGGGGGGGGGGGCACTGCCTTCCAGCCCCACGAGGGGCTTTTATAGAGGGGGAGGGGTGGTGTATGAGCGGGGGGAAATGGCTATTCACAGCTGCCACCCCTTCCACCTGGGGCTGCATGCCCCCTTCTTCCCCTTTGCTCACTCCCTCTCTCTCTCTCCCCGCCATGCAGTCGGTAGGGGGAGAGAGATGGAGAGTAAAAAAATTTGTCCAAAATTTAAAATTTTTAAGGGGGGGTTCTCATGGGGGGGGGGGGGGGGACACGGGGGATATTACAATGAAATAGCATTTCTTCTCCTTAGCAAAGATTTTGTGATGTCTCAATACATCAAAAAATTTCCTCATGTGTGGTAGATGGTCTTGAAAGGTCTTATTGTAAATCAGAATGTCATCAAAGAAGACAAAGACAAAATGAAAGAGAAAATACTCCAAAATCTTGTTCGTCAAACTCTGCAAGGTAGTTGGAACATTTATAAGCCCAAATGGCATCACTAGGAAATGATAGAGCCCTCAATCAGTCCTAAAAGTGGTCTTGATTTCATCACCCTCTTGCATATGGATTTGATGACACCCTGACCTCAAGTCAATCTTTGTAAAGAATCTATTCCCCTTGAGCTCATCAAGAAAATCATCAATCTTGGGTATTAGGTACCTATTCTTCACTATGATCTTGTTAAGATCCATGTAGTAAATAGACATCTTGAAAGATCCATCTTTCTTTTTAACTAACAAGACTAGAGATGCATGGGGTGAAGAACTAAGTTTGATGAATCCCATTTCAAGAATCTCCTTGATTTTCTTAGCTACTTCTTCTTGCTTACACTTGGACAATCTGTAGGGTGGCTTATTGATTAGCTTAGAGTTGGGCTCCAAATCAATGGGGTGATCTACTGCTCTCTTGGGAGGCAATGAAGTAGGTACCTCAAACAAATCCATGTACTCCTCAAGAGGAGCTTTCAAGGCTAGGTGACTTGCTAAATTTGTGGACTGATCTTCAATCTCTTTATTCAAGTGCAAAACAAATATCTATGAGCACCTCTTATACTCCTTTTTGAGTTGTTGAATGGTGATAAGATGAAAATCTGATCTACTAGGAATTCTGTATAAATGGATGTGCTCTCCATCAAAGATAAGCTCCATATACAGCTATGAGAAATCCATAGTGATTTTGCCTAATGTCATCAACCAATCATAACCGAGTACAATATCTATGGGCCCCATTTTCAAGGTTATCATTTACTGTTGCTTCATTTTCAATCAGTTGTAAAGAAACCTATGGGCATATTTGGGTGCTCATTTCTTCACCATTGGCCACCTGAACTCCTGTGGGCTACTGTAGGTCAATGGGAAGATAATTTATCTTGTCCATAATGGACTTATTAATAAAACTGTGTGTAGTGTCACTATCTATCAAAATGAACACAGCCTTCCCATGAATGTTACCCTTCATTCGAAGTGTATTAGGGATCTTAGAACCTATCCAAGTATCCATGGAAATGGAAGAACTAGTGGTAGCAAGCAACTTATCATAAATCCCTCTTAGATAAAATTTAGGAACACTCCCACGTGGATCAAAAGGAAAAGAGTTGGCCAAATCATAAAGGTATTCTCACTCAACTTCTTCCTGAAGATCATCATTTTTAGGAGAATGTACAATTGCATTAGTCTCATCAATGTCATCTTTAGAATCCTCAAAGACTAACATACTATATGAACCTTAGCTTTTGCATTTTTGTATATACACTTTGTGTCATGATCAGGTGTATACTTTTCCCCGCATTTAAAGCATAAGCCTTTTTCCTTTATTTCTTTGTAAAGGTTTATAGAAATAGACTTTAGATTCATATTGGTAGCTAAAATAGATTTACGCTTGTTGTCCCCTTGTTTGAAATCAAATCTAGGACTATTTGCTATCCTAAATTTGCTTTTACATGTACTTGTGGAGTTTAGCTTCATCACTAATGCTCTCTACATACAAGGTAAGATTGAGGAATTGGTTTGGTATACTCTCTTCACTTGGGCCTCTTTGCTCTAAACCATACCATCTCCGTGCTAATTTCTCTTTTTCAAGAGGAAAGACAAAGACCTCAATCATAAGTGTCTTGAATGCTTCCCAATTCTCTACAAGTACATTCTCCTACTTAATGTACCTCCACAAAGTATGTGCAAATCCCTCCAAATGCAAGGAAGTAAAATGAATCTTCATATCATCAATTCTAGGGAATATATCAAAGTAAGATTCCAATTTGGAAATCCATTCCTCTAGATTAGATGGTGAAGATTGACCATTGTACTTTTCCAAGATGATCTTATCTTTCACCTCTCTTTCATGGAAGGGTTGTTGTCCCGAAATAGACTGGTCATGAGTATTAGGCATTGAAACCCCCAAAAAAGATGGAAATCTCCCAATAGGTGGTTGTGAATCACTATGAAACCTTTCCGTTGTAAAGGACCTCTAGAAAGTTGGGTATTCAACCCAAAAGCTTGGAAATTGGCACCATTCAAACTTCCCAAATAGTCGTCATGTCTTTATGAAGTCTCACCTACTTTATATTGGCTATTTGGGATACCCCTTCATCCAATGATTCCATGACCTTGACCATTTTGGTTAGGTAGTTAAAGTGGGACCGAGGGTTCACTTTTTGAATAAGCTTTCTCCTTTGCTTCTTTGGATCCCATTTGCATTTGCATCCAATGGGAGAATTGAGCCATTATTTGAGAATTAGATTCTACTAGCTTGTCAATGGAATCCTTTGTTTCGGTAGTGGAATCCACTAACTTCTCAATGGAAGAATTTTTTTGAAGTAGACAATACCATATGCTCCACTCTTGACAATAGCTCCATATGACGTTGGGCATGGCTATTCTCATGTTAACACATGGTATTGTTGAGTGCATTGATTTCTCTATGCACTTGAGGCTCTTCAAGGATCTCTTGGGGTATATTATCCAGCATAGAATCTCTGATTTGCTATGTATACTCGCCAACAATTCCCTCTTTAGTTGAGTAGTGTTGCTCTTGCCAACATTGATATAGCTATTACAAGAGTAGAGGAGGTAGAATCATGATTGTAAGTAGCTTCTACCTCTAGGGAAAACTAGAATCTAAGTTTAGGGTTTGGAAATACTTTAGCATTGATGAATGGTGATCAAGGGATGCCTATGAGCCCTCTTAATGTGTAATATTCCGATTTGCTAAAAGAATCCACGCGTGAACTGCCTCAAATGAAAATGCAAATTGGATAAATGAATTTTTTTTTAATTCCCCCAGCCGACTGACGAGCTGGAGGGGGAGGGAAATAGAAGGAGCAATTAAGCTCCTTGGTGGAGCTTGGAATGAGGGGGGGAAACATGCGTGATGACACGCAGGGGAGGGAAGATCCCCCTCCCCTCCACTATTTAAGTGAGGGGCCGCAGGCTGAAGAGGGGGCCGCCAGGAGACACCGTATGATTGCTGAGCTTGGAGAGGCTACGAAGGGTTCAGGCGATAGAGGAGAAGGAAATAATTTTTGTGGAGGGGGCTGCCGTGGAACGACACCGTTTGTCTGCTGTGGCAAAGTGAGGAGGGGAGATGTTGAGCTGATGCCGTGAAGGAGGAAGAGGAGGGTTGTGAGAGTCCGCCCTGCCACCTACCATCCGCCAGCTGGCCCACGGAACCTTCGTCAGAATTTTCCTCCCCAGCCCTCCACGTGGAAGTGGACAGAAGCTCTCAGAAGCTTCTGAGAAGCTTGTAAAAGCCCCTTAAGAAGCCCCCTTGCTTATGGGCTTCCTTGAAGGCCCTTCATATGGCCTATTTGAGCCGTTATATTACACCTTTCCCCCCCCTCATAAAAGGTTTTACCCTTAGGCCCTCTTTCTTATAAGCCTTTCAGATTAAACCCTGGAATTTCCCCTTAAGCCCTTCCTTGGCCTTGGGAACCAACACACCCCCCCCCCTCGGGTTTTTAAAATCCCCTTAGCCCCTTCCCATTGGATCCTACACAAGCAGTCTTTACACACCCCTTTCCCCTTGCATCCCCCCAGAAATCCATATTACCCCGATTGTAAAGCCTTTTCGTGGATTTTCATAAAGCCCTTTTTACCCCCCCCCCCCCCCCCCGTGCTTTATTCCACTAAGCCCTTTTCACCCCCTTATAACTCTTTTAACCCTTTTCAATCCCCCCTCATAACTCTTTTTTTTTTTCCCACAACTCCCTAAGCTTTCTTCTTAATCCCCCGTATCCCCATTATTATTTTTTTCCCCCCTGAACCTCGAAATCCAAATCATCATCATGGCCTCGGATGATATCCCATAAGGGAAAAGTAGCCGTGAGATAAAAGATAGGGAGGGAAAGTAGAGGGAGTGAAAAGAGGGAGTGAAGGAGGAAGAGTGGGAAAAGATTAAAGATAGGGAGGGAAAGTAGAGGGAGTGAAAAGAAGGAGTGAAGGAGGAAGAGTGGGAAAAAGATAAAAGAAAGGGAAGGAAGGAGAATAAGTGCTTTCTATTCCTTCTACCCCAAGTCAAAATCCTCCAAAAGGCTATGCCCATGTAAATACAAATAAAGACTTCTTTTTATCAATATCTGGCTGTGCATAAGAGTTGTTAAAAAGTTAAGTAGCTACATTGTTTACGAGATAGTTGAACTAAAAATGAAAGATAAGCTAACGTCGATTATCATATAATAACGTTAAGAAAACTTTTTAACCAGGCACAACCCCAGGTACAGGCTCCAAATTCGCCTCCTACATCAAGTACTGCTGTGACCCAGGAGAAGAAGTTCCTCCTCAAGCAGATAAAGCCACCCGAGTTTGACGGGAGAGGCAGATTCGTCCAGGCTGATGCTGAAATTTGGATTGAATCCATGGAGGATTACTTTGAAGCAGCTGGTACTGCACCTACCAATCAGGCTATGCTTGCCAAGTTAAAGCTCACCGGCAAAGCCAGACTTTGGTGGAAGCAATGGTGCAGGGATCAAGGAATTTCAGAGGGGTCTGTTACCTGGGAGAAGTTGAAGAAAGCCGTGCAGGGAAGATATTTGCCACCTGCATATCGTACGCAGAAAATGAATGAGTTCTACGAGCTAAAACAGCTAGGACTCACTCTTGACACATACTACTCTAAATTTGTCTCACTTTTAAAGTATGCGCCACAGATGGACATGACGCAGCAGGTGTCAAAATTTTGTGCGGGCTTAATCCACCCGTAAATACCCGTCTCGAATCTATGCATCCATCAGATCTTCAGGATGCACTCATTCGAGCGGCGCCTATAATTCAGGAGGTGCAAGCTAGACCAAGGGGTAACAAAACTTGGTCCTATAGTGACCGAACAGAGGAGCATTCATACCTCAAATGAAGAGAGTTCAAGGTCACAATCAGGGACAAAGGAAGAAAGCAAGGACAAATAACGTCAACAACTTTGTTCCTACTCAAAGTAATGACCGAAACCTCCGTTGTTTCCACTGCAACAAACCCGGTCACTTCAGGAGGCAATGTCCCATGCTCAGCAGAGGACATCGTTAAACGCCTTTCCAAGGTGCAAGCCGTGGTCAAGGAGCCGTTACCCGTGGAAGAGGAAGAACCGCTTGCATTGCCAATAGGCAAAGATGCGAAGAAGAAGAAGAGGAAGATCCGACTATGGAAGCAGAATTTAAAAGAGCGACAGTCCATGCCGCTTTACACAAGAAAGGGCAGAATCGCCAGTTCTCGGTAATTCAGACACCGTCAGACTATCAAGTTAAAGGTTTCAAAACCTTGATTGATTGTGGCAGTACACATTCCTTTATCTCACCAGCATGTGCAAAAAGATTAGGAATAGCCACAGTAGAAGCACCTACCCTGCTTGTGGAATTGGCAAACGGTCGTGAGGTAACTTGTACCAGGCAAACTGCTAAGGTGGAATTCTTTCTGGGAGGAAAGAAGACTTTAGTCAAATTCAAAGTCATGAATTTAGGTATCCATGAGTGTCTACTCGGGATGGATTGGCTTAAGCCCAACGACGCCCACATCCACTGTGGAAAGGGTCAAGTTTCCTTTCAAAACTCTGAAAGGGAATTTGTCACAACTCAAGGTGAGGCAGGAGTGCCAAGAATCCAATTAGCCAAAGTATCTCGGATCATAAAAGGAGTCAGAAAAGGATTACCCGTTTACCTGATCAAACTCAACAAGTTAGATCGAAAGCAAGAGTCTCATGAAGGACCTTCTTGGCTAAAGGAATACGCTGACGTATTCCCTGAGGAATTGATTGAACTTCCGCCTCAAAGAGAAGTAGATCATGAGATTAGGCTAGTGCCTGGAGCTGCACCAATTGCAAAGAGACCTTATAGAATGTCTATACGAGAAGCAATTGAGTTGAAGGAACAACTCAAGCAACTGTTAGATCAGGGTTACATCCGGCCTAGCAACTCACTGTGGGGAGCTCTAGTACTATTCCAGAAAAAGAAAGATAGGACACTTCGACTATGTATTGATTACCGAGGGTTGAATCAATCAACAGTCAAGAACAAGTATCCTATTCCTAGAATAGATGAGCTTCTTGATCGTCTTCAAGGTGCAAAGATCTTCTCCAAGATTGATCTCAGGTCAGGTTACTATCAGATAAGGATCAAGGAAGAAGATATTCCAAAGACGGCCTTCAATACAAGATATGGGCACTTTGAGTTCCTGGTTATGTCATTCGGGCTTACAAATGC
Source organism: Lygodium microphyllum (assembly GCF_053477565.2). NCBI lineage: Eukaryota > Viridiplantae > Streptophyta > Polypodiopsida > Schizaeales > Lygodiaceae > Lygodium > Lygodium microphyllum. Next base: position 42,013,215 of record NC_141153.1, on the reverse strand, counting down.
ACCTGCCACCTTCAATAGATTAATGCAAGATATCTCTAGAAGATATCTTGATGATTTCGTGCTTGTCTTCTTCGATGACACTTTAGTCTATTCTAAATAGGAAGAAGATCATGAACCTCAACTTCGGATTGTCCTTGAGACAATGAGGTCTCATAAGTTGTATGCAAAAATGAAGAAGTGTGCATTCTTTAAGCGTCAGATTGAATATCTGGGATTCATAGTATCATTAGAAGGAATATCAATAGACCCAGCCAAGGTCAGAGATGTGCTTGAATGGCCAATACCAGTATCCGTCAAGGAGATACGTAGCTTTCTTGGATTGACAGGATGGTATAGGGTCTTCATCAAAAACTATGCTTTGATTGTAGCACCTCTTACAGACTTACTAAAGAAGTAGACTTCCATTACATGGTCAACTTCCGAACAGAATAGCTTCGAAAAATTGAAGCAAAGTTTGGTATCAGCACCTATTCTAAAACTTCCTGACCTCAATAAGGAGTTTGAGGTAGTAACTGATGCTAGCATTCTTGCCTTGGGGTGTGTACTTATGCAGGAAGGTCATCCAGTAGCATACTCTTCAAGGAAATTGAAGAGTCATGAAAAGATTTATGCCACGCATGATCTGGAATTACTAGCTGTCATCCATACTCTAAAGCTTTGGAGACACTACATGTTGGGTAACAAGTTTACTCTAGTAACCGATCATAAGAGTCTCAAATGGATTTTTACCCAGAACAAGCTCAACGTGAGACAACGTCGGTGGATTGAAGTATTGGAGGAATATGATTTTGAAATCAAGTACCAACCAGGGAAGGAGAATGTAGTTGCCGATGCACTCACTCACAAGGCATTCCTGAATTCCCTAATCTTGCAGAATCCATCAACGGCCAGATCTCTGGCTACAAAAGTATCTATGCCAAACAACCCTATACTTGAACTAGCTAGAGAAGAAGCATGCCATGATTTGGCCTACCAAACAATGATAAAGGAAATATCTACCAAGGAGCAGAATCAGAAGTTGCAAGCTAAGTATCAGGAATTTTCCATTGATAATGGACTTGTCTACTATAGAACAAGGCTCTGTATACCAGCAAGCCAGTCACTTAAGCAGAAGATATTATGGGAAGCTCATGATTCTCCTTTTTCAGAACATCCTGGCTATGCTAAGACTCTTAATGCAGCTAGAAAGAGCTACCATTGGGAGAGGCTTAAAGGTGACGTTCTCAAATATGTCACTGAGTGTTTGTCTTGCCAACGTATCAAAGCCGAACATGTCATGATGCCAAGGAAACTGCAACCGCTTGACATTCCCCAAATGAAATGGGAATTCATCAGTATGGATTTTGTTATGGGCTTACCCAAAGTCCAAGGAGGATACAATTCCATTATGGTTGTGGTTGACATGCTTACCAAGGTTGCACACCTGATTCCAGTAAAGACAAACTATAAAGCCTCCGACATTGCAAGATTGTTTATCAAGGAGATATTCAAGCTACATGGGTTACCTAGAAGAATCATTAGTGATCGAGATTCTCTCTTCACATCACACTTCTGGAGAGCTATCTTTGAAGCTATTGGGACTCGACTTTGTTTTAGCACCGCCTACCATCCCCAAATAGATGGCCAAACATAGCGAGTAAATCAAGTCATCGAGGATATGCTTAGGGCATACTGCTGTCGAGAGCCGAAGAGGTGGATTCAATTCTTGCCTTTGGTTGAATTTGCCTACAATGCTTCTTACCAGCAGAGCATTCAGATAACTCCTTTCCAGGCATTGTATAGCCATGATTGTCGAAGTCCCCTAAACTTTTCTGATCCAACCCTAAGAGTTGAAGCGTCAAGACAGATGTTGGAAGACATGGATGATCAAATAAAGTCAATAAGACAAGACATACAAGCGGCCAAGGATAGACAAAAGGCATACGCAGATTTGAAACGTCAAGAAAGAGTCTTCGAAGAAGGAGACATGATCTTCATTCGTGTACGCCCTAAAAAGAGTTCCCTATCCCTAGGAGAATGCAAGAAGCTAAGTCCAAGGTATTGTGGGCCGTACAAAATCCTCAAATGCCTAGGACCCAATGCTTATAGATTGCAACTCCCTGAGAATCTAAAGGTTCACAATGTATTCCATATCAGCCTCTTGAAAAAATATGTACCCAACCCTAATCATGTACTTGATGACCAACAAGTTGTAATGCCTAGTCAAGGAGTCCTTGAACTAAGGCTGGATAGGATCTTAGATGTTAGGGAAAGACAGTTAAGATCTAGAAACCTGAGAGAATGCCTCGTCCAGTGAAAAGATTATCCCGAAGAGGATGCCACTTGGATAGATGAAAGCTCTCTCAACCATCAATATCCCCAGTTTATCTCGAGATGAGGACATCTCGATTCCTCCAAGGGGGAGAGAATGTAATATTCCGATTTGTTAAAAGAATCCACGCGTGAACTACCTCAAATGAAAATGCAAATTGGATAAATGATTATTTTTTTATTCCCCCCAGCCGACTGACGAGCTGGAGGGGGAGGGAAATAGAAGGAGCAATTAAGCTCCTTGGTGGAGCTTGGAATGAGGTGGGGAAACATGCGTGATGACACGCAGGGGAGGGAAGATCCCCCTCCCCTCCACTATTTAAATGAGGGGCCGCAGGCTGAAGAGGGGGCCGCCAAGAGACGCCGTATGATTGCTGAGCTTGGAGAGGCTATGAAGGGGTCAAGCGATAGAGGAGAAGGAAATAATTTTTGTGGAGGGGGCTGCCGTGGAACGACGCCGTCTGTCTGCTGTGGCAAAGTGAGGAGGGGAGACGTTGAGCTACTGCCATAAAGGAGGAAGAGGAGGGTCGTGAGAGTCCGCCCTGCCACCTACCATCCGCCAGCTGGCCCACAGAACCTTCGTCAGAATTTTCCTCCCCAGCCCTCCATGTGGAAGTGGACAGAAGCTCTCAGAAGCTTCTGAGAAGCTTGTAAAAGCCCCTTAAGAAGCCCCCTTGCTTATGGGCTTCCTTGAAGGCCCTTCATATGGCCTATTTGAGCCGTTATATTACACCTTTCCCCCCCTCATAAAAGGTTTTACCCTTAGGCCCTCTTTCTTATAAGCCTTTAAGATTAAACCCTGGAATTTCCCCTTAAGCCCTTCCTTGGCCTTGGGAACCAACACCCCCCCCCCCCTCGGGTTTTAAAAATCCCCTTAGCCCCTTCCCATTGGATCCTACACAAGCAGTCTTTACACACCCCTTTCCCCTTGCATCCCCCCAGAAATCCATTTTACCCCGATTGTAAAGCCTTTCCGTGGATTTTCATAAAGCCCTTTTTACCCCCCCCCCCCCCCCCCGTGTTTTATTTCACTAAGCCCTTTTCACCCCCTTATAACTCTTTTAACCCTTTTCAATCCCCCCTCATAACTCTTTTTTTTTTCCCACAACTCCCTAAGCTTTCTTCTTAATCCCCCGTATCCCCATTATTATTTTTTTCCCCCCTGAACCTCGAAATCCAAATCATCATCATGGCCTCGGATGATATCCCGTAAGGGAAAAGTAGCCGTGAGATAAAAGATAGGGAGGGAAAGTAGAGGGAGTGAAAAGAGGGAGTGAAGGAGGAAGAGTGGGAAAGGATTAAAGATAGGGAGGGAAAGTAGAGGGAGTGAAAAGAAGGAGTGAAGGAGGAAGAGTGGGAAAAAGATAAAAGAAAGGGAAGGAAGGAGAATAAGTGCTTTCTATTCCTTCTACCCCAAGTCAAAATCCTCCAAGGGTTCATGTGGTTACAAAACCACACTCATCCATAAACTTTTTTTCCAAAGAGATAGTGGAATTCCAGAAGAAAGAGAAAAAGGCTACCTCACATTCGAACTACGATGCCGGCGAAGAAAGTCCAAGGTGTAGTTGCGGGAGGGTCATCTCCCGGTATCCATGTGGATATCTCACCCCAAAACCAGGTTTTTCTTCTTGGCTTTAATTCGGTTTTAAGTCGATCATGCAAAGAGAAATTGTTAGGGATAGGATATATTTGTCCAAGTTATTAGTAATAAAGAAGTTTAGCTTATTTGAATGAATGATAATGAATAGAACTTAGTTTCCTTCGAGTTGCATCAAGCATTATAAATTACGAGTGAGATTATCCATTTACTATAGTAGTATATTTTAGTAAATTCCTAAAGGTGTAGAAATTATATCTTGCACCACTAGTCTTATTCCTTTGGAAACGAATCATTGTAAATAGTTAAATTCATGAAAGGTTTCTTTCAATGCTCAAATTATTAGGAAGTTATCTTTGCTAATTGCACATCTTAGCAAGGCAAATGTTGTTATTTGGCATGAGTTCATCTTTAAGGAAAATGGAAGTTAAATTAAACTGTATTGACTGGAAAGTAAATTGTCACAAGGATAGCAAAACCGTGACAAGACAATTAATATTACCTTCCAAAAGATAACTGAACCAATCTAAACATAGAAACATTCATACCCTAAGCACTTGACTACTTTCCTTACTGTAGGGACAATAAATTCGTAAAGTTAAGGAACTAGGGATTGTCCCTAAGGTTCTTTAAAAAAAAAGAGAAACCCTAGGCCTGACATACGTCAGCTTAAAGGATCTAAAACAGATTATTCCATCGCAAGACTTGCACAGCAAATACGAAATCATTTAGTCTTGTGATTGATTCACAAGGAGGAAGGGTAAAAACCCTCATCAAGGATGGCAAATCCCTACACAAGTTATCTTGCAAAAGGACGTATTTTTGGATATCCTTCTAAATAAGGAAAGTTATAAACAAAAAACTAAGGGTTGACCAAGTTGGGTTAATAAGGTACGCCCTACACCGGAATGTAAAGGATCTTGCCAATTTACAAGACACCTTGGGAACGAGTGCTGATACACTCAAAAAGGAAAGAACACTTCCTTAGCAGTTTGCCAAACGACACGGTTGATTAATGGAAAATGTTTGTGCTTGCCAGAGATTTTAGGGCTCTGTTTGAATTATGAATTACAAATTAAATGAGTACCTATACTTCAGGTTAAAGGCCTGAAGGAAGAGGCAGTTCAGTTACCCCCAACTACCTGCCTAACCCTAACCAAGGGGGTTGTTGACCGCGCCAGGAACGTGGACTGAACCCTCCGCGAGAGGTCTCTCCGTTGAGTTCTACTTGGAGCAAGAGGACGCTTGGGTGCCAGGGGGGGCTCTGGCCGTAAATTCCTCGCCTTCTGGGTCCTGCACAAGAGGCTAACGTGACTCGGGATTGGATCTCGAGGCCCGCATACTAGTTTACGGGTGGAAGCTTGGAATAGTGATCCCTGGGAGTCACTGGATAGCCTTCGGGCAGATTATGGACAAGCCTGCGGGCGGAACTCCTTGTATTTCAAAGATAAAATGATGAAATATAAAGAAAGAACTTACTTGATATTGTTTTTCTATGTCATGTGATAAGATTACGTGAAGGAACTAGTGCTTAACGGGATTAATTAAAGAAGTTGATTGTTATATGCCAAATTAATGTGTTAGATAATTACATAACTAAAACAAACCGAGGAAAGTGCGGAGGATGGGCCATGGGTCCTTCCTACGGTTGGGTGGTCTCGGTTAGCCGGGAACTTTTCTCAAAAATCTTGAAAAATAGCAGGATGATCATCAAAACGAATAACGAGAACGGTGACCTAGAGTTACGTCTTACCCGATTTACGTTGTTTTAGGGGAACGGAATGGGACTATGCCTTATGGCAGAGAGGTTGAGCTTTGCATCCTTCTCGTTTCCCATTCTCCTTGAACCAAGTGCAGCGTGAATCCGCTTCGGACCTGGCGTTTTTGCGTAAAGTAGTTTGCTCGGGTCTAACGCTAGTAGCTGATAGATAATGACCAATCAGGAAAACCCTAATTCCGGTCGATCCTAAGTGGGAATGGCCAGGATACTTCCGCTACGTGGCAGACGTGGAAAGACCTAGATCAAAAAACCCGTAACATTCCATGGGAGTGTCGGGCGGAGTTTTCTAGACATCCTTTCTGATGGACTGCTAAGACGTGTCCTGGATGATACTAGGGGACACGTTACATAATGGGAGAAGAAACATGATTCAAAATGTGCCCATGTTGCCAACTCCTCCCAGTGTGACCATGCCTATGGCTAGTCAGATGGCTCCACCAAATGTTGGAAGCTAAACGATAAACCCTACTGTTGTTTTTCAAAAATTGATTCCTAATCAAATGGTTAGGCCAATGGAACAACATGTAGAGGATCACGGTTATGGTACAAGTGCCTTCGAGTGTCCTTGGCAAAGTTAAGGATTTGATGAAGCACTATGATTAGCAAACAATATAGGAAAATAGCCATTGTCACCTAGTTGGAGCAATAGTCCCTTGATCAACAATGGTCATACAGCCCTGAAATCAACAAAGAAAATATAGTAGGAGCATAGAACTTGAAATTTGATACCATGTCAGAAGTGAAGCAACAATGAAAGCATAAGCATATGTAATACAATGTTGAAACACAATACAAAAGATAAAGAGAAAGAAATAATACTAAAGAACAGAATACAAATGAAAACTCAAATGTATGCTTGGGAAATGGAATCCATATATCCAACATGAAAGAGTCGCATACAATAGGGAGTCACTAGCTACGTGGGCACCAGCACTAGCTCCTCTCCCCACCAACAAGAGATCAAGTGATTGTGAGTGACCGACTGCATCCTTGGTCGGTTTTGTGCATTCGTAGAGTTATGCTAGAACCAAGGGTTTGTTTCAACAATACGTTGCTACATGGTAGTGAAATAGATTATTTTGTTAGGCCAAGAAGGCCATTTTGTTGGGTTATAATGTTTTATCTCATAAGGCCATGAGGGCCAATTTGTTGGTCGAAAATTGTTATATTCCTTTAGGTCGAGAGGACCATGTTTCTATTTGGTGCAGGTGCATTTAATGGCTTTCTATTTTAGTGATTACGTTAGACTGGTTTGACGAAGTGCCTTGAGAGAGCCTTTACTACGTGGAGCTTCTTGTGGCCATACCATGTGGTGTCATCACCTTTCCGAGTTTTTCCCTTCAGTTGATAATGTTATATGTGTATGTGGGGGTTATTTTCTTTTCTTTGTGGGGACCGGCAATCAAGGCATGAAGTCCTAGGGTTTGTTCAGGTATTTGTGGGGGAGATTACAATAGTTTTCAACCTCCTATATGTCACGCATGAAAGGAATGTTTCTTCAAATGGCAGTCCTAGTGACCCTGTTCTGCTAGCCTGCTATGCTATTGTTCTAGGTGTCCTTGCTAGTGTGAGGCAGTCAGAGAGGCCTGCCAAAGAAGAGAAAGTTCTCAATATATCTAACGATAAAATTATAGAGGTGTGTAAAAAGGAGTTCTAACCCCTTAACCTAGAAAAGAAAAGAAAATGAAGAAAAATCCTAAAAGTAGTTGATTATCACCTTGCGAAGACTTGGTAGGTTTCTGGGGACAAGTCAAGACCCGGGGCTGATGCCTTGTCTTCCTAGGGGCAGCAACTAGCTGGAATAAAGAATAAGGAAGGTTGGAGCAAAAATAAAAGTGAGAAAAATAGAAAAGGATTAATTGTCACCTTGCAAGAGCTTGGTAGGTTCTTGGGTGCTGAGTCAAGGCCTGAGGTCGATGCCCTATTCTCCTTGGGACGCTTAGCTTCCTACTTTTTACACGCCCGAGTATGGAAATTTTGAAAGACAAATGTGTTTGATAGTTCTTTTAGCTAGTCCATGTTGGAACAGTTGGTTGGCAAATCGCTCTAGATTTCTGTTAGATTATGCTGGGCATATCCCTTGTGGATCTTCATGCATTCGTTTTGTCAGGGGATAGGGTGAGAGCTATTCTAGTGCTTTGTTGTGTATTCTTTTTTGTGGCAGCTTGATGCTTTCTCTGGTTATTGTTTGTGCGATTCGGGCTAAGTCCCCCTATCACATGGGTGCCAATGAGAGTGGATTTTAGAGGCAAAGTTTGAAGTAAAAAAGAGCCTAAGAGGCCGTAAAAGACCAAATTTTCATGCAAAATTAAACAATTGTGGATCAATGAGCTGGAGTTTTCCTCTAGATGGAGTTCAATGCCAAGAACAAAATGCAAGTCTCGCTTCATCAATTGGAGTCTGTTTGACCCCCCATTTAATCCCTGCAAGGTTTTGCATTATGAAGCAACTACATGATCCGAAATCTGAAAAGTGCATCACCTGGCCAAGATTATAGATTTCCACATCATGACGCCGGCTATCCACACGGATGTCAATTCTAAGCGTGTTTGCCTCCTTAAAATAAAAAAATCCACTTGGGGGGGAGTGTAAAACCAAAAACTTGAACCAATTTTTTTAAAGCCAAGCTTTAAGCTTGTTTTGGCTCGGTGGGAATGAAGAGGCACAAATTACAAAATGTTGGGAGGAGGCAGGCGGGGTTCCATATTTTTCGGCGCCCCTTCCATGACTAGAATAATCATTTTTTGGTCGCCTACAACCATGTGAGGAATGATCATGGCAGCATGTTCCATCATTTTTTTGCTCTTCATCGGCATAGAAATGACTGAATTTGATGCATTAAACAAACAAATCCGATTTCAGTCTTTCTCTCTCCTTTCTCCTCTTATGGACAGTTCTTATGGATCAATGTAAAAGAGAGGGGAATGGGCTGAGATGGACATTTTTGGTCAAATGATGATGTCATAGCAGAGAGACACATGAATTGGAGTTGAACAAATCATCAACCACTATGAGAAAAATTCAATGGGCCTCCAATATTAAAAAACGTGCATCATAATGAGCAGTTTTATGAGAAATAAGTAAATTTTACCGTTTTATGATGAATTCTTATTTAAAATGGTTAATAATGATTGGATTTGATTGCCAATTCTCCGTTTGATTAATCATGTTGAAAGAACCATTAAAAATTCATTATATGATAATTGTATATAAAACACACAAAACCTAAGACTAGGCAGTTTTAGGAAAAATATGCGATTTTGTGGATTTCTGGTGTACATTTGCCGTTGTCATGGAATGAAATATGCTAAGAAAATTATTTTCTATGAGAGTAATCAATCTACATCTAGAGTTAGGACCTAGTACCAATACCCTATTCTCCTTGGGTCACTACGCTCAGCTCCCTCCTTTTTACACGCCCAAGTATGGACACTTGAGGAAAAAATATTATCGAAAGAAAATGTATGTTGAACAAGCTATAGGAGTCCTCGCCTAGTAGGAGTTCTTGGTCTAGTTGTCCTAAGTTAGGTAGATAGTTTAGGCCACCATGTAGGATGACTTATTTGATGGTTAATCCAAGTTTCCTTTCTCTTCTCTTAGCTTGCTTCAAGTTTCCATGGTTGATTGCTTGGCTTAAATCATCTTCTCATGATCTAATCTCCCTCTTCAAAGTACACAACATTATTCCTCTCATTCCTACGAGCAAATTGAGCACCATTTTGATTAGCATTTAAAGAATATGATCCAATGGAAGAGCATGATTGATTAGTGCATTTTGCACCAAAATTTGCAAGATGCAATCTGGCATTCTTCTCTAGCTTCGATATCATGCTTGATGCTTCAAACATGATACATGGGTACTAGCACTCCCTAATGAGTCTTCTACAAGTCGGAATCATTTGCAAGTTGTGTTGAAGCAGTTGGTTAGCGACTCGCTCTAGATTTTTATTAGGTTATACTGGGTCTATCCCTCGAGGATTTTCATGCCTTGATTTTGTTAGGGGATAGAGTGAGAGTTGTTCTTGTGCTTTATTGAGTATTCTTTTTTGTGGTAGCTTGATGCTTTTTATGATTGTTCTTTGTGTAGATTAGCTCATAGGATTCGAGAGGCTGAGTCGCCCTATCCCATGGTTGCCAATGAGAGCTAGATTTTGGGACCCGTTTTTGACGCGAAAATGTGCCCAAGGGGCGTAAAAGATCAATTTTTCATGGAAAATGAAAGAGTTGCAGATCAATGAGTTGGATTTTTCCCAGATAGAGTTCGATGCCATGAATACAATGCAAGTCTTAGTTTGTCCTCCCATTTAATCCCCGGAAGGTTTGGCATTCTAAAGCAGCTATGTGATCTAAGAGCCAGAAAGTGCGTGACCGAGGCTAGGTTGATAGATTTCGATGTTGTGAAGCCGAGGCATCTAGTCCTTCACGAATTGGAGTTTGTTTGGGCCTCCGTTTTTAGCAAAAAACCACTTGCATGTAGTGTGAAACTCAATGTTTGAACTAGAAATTTTAAAGTTTAAGCCTTAATGACTAATTAAAATGCTTAAAACTCAAAAAATTGAATCCTAGGGAGAGAGGGGGTATTTTTCTCTGTGCCCTATTTTTTAACTAAAAAATGGCTTCTTGCCAACTGTTGCCAGCATGGGGAGGTAAGAGGGCAACAAGATGAACAATTTTGACACTTCCAATTGCTTCAATGAGATCAATAAAGGATGCAGTAAATGGAAATATCAAATTATTCTAGTCTTTCTCTCTCTTCTCTCCTCTCTCTTCTTGTTGTGTGTTTCCATGGTTGATTCTATAAGAGAAGGGGGTGGGTTGAGATGCGAGATTTTGATCATGGGATAATGCTAGAGCGTGAAGGAGCATAGATTGAGGTTGGAAGGATCATCATCAGTTGTTGTAAACCATCAACAGGCCTCCAATCACGAGGTACATGCGATATAATGCGCGGTTCTATGAGTAAGTCGTAAATTTAATCGTTTTATGAATGCATTCTCTTTGGTAAATGGTTGGAACTAGTTGTATTTGGTTGTCAATGTTATGATCTATCAGAAACGTTAACAAAATCAAGACAAATTAGTCATCTAATAAATTTTTTATAAGCACACAAAACCTGCAACATTGTGGTTCTAAGGAAAACCATGTGATTTTGGAGTATTGTTGTATGTGTGGTGTCCTATGAGGATGGAATGTGATAGAAAAATAATTCTTAGTAAAAGCAATCAGTCCAAATCAATAAATAATAAAGGATTGATATTATTAATAAATAAATATAAAAATAGTTTAAAATAGAAAAAATGGTTTTTACATTAAAAAAAGCCAAGAATTATATTTATATTTGTGAATGTATGATAAAGCCGAGGCATGAGGTTTAGTCTCAGTTCATCCCTATATTTATGTTAAAGTGGGTATTTCTTGCTTTTATGAAGAAAATTTAGATAAAGAAATGCCCTCTAAAACTACGTCCAAATGCACAATCTTAAGCGGTAGGGAGAAGGGGGGTGTTGAGGGATGATAATACACTAAATTTTGATGTTTTTCTGATGCATGGTATAAAGGACACATATGGTTTAAAATTAAGAGAGTCCAGTAGCACAAGCATACTCAATGCTGGCGCCCAAGTCAACACAGCAATCTCCTTTAGAGTAAAGACATGAAAATAAATGTTTTTTCACCTTCACAATGCTAGTTGTTGATGGAAAAAATATTTAAGCACTATAAAACATATTTTTTTTTCCTCCAATCGTGCTTCGTTGCTTAGGGCTAGTACCAAGCTTTCTCGTACTACTAGACCCTTTTTAATTTTAAGCAACCACGAACCCTCTATGATATGCATCGTGAGACATCACAATTCAATGCACTTTATCACTCAACAACCCCCTTCTCCCTACCATTTAAAATTTTGTATGTGTTGATGCGTTTAAGGCATGATTTTTAATGTATTTTTCTTTATTAAAAGCGATAAAAACTCACTCTAACAAAAAGATAGGGCTGAAGTGAGACTAAACCTCATGCTTCAGCTCTACTATATGTTTACAAACATAAATCTTATTTTCTCTTATTTTTATGATGCAAAAAAACTATTTTTTTATTTTTTCTTATTATTTCCTATTTATTTATAGAAAGTTTCTAATAATTACTAATTTTTTGGTTTAGATTGATTGATCTTGTGAAAAATGATTTTATTAGCATGTTTCAACCCAAAGGAACAACAAATGCACACTAAAAACCCAAAAATTGCATATTTCCTTTTTAACCACATAGTCTCGAGTTTTGAGAGTGTTTGGCATAAAATTATTATACGATTGATTTTTTGTGATTTGTTTAAGATGACTTATCAATTAGAGTATGGGAAATCAAATAAAATCATTAGTAACCATTTCAAACATGAAATCTACATTTTTCTCATAAAAACCGCTCATTATATGATGTGCATTTTTTGAACTTTGAGGCCTGCTACTGACACTCTCTCACGGCCATTGTCAATCCATCCAACCTTGATTCATGTCCCTTTCCTCCACTCCCGCATCATCGCATGATCAAAAACATCCATCTCAGCCCCCTTTCCCTTCTCTTTTACATTGATCCATGAGAACAAACCACAAGAGGAGAGAGGAGAGAGGAGAGAGAAAGACTAAAATCAGATATTTCTTTTCAATGCATAATTTTTATCCTTTCTTGGCAATGGAGGGCAAAGAAATGATTGAACTTGCTGCCCAAAGGTTTTCCAAGATGGTGCTGATTAGAAAAAATATAAAATAATGCCAAATTTGGGGCATTAAAAAAAACGGTGCCCCCCTCTCCCCCATGTTTTCAGAATTCATGACCTTTCATGCCTCATAAGCTTAAGCCAAGCTTAAGCTTTGGTTTTAAAAGAACTGGTTCACATTCTTTATGTTCACACTCTTTGCCAAGTGGGTTTTCCGCTTTCAAAGGTGCAAATAAGCTCAGATTTGAGATCCGTTTGGATGGCTAACTTCTTGACATCAAAATCTATAAGCATGATCATTGTGATGCACTTTTCGGATCCGGGATCACGTAGCTACTTTATAACATAAAACCTTGTAGGGACTAAATGGGGGTTCAAATAGACTCCAATCGATGAATTGAGACTTGCATTGGCCTCATGGCATCAAACTCTATCTAGGAAAACTCTAGCTCATCGATTCACAACCATTTGATTTTGCATGAAAATTTGGTCTTTTAGAGCTCGTGACTTAGCTCATCGAAGATCATGAGCTGATCCACACAAACAACAATAAAAAAAAACATCAAGTTGCCACAAGAAGTATACTCAACAAAGCACAAGAATAGCTCTTACCCTATCCCCTAACAAAATCAAGGCATGAAGATACTCAAGGGATAGGCCTAGCATAATCTAACAGAAATCTAGAGCAAGTCACAAACCAAGTACTCCAACACAGATTGGTGAAAAGAACCATCAAAGAGGTCATCCTAGTGGTGGCTTGAACTACCTACCTAACTTAGGACAACTAGATTAGGAACTCTTGCTAGTAGTTGAGGACTCTTATAGTCTGCTCATCATATATTTCCTTTTGATATGTTTGTTTTTCAAAGTTCAATACTCAGGCATGTAAAAAGGAGGGAGGTGAGTGTGGAATGACCCAAGGAGAATAGGGCATCGGCCTCAGGTCATCTTAACTCGGTACCCAAGATCCTAGCAAGCTCTCGCAAGGCGACACTTAATCCTTTTCTTTTTTTGCTTACTTTTATTTTCACTCCAAACTTCCTTATTTTTTCTTCTATCTAGCTGCTACCCCAAGGAAGATAAGGCATCTGCTAACTCATCCCCAGGAACCTACAAAGCCTCTGCAAGGAAATAATCAACTGCTTTTACGACTTTTTTTCTTTTGTTCTCTTCTGAAGGGGTTATAACCCCCTTTTATACACCTCCATATTTTTATATTTCAAATATAGTTAGATTCTCCTCTTCTTTATACTTCTGCAAGCTTCTCTAATTGCCTCACACTAGCTGGGACTCCTAGAAGAGTTGCCTAGGAAGCTAGTAGAACAGGGTCACTAAGACTACCTTCAGAAATAGGTCTTTCAATGCCTGAAAATGTCAGGAGTAGACAACCACTTGAACCTCCCCCAAATATACCTAACCTAACCCTAGGACTTCATGCCTTGATTATTGGTCCTCAACAAACCAAAAGAAAATAACCCCTACATACACATATAATACTATCAGCTTAAGAAAAAAACTTGGGAAGTCAATGACACCACCTACAATGGCCACAAGAAGCTCACGCACAGCAAAGGCTCCCTCTAGGCACTTCCTCAAACTTTGTCTGATGCAATCACTAAAATAGAAAACCATTAAACATACCCACACCAAACATACATATGGCCCTCTTGGCCTAAAGGATTGTAACATTTCACAACCAACAAGTTGGCCCTCTTGGCCAGAAAACATAGATATTTTTTCCTAACCAAATATGGTCTACTTGGCATGTAAGTTATCGTATCAGACTAACCAAGGTAAACCAAAGTGACATAAGGTGTGACAACTAGCCTCATACCACATATGGATGCCGACTCTCTATAATCCCATCATTGATTTTTAAACTTGGACTTTTTGTATATCCACAAGTCCAAGCCTTCTTACTGATATAACCTCAGTATGGGCTATTCTTGTTTGTGTGCTATTAGCTAAATGAATTACCTCCTTAGGCTTGAGTGTCTCATCATTCAAATAGGCTGGTTGTTCCACTTCCCAAAGGCCTCTCCTACAGAGAGATCCGCAGATTTTGGCTCATTTGACCCTTCCCTATCTAGATTTTTGAATGTGTCATTGTTACTACCCAAACTAGGTAGGGCTTCAATCCTAGGCCCATCACATTGATGTATCCTAGAGCAGTGCATATTGTTAGATGTAACATTATGGCCCTTGGTCTCATCCACTTGGGGATTGATCATGGCATATCCATTGAGAACTCTTGGCATCTCATCTAGCACACCAATCAAACTTTTAGAGATTTGAGGCCTCCAAACCCATCTCCTTTTTATCATTACATGGCTCGATTGGCTGCCACCACTCCTTCTATTTTTATATTCTTTCATGATGAGCAATTTATCTCGACTTTCTTGCTATCTATAACTTTCTCTAAATCAGATCCTTTTACTAGACCCAATCCTAGGTGGATCTCTACCACTGTAAATCCTAGGCTCCCTATCACTTTGGCTGTGGCGTCATCTCATTGCCATGATTGTGTTTCAAACTTAGACCATTGACGGGTTGCTTAACCACTTTGCTTCCCCCATTAGGTCTACACCAATTTCCATCTAGCTCATGGCTTTGGAACATGGGATTGACTGCACTAGGATTCCAGGGTTCTTGGGCCTTACAGTCATTATAGTTAATGCCAGACTCCCTAGTGTACCTATCATTTGCACCTCCAGCATGACTAGCATTCAATAAATGTTGCCAATCCTTATGGATTTCAAGGGTGTAGGGAAAAGTCCAATAGTTCTCCCAACATCTCTGAATACATCTTTCATAATCTTTTGCTTAAACCTTTGCCTCCTTCAATGACTTAGGGTTTCTCATCCTTGGAATTTCATGTTTATTTCCAAGCCACTGACAAAGAGTTCACCAAGCACATTTTTTGCCAATTGACTGACTTTCCTTGGCCAAAGTTTTAGGATGTCATCAAAGGCTCTCGTGTACTCTTTGATAGAGGTATATAACTCTTGCCAAATCTATATAAGTTGTCCCAAGACCTAAGTCATGGGAACCTTCTTTTCGTATTCATCCAAATTTCATCCAAAAATCTATCACATACTTCCTCAAATGATTTGATTGACCCTCTTGAGAGGATCCAATACCATTTCCTAGCCTCTCCCTTTAGGGTGCTCGAGAACAGAAGCATTCGATGTAGATCATCGAACCCACTTGCAAGGCAAGTTAGGCCATATTCTTTCAAGTGTAGCATTGGATCCTCATCCAAAAGCCCATAAAACACTGGGAGATCTCTATAAAGAGGAGGGAATTTAGTCCTCTTCTTTGGGATCAACAATGGGTCATCAAAATCTTTGTATTCATCTTGACCTAATCCCATCGCCTTAGGGCCCCTAATCTCTTCCATTTCCACCTTTATAGGTGTAGGACGGTTTCTTGCTCCATGGACGTCCCTTTCTGCCAACTCACAAAGTAGTCTATGGAGTCCTATGACTTTTCGCATATCATTTTGATCCTTTCTTAGAGGATCTTCCGTACCTTGCCCATTCAAAGGTTATTTCATAATGGATTCATGTAGAAGCTTTTGCCCTTCACCTAACACAGCTATATCAACATTATTTTGAACTTGTTTGTTACATATCCTCTAGGTTGATGGATGGTTGCACACAATGTTTTGTGAATAGAGACTACACCAAGGCGAACCTTGGCCCATGCCATCATGCTAAAGGATGGGCTAACCACTAAATGCTTACTTTCCACATTACATACATCATTTTTTGTAGAGTATTTAAGCTCTATATAATTAGGCCTATTAGCAGATTTTGAATAGGGCAAGTCAAGTATTTGAAACCCTGGAAAAACCCCATTTTACAAATACTTTAGCACCTCCCTAATGGATAGGGTTAAAATCAGGGTTAAAATTTTTAAGTTCTTTTTCGGCAAGGTTCAAGAACCACGACTTATTAGTGGCTCCCAGCAAACACACCACCTATTAGGACCTAAAACGGGCCCAACCTTGGCTTTAAAGCACTAGTAAGCCCTCTACTACTCACCTAAAAGCACCCCACATGCCTCACGGCCGCGTCTAAGGACTTTGCATTTGTCCGATTTTGTAGTCCAACAAATATTCTTCCCCACACTCCTCAGATGGAATCCCTAAACATGTTGCTGTTATACACCACATAGCACACACAAGGGGAGCACCCCTTGATTGATCACCATGGCTCCACTATGACTCCCCTACACCTTGGGGATTGGCCCCAAGATGCGTCATGAACATGAAACATATTCGAAACAAAGTCCACTCTTTCAATTAAATGATCCATGAGATGATAGATAAACCTCACCAAATAACCCCCAATGAACCGAATATCTAGCCCTATGGCTTGGGATACTTCACACTCTCAACGTTGGTCATCACTCATACAAACAGGTGTTATGCATGAGGATATGATACCATATGGTGCATCAATGCAAGTGTGTATATGACCATGGTGCTCAAACAATTTTATCCATTGAAAATCGGCAATGTGAAAGTGCAAAGATAATTCTTTACATGATTTTTTTTTCCTACAATAGTGCTTTGTTGCTTAGGGCTAGTACTAAGCTTTCTCGTGCTACTACACCCTTTTTAATTTTAAGAAACCACGAGCCCTATATGATATGCATCATGAAACATCTTAATTCAACATACTTTATCACTCAACAACCCCCTTCTCCCTACCATTTAAAATTTTGCATGTGTTGATAAGTTTGAGGCGTGGTTTTTAATGTATTTTTCTTTATTGAAAGTATTAAAAACTCACTCTAACAAAAAGATAGGGCTGAAGTGAGGCTAAACCTCATGCTTCAACTCTACCATATGTTTACAAACATAAATATTGTTTTTTCTTATTTTTTTGATGTGAAAAATCTAAATTTTCTCTATTTTTCCCTATTCATTTATAGAAAATTAATGATAATTACTGATTTTCTAATTTAAATTGATTGATCTCATGGAAATTGATTTTCTTAGCATATTTCAACCCATAGGAACAACAAATGCACACCTAAAACCCAAAAACTACATATTTCTCTTTAAACTATATAGTCTCAAGTTTTGATTGTTTAGCATAAAATATGTTATACAACTGATTTTTTGTGATTCCTTCAACATGACTGATCAATCATAGTATGGACAATCAAATGCAATCATTACTAACCATTTCAAACAACAATTGATCATAAAACGATGAAATCTACATTTTTCTCATAAAACTGCTCATTATGATGCACATTTTTTGAACTTGGAGGCTCATTGATGCTCTCTCACAGCCACCGCTGATGATCTATCCAACCTCGATTCACATCCCTTTCCACTCCCGCATCATCACACAATCAAAACGTCCATCTTAGCCCACTCCCTTCTCTTTTACATTGATCCATAAGAACAAATCACAAGAGGAGAGAGGAGAGACAAAGATTGAAATCATATCTTTCTATTAAATGCATCATCTTTTATCATTTCTGTAGTGATGGAGGGCAAAGAGTTGATGGAACTTGCTGCCCAGAGGATTCCCAGGATGGTGTTGATTAAAAAAATGATAAAACAATGTCGAATTTGGGGCACTGAAAAAAATGGTGCCCCCCCTTCCTCAGTTTTCGGAATTCGTGACCTTTCATGTCTCATAAGCTTAACTGAAACTTGAGCTTTGGTTTTAAAAGACCCAGTTCACATTCTTTGTGTTCACACTCTTTGCCAAGTGGTTTTGCGCTTTCAGAGGGGCAAATGAGCTTGTGGTATCTCAACATGTTTATCCCACACATGCCTATCCATGTGCACACATTGCTCGATCACCGCTATATGTACCCACTCTCTACACACAATCACTTCTCCACATACTTCCTACCATGCATGCACCCACTTACTTCCATAAACCACACTTAAACGCATCTACTTTACCTATTTCACACCTCACTCACTTAGGTGCACACTCCCTAACACACCCACATACACTTACACACACTTATCCACTCACAAAACACCCCATATACACACCACATCCATAAACTCAAACCACCGAAGCACTCATACTAAACCTGTAGTCTCTAAACACACATCCATATACAAAAGAATCTAAATCCCTTACACACAACCAACATACACAAAGCCCTACATCCCACACAAACCTCCACTTGCACCACTTACCACTCACACCACCTTGCCCCACCCTAGCTCACTTGCACACACCACTTACCTCTTGAACTACCTAGGACTTGCATCACCTAGGTCTTGCACCACCTCATAACTTGCACCACCTATAGGACTTGTACCACCTAAGACTTGCACCACCTAGGACTTGTATCACCTCACCACTTGCACCACTTAGGCCGCCAAATTTTGTTGGAGAAGGAGCCTAGCTGGCACTTCCAGTACCACATGATGCAAAGCTTGTCATCCCTAGGATGGAGATCAACCCCACTGGCATGCCCCGCCCATGAGGACCCTATGTGACCCATCCACCGAGTGATGCTCCACTCTATTACGTGGAGGAGCCTAACAAAGACAAAGCATGCCTAAACCCTTATGTCTCGTATGACAAAGAGGGTGATCTAATTCTGATGGACTATCAACCAATACCGGTGATGGTGTTAGGTAGAGGTGGGGGAAGAGGATTCGCGAGGTTGAACCCAAGATCCAATCTTGTGTTGGACTTGCACTCACATGAGCCATATCTCATTATGCTGTCTAGAGAGAGAACAAGTGAATTAAAAAAAAGCCAACCTCAAATGTGTCGAGTGCAGCATCACTCATCTCTTTGCTAATTGTCCTAGATGGAACACAACCCTGTCGACCTAGATGCCATCTCTACCATTCTCAAGGGTGATGTGATAGTAAAGAAATTGTATGGGCCATTAACCAAGTACATCCCTTGCCCTAAGGATGAGCGAGATTGGGGATGCACATCCTAGCGACCATTGATCTCCCATTCTCAGACAAAGAGGAGACGTACAACTAGGATACAAAAATGGTGAGTGTGTCAAAGGAGCCCACAGTGCCACATTGCATGATGGCCAGGGGCTCAAGCAGCCAACCAAAGCATATCCTTTTCTATAACCCTAGCAACAGGCTAAAACTTCACAAGGTCCTAGAATACCTAATAGGCAGATTGGCCACCAACCCCGCTGCTAATCTCAAGCCCCTCAGAGATTTGCTAGACAAGCCTAAGTGGAAATGACCTAAGGTGCACGATTTTGAACTTACTATACAATTGGCCCTTAGTCATTGA
This sequence comes from Lygodium microphyllum, assembly GCF_053477565.2. Lineage (NCBI taxonomy): Eukaryota > Viridiplantae > Streptophyta > Polypodiopsida > Schizaeales > Lygodiaceae > Lygodium > Lygodium microphyllum. Next base: position 41,993,557 of record NC_141153.1, on the reverse strand, counting down.
TGAAGGACTAGGCTAGAGACGAGACTCTAGGGGATGACGAGCAGTCAAGAGGAGCCCATTCGGATAATGAGTATGAGGACATCACTGAGCAAGTAATCTATAGGGTAACACAATGCCAGGAGTCTAGGCTCAGCTACATCATCATGGGTAACTACATGCACCATACCACTATCAATAGTGGTCTCACCTACTGTATCACTGACTCTGCTCTCATGTCTAGTGCGGCACAATCTTTTCTACTCTCTAATCCACTTGAAGCATTTACACTTCACATGCCCTGTCTTTCCACAATGAAAGCAAACAGATCTTGTAAAACCTGTAGAAGAGGACAACTGCTCTGTAATAGCATGCGTAGGGCTGTCCAATACATCCAAGGAGCTCAAAGAATCAGGGGAACTCTCATCAGAGAGAACAGGATCTTCAAGAGGACTGTTTACACTCCATTAGTGAGAAAGCATGGCAGAAGATGTGGTGCGACAAGCACATCACAAGCAATGCGACTTTGTGCGGGGAGACCTTGTTTCGCTCCACTCGGTAAAGGGCCCCAAGCAGAAGATGAAATTTTGAGGACTAGGACCTTTTCGAGTGCGCACCATTAGTAGGACGAGCAACGTGGAGCTTGAAACCCTCAAAGGTGAGGGCATAGGCTTCTTCAATGGCAGTCGCATGAAGAAGTATTGCCTTCCCACACATCCACTGCATGAGCCCCCTATGTTAGGAGGCCCTATCAATGTCCCTGTGGCCATGATTTCCAAATTAGAGGATAAGGATGAAGAGGTAGTAGCACCAACATACTTGTGCATCATGGCCACCACTCAGCACATGCATGCTTTTGATGTCTTGATTGACGAGGGAGCAACATGGCCCTGTAGGGCCAACAACTATCATCCAAAACCTAAGCGACGGATGGGCAAAGATGCACAATCAAGCCGTGATGGATTCTCAAGGATCTGTTGTGAGCCCAAGGGTACTACCAAGGCAACACCTGGATATGGGTGCCCAAGACGAGAGATGCTAGAAGCGTAGATCAACCATGACCATCAATTGTCACCCCATCTCCAAGAAGCCCCACTTCTGCCAAGGGAAAGAACACCTAGGAAGCTCGAGCTGCAAAGCCCATAGAGCTCATGACGGTTGCGGTCAACGCAACTAATATATTGACCGAAACAACAACTCAATATCTCGGAATCATGTAAGTCTAGGGAACCTGGCACCTAGTGGCTTCGAAGAGGGAGGCAATGCACCGTCCATGCCATTGGAGCCACTATTAGTACACGAAAGCAGCACTAGACACACAGATCAGACTACATAGCTATGCTTAGACATGCCATTGACAAGTTTACTGCTACTAGAACCATCACTATCTAGCCTAATTTCACCCCAACCACCAGCAGGTCTTAGGCCTTCCTATGAGCGATGTTCATTTCTATCGCTTGCCAAGGACCTTGTTGAGAATACAGGGGATGACTTGGTAACTTGATTCAGGCTCTTGGATAACACCTTCACCACATTCACTAGGAGCTATGAGAGACTTGACCTTGACTTGCTTGATCCATAATGGTGAAATATCAAAGGAGCACGCATTCATCAGACGACTAATAACCTTATACCACAAGCCCCAAAGGCTTGCGTCACATGTTGAGCTCGAGGAACTCACTCACCTCACTGACTCTAACTCATTGTTCTTACAAAAATGGGGTAATCTAGGTCTCCAATGGGAGAAGCAGGGTTGCCAAATAATGACTTATGCTGAGCAGCGATGTGTCATCAAAACAACTGAGTATGACCCGAATTACATAGCACCAACCTCATTTAGGATCTTGGCCACCACTCACTCCAAACACCTAGACAACTAGGTCTTGGGCCATCCTTACATTGATCGTATCCTTACGAAAGAAGAGCTACATGTGGCTAGCCACATCAACTCCAGTGACTTTCTAACCAATGTCCTGACTTACATTACCCACGTATACATTAGCCCTCATAATCTCAATTGTCATGCCCAATTGGCATACAACCTTGATTTCTATAATTAGTTGATGCCCAAGTAAATAGCACCCTATGGTGCTCAAATGTCTTATAAAAATGAAGAAAGGGTGTCGTAAGATCTTGGAAATGAATAGAACTGCCCAAAGGGAAATTCTTTTTGTTGCTCTAAGCATGCTCTTCTTTCCATAAAAGCATGATCAATTTTTGTTTATTTTCCAGTAAGAAAATGTCTTAGGAATAGTAATGGTAAATCATGATGTATGATAGGAACCTAAAATGGTAGGGCAATATAAAGGCAACAAGCTTCTGTTCACAGAGGTAGAGCATGCTAGGTATGGCTTGATAGTAGAAACAAGGGGCTACAGCCAGTTCGCATTCAAGCATGCCATGAACCTAGAGGAAATCGTCATGGAAGAGCCACCCATAAAGTGACTGGTGGACTAGTGCAGCCTACAAAAGTACATAGAAAAGGTTGGGCATGTAGTCAACTATGAAAAATGCACAGAATTTCTAAGGAGCTTCAATGTTGAAAGGAACTGTGGCATGGTGACAATTAAGAAAGGGAAAGAAGCCCACCAAGTAGAGGTGGAATTGAGCTGTGAAGTGGTGGAGAAGGCCCTAGGCTTAACCAACAGGACTGAACGAAAGAGATGTCAGGAAATGCCTTGCTTGCTCCCTTCTAGTTGGTAATTTATTTTCATTTGGAAGCATTTATGACAATAACTTGCATATACTGTGCAAACAGAGTTAACAAACCGCGAATCGAATATTGTTTAGAAGCATTTATGAATTAATATCAAATGATACATACTTCAATAATGCATTCAAGCTAGCATTACTCCATCCATAAATGGTTTGTAAGTTTAGTATCTCGAGAGATGCATGTAGAACAGAGTAGGTGCAACCTTCGTACAATGGAGTTTTCGACGCTATGTGTAGCGGGTCATCTGTCTCTCTAGTGGCGCCCTCCCCTCGAACCTCATGAGAAAATAAATCGTACACCATGTTGTCCAAAATCTCTTCCTCCAAAACTTGATGGGGCATTTGAAGAGGGCTAATATCGTCGTCATCAGTCTCTACTCTTCTTGAGGACTCTGCCTCCTCGCGTCAATGCTTCGTAGCCTCTCAACGCCCTGGAGGGACCATTTGAGGATGTGGTACCGCATCCTACTCAATAAAAAAAGGAGGTTTTTTTAAATGGTGAAGACGAAACATAGACCAATATTATTTGTGCAAATAAAGCAATAAAAATTACTGGGTCTTTTTCTTGGTCCCACTCTCCGTACATGCTGAGGTGTGACATTGTGATTCGACGTGCTCGAAAAAAACATCCTTGACAATGATCACACATACATTTGATTTTCCGTCATAGCCAAACATCTCGATTGTGAAGACGCAATGTCTCATCCTCACTGGAGGATGTACTGTTTGTTGACTCAGCATGTCCCAGACTAGTAGAAGATGACGACATAATTACACCTGGATCATAAGGACAAATGTGATTTCATTTGGTATATATGTCATATTCCCTAAATGCATGCATTGATACTTACAACATGGAGGCAAACATTTTGATATTGAAAGACTAGGAAAGTCATATCATGTTGATCCAAAAACAACCAAAAGCTAGCATCTAATCAGTTTAATTGTAACTGCGCGTCTATCAGCGCGTGTAATATGTCTTATCTGTGCATATACACGTGCAATTACACGCGCTTACAGACGCGCTATGGAAATATAAAAAAAATTAAAAAAATTTGTGGCTTTCTTTTCAAACCAATGCTTTCTTGCGTTTTTTGCGCATTTTTTGTAGTTCGAGCTCGACATGACTAATCATGTCTATCTATCACTTCATGAGGACAATGAGGGAAGGAAATAAGAGTAAAAAGAGGACAGGAGGAAGGAAGATCCAAAGAGTAAAGAACAAGAGCCAAACAGCAAGGAAGAGAAGAAGATTCAAGCAACTTACCAAGGGAAGAGAGAAGGAGGACAAGGAGCTTGCAACCTAGCCGCCACCCATCGGAACAAGCAAAGAAGGTGAGTTCTTCTTCTCTCTCTCAATCTTGTTTGCTTTCTCTGTCTGTTTCTCTCTCTCTCTCTCTCTCTCTCTCTCTCTCTCTCTCTCCATGCTATAGACTGTTATCTATGGAGGTTTTTTTGCGTGTTTTTTAACCGAGTTTGAAAAAAATGGTCCGACAGTGCGCGTCCATCAGCGCGTCTAGATGACAGTGTAGACGCAGGTATAGACACGGAAATAGATACGCTGACAGACGCACATAGAGACGCAGATATAGATGCAGCATGTAATATGTTTTATCTGCATAGGGTAATATGATTTTTCTTGTGTAGATGTGGAATCCTAGATCTTCCAGACTAATCCTGAGTTCGAACGCATGAACAACACCTTAGCGGAGTTTTCTAGAGGTGTTAGTAGCTTTTTTGGAGGTTTTCCAAACAAGGAGCAATTCATGGGGAGATGACCAATTATCTTGGTCGCCCTCCCACTGCAGAGGAGGTTTTCAGTGTGATGTCTGGGACACCTATCACATCTTTGCCTAGCACTGTTGCACAAATACCAAACCTTGGCACACCAAACCTTGGTACACCTCTACTAACAGGTACTCCACGCACTATGCATACACACAGATCAGCTGATGCACAGGGATCAGCTGAAGTACATGGATCGGCCGAAGCACGTGCATCGAGTGAGGTAGAGGGTAGTGCCCGTTGAGGGAGGAGGGAGAGTCAGGCAGGAGGACGAGGAGGTTGAGGGCTTTGTGGGGGTTGCCTAGGAGGTGGCTCTCGATCACCGTCACCGGGAAAGGAGAGAGGTGAGCATCCACAAATGTACTACTCAGTCCCACTGATGTTGGTGGTATCTTGCATGACTCTAAGGGGAGGGAAGTGATAGCCTACTTGAGGAGTGTTGTGCATGCCACATACAAAGATTGCATGATTTCCTTCAAGCACCAAAAAAATGGTTTGTGGCAAGAGGTGCTGCGGGCAGTGCATAGAAGGTACCCTAATCTCGAGAATTCACAATTCTCAGATGATTGGGGATGGTCAAAGGTAAGAGACGCGTTTCATGACAAGAGGTCTCACCTTATGAGGCGCGCCAAGGAGTCACTGCTGAGACAAGAGCAGGGGCACCCTGGATATGGCCAACCACCCAATTGCCACCGTAGGAAGTGGAAAGAGGCCAATAAGAGAGCAACAGAGAAAAGGACAAGTCGTCAGCATGCAGAGGCGCGACGTATCCAGATGGCAACCATGGGATTGTCGCATTATGGATCGGGTGGCAGGGAGTCATGGGAGGCTGAGTTTGTAAGTATTATTTGATTTCTTTTTTAAATTAAATTTTGTACTTTGTTTCACTTCATTATGTAGTGTGTTCTAATACATTGTATGTTCAAATTGTTTTGTAGTATCATATCGTTGGTAGGATGCCTACTCCTAGAGAGGTAGGCTACCATCGAGGTCATAATCGGGCGTCCACTTGGCAGCATTTCTATGAGGAGGGACTCATCACGGAGGAGCAATATAATCGTGCCATGAGGATTCCATAACCAGAAGAGGTATGTTTTATTTTTTACATGAAAAGTATAGCTAACACTAATTTATTATTTGTAATGGTATTTATATACCTTAATCCTTTCTGTAGGCGAACCCTGATGCAGTTGAGGATAGCAAAGAGGGGACTAGCAGTAGCAGTGGCGGCATAGGTAGCGGTGGTGGTAGCGACGGTGATGCCTCTTTTGAGGAGATGTAGAGGAGCCCCATGCATGCATGCCTCCCCTTGGCTTATAGTTTTCATTTTTGATATGTATTACTTTCAGCTAGTGCTTGCGATCATGACCATGCTTGAGGTCACAAACACTAGAACTCATCATATAAAAACGTTTCATCTATATATATGAAATTTCGTGTTCTACATACATTGTTTTGTTTTCAGTACAAAAATCTTCAAAATAATCTTTCTGTGTTTTCCCTAAGCGTACAATTTGATGCTGATGGGGGGAAAAAAACCAGAGAGCCTGGTTTTTTTTTCATACCTCTGTTTTGCGCGTCTATCAGCGCATCTAAATTGTAGGATAAAAGCGCGTCTATTCTCGTCAAAAACTTGCAGAGTAAATGCTTTTTTAGACGTGCATATACACGCGTGTATAGATGCCCAATATGAATATATCCACTTTTTTATAAATATGATTATATATTTATGTAGCGCGTCAATACGAGCGTCTATATACGTGTCTATATGGACGTGTAACTCTCACTATAAGCGCGCTTTTAGACACGAAATTTTAGACGCAGCAGTAGACGCGGTAATAAACGCGCCCAACATTTTTTAACACGGTTCAAATATTGCGTCTACAAGCACGTCTATGGAGCCTTTTAGTTGTAGTGAAGCAAGTGGCCACTAAGCAAGCAATGGCTCCAAAGGGCTCTCAAAGAAATTAACTTGCTATAGATTTGCGGCTTCTTGCACAAAGCCTCAATACTGAAGAATAGCCAAAGCAGATAGGGTGCCACTGCAGCACCTAGAGGAGTTCCTTGGGTGGGATAGATCAAATACAAGTACAAGGGCTCTGTGGTGAAGTAAAACTAGTCCTTTCTAGGAAGTGGATATATCAAAATGATTGCAGGAGCATATTAAACCTCCTACATGGAGTGGAGCAGATTTTAGACACACACAATACTCTTGTTTTATTGCTGGAGCAAAAGGAGGGCATTCGGCATGCATGAGTACAATAGTGAAGATTTAGAGCAGCTGCCCATCATGCCTATTTAGATTTGGAGGAAGGGGGAATCATCATGTCAATGGCTGTGCATTGGGAGGATGGGCTCATGAACATCACCAACACTACAGCTCATTGGCGCATAAGGACTACTAGGCCCACACAAACCACTGGTACAGTAGCGACCAGGGAATATATTGGCTACCTGCAGTTGTAACCCTCAATGTAAGTACTTGCTGCCTTCTTTCTGACCACTTTCTCTTGTCCTTGCATCTCATGATAGTCAAATACCAGAAGAAAAAAGGCATACACAAACAATTTATTGCTAATCCAAGATACTATCAGCAAACTGCATTCCAGTACATGCTTGAGGGAGCCATTGAGACACTGAACTAGGACATGTGCTCATCAGAGTTTTTTTGATCCATGGCAACTCTTCGTAGACACATTGCAGTAAATGATTGCACTTCAAGGCCGCATTCATAAGAGGAATAGACAAACTCAGCCTCACTTTCAACAAAAGATTAACAGTTGATATACATTGCATCTCCCCAGAATACAATTAGAGGCTTGAAAAGAGAGAAGGAACAAAGAGAGCATGCTAGCCCTTCTACTAGAGGATGGGAGATGGCTTACAAACCAAGAAGAAATCAAGAGGGAAAACAGAAAATTCCTAGGAAATCTTTATGCCAAGGTAGATAAAGGCATAGTCTATTATATATAGTGCCTTGAGGAGAATCCTTGAGCCGGTGAATGAAGTAGTTATAGACGAGAAAAACTAGTGGCTAGTAAAGCAATTCAGCATGGAGGAGCTTGAAAAAGCTCTCAATAGCATGGGTAGAAGAAAATCATTAGGTCTTGACGGCTCGATACTAGAGTTCTTCAAACACAAGTGGAGTCTATTGGAAGCAAGTGTCACTAAGATGGTGAACTAACGTTGGGAAAAAGGGACCCTGCCACCCTCCTGGATAAGGAGTATAATCACAGGAGTCCCACAGTAGGCATAGAGTACTAAAAGCACATAGTGGAGACCCATTTCTTTAATGAACACGATCTATAAGATCTTCTCCAAGGCCATGGCACAAAGACTAATGCCTCTCATGAAAAGGCATCACTACAAGGATATGGAGATATAGCGACGGCGATTTTCGACGCAAAATATTGGCGTTGCTATTGCGACACGAATAGCGACGGTACCTAGATGTAAAAAATGCGGACCGAAACCCGAGCGCGTTATTTTGTGTGCATGCACAAAAGAGAGAGCAAAAGGGAGAGCAAACATCTTGCATTTGAGAGGGAGAGGGAGATAAAGAGAGAAAGAGGTAGAAGGAAAGCTTCTCACCGGCGACGCCACCGTTCGCGAAGAAGAGGAGGTATTGTACAGAGGGTGAAGAGGAGTCGCTGTCCCGAAGAGGAGCTGCCAAACCCTTCTTTGAGCCTTTACGGTGAGTGCATTGTTCCTTCTTGCTTTGTTTTTGTGTTTTCTCTTTCTCTTTTACTTGTTTTTGTTAAAATTCATGTGTATTGAGAGAGGGAGAGGAAATGAGAGAGAAAGAGAGGGAGGAAGAGGAGGAGAGAGAGGGAGAGGAAAAGGGAGAGGAAGGGAGAGGAAATGAGAGAGGGAGGGAGAGGGAGAGGGAGTGAGAGGAAGAGAGGAAAACATTAAACATAATAGGGAAAGAGAGAAAGAGAGGGAGAGGGAGAGGGAGAGGGAGAGGAAGAGATGAAAAACATTAAACATAATAGGGAAAAACATTAAATATAATAGGGAAAGGGAGAAAGAGAGGGAGAGGGAGAGGGAGAGGGAGAGGGAGAGGGAGAGGGAGGGAGAGAGAGAGGAAATGAGAGAGGGAGACGAAGAGAGCAAAAACATTAAACATAATAGGGAAAGAGAGAAAGAGAGGGTGAGGGTGAGGGTGAGGGAGGGAGAGGAAATGAGAGAAAGAGAGGAATAGAGAAAAGGCAATGAGAGAGGGAGAGGAGAGAGAAAAAACATTAAACATAATAGGGAAAGAGAGAAAGAGAGGGTGAGGGTGAGGGTGAGGGTGAGGGAGGGAGAGGAAATGAGAGAAAGAGAGGAATAGAGAAAAGGCAATGAGAGAGGGAGAGGAGAGAGAAAAAACATTAAACATAATAGGGAAAGAGAGAAAGAGAGGGAGAGGGAGAGGGAGGGAGAGGAAACGAGAGAGGGAGAGGAAGAGGGATAGGGAGGGAGAGGAAAGAGAGGGAAAAATTAAACATAATAGGGAAAGAGAGCTGAGGGAGAGGAAGAGAGAAAAACATTAAACATAATAGGGAAAGAGAGAAAGAGAGGGAGAGGCTGAGGGAGGGAGAGGAAATGAGAGAGGGAGAGGAAGGAAAAAACATTAAATATAATAGGGAGAAAGAGAAAGAAAGGGAGAGGGAGAGGAGGGAGAGGAAATGAGACAGGGAGAGGAAGAGAGAAAAGGAAATGAGAGAGGGAGAGGAGAGAGAAAAAACATTAAACATAATAGGGAAAGAGAGAAAGAGAGGGTGAGGGTGAGGGAGGGAGAGGAAATGAGAGATAGAGAGAGAGAGAGAGAGAGAGGAAGAGAGAAAAGGAAATGAGAGAGGGAGGGAGAGAAAATGAGAGAGGGAGAGGAAGAGAGAAAAGGAAATGAGAGAGGGAGAGGAGAGAGAAAATATTAAACATAATAGGAAAAGAGAGAAAGAGAGGGAAAGGGAGAGGGAGGGAGAGGAAATGAGAGAGGGAGAGGAAGAGAGAAAAGGAAATGAGAGAGGGAGAGGAGATAAGAGAAAAAACAGTAAACATAATAGGGAAAGAGAGAAAGAGAGGGAGAGGGTGAGGGAGGGAGAGGAAATGAGAGAGGGAGAGGAAGAGAGAAAAGGAAAGAAAGAATGTGAGAGAGAGAGAGAGAAAACATTAAACATAATAGGGAAAGAGAGAAAGAGAGAGAGAGGGAGAGGGAGGGAGAGAAAGAAGGAGGAAGAAGTTGTTGTTTTCTTGTTTGTAGTAGTAGTAGTAGTATTTTTTCTCTTTTCTTTTCTTGTTTATTGTTATTTAGTTTTCTTGTTTTTTGTTGCAGTAGTAGTAGTAGTAGTAGTAGTTGTTGTTGTTGTTGTTTTTTCTTCTTTTCTTATTTATTATAGTGGTAGTGGTAGTCGTGGTCGTGGTCGTGGTCGTGGTCGTGGTCGTGGTTATTGTAGTAATAGTAGTAGTAGTTTTTTTTTTCTTGTTTATTATAGTAGTAGTGGTAGTGGTGGTGGTAGTTGTGGTCATGGTTGTGGTCATTGTCGTGGTCGTAGTCGTAGTCATGGTCATGGTCGTGGTTGTCGTAGTCGTGGTCATGGTTGTGGTCGTAGTCGTAATTGTGGTTGTGATCGTGGTCGTAGTCGTAGTCGTAGTCGTGGTTGTGGTCATAGTCGTAGTCGTCATAGTCGTGGTTGTAGTAGTAGTAGTGGTTTTCTTGTTTGTTGTTGTTGTTGTTATAGTAGTAATGGTTTTTTTTTTCTTGTTTATTGTTGTCTAGTTTTCTTATTTGTTGTTGTTGTTGTAGTAGTGGTAGTAATAGTAGTTTTTTTTTCTTTTCTTGTTTGTTGTTGTTATTGTTGTAGTAGTACTAGAGAGAGAGATATGTTTTGTTAAAGAAAATGAGAGAGGGGAAGGAAGAGAAAGAAGAAGAAGAAATGAGAGAGAGGGACTAAACATACTGCATAATAAAAAAAGAGAAAAATAAAGAGAGATGGAAGGAGATGAGAGGAGATAATGAATGGATAAAAAACAAAGAGAGAGTAGTGGCGAGGTCCAGTGAGATCCGGTGTAATACTACGAGACAGAAAACACTCTAACATACATTAATTTGTGGGTGGGTGGGTTGAGACTTTACATACGTTAATTTTTGTTGAGTTACAAGAGAAGGAATCCCTTCTCAAAAAATTTAAGAAATAAAAAAACAATGATAACAAAAATAAATTGTTTGTCGTAACGTAGACAAAATGGAAAATGATGAACGTCTTGATGTTCAAGATCGCGAGGCATATCTTAATCAGCGTGTCCCATGTCCTTGCTCTCAATGCAAGCTAGCAATTCGACAAAAACATCAATTATCTATAGAACACGTACAACATTTCGGCGAGTTTCAATTTGAGATCATTGATCAGGCGATCTTGGATTTTCAGCAAACGGTAAGAAAAGTTAATATCAATCATGCATTGTACTCGCAAGCTAATTGAATACCATATACAAAAAGATTGGGTGTGACTGGCAAATTTTCTATCTAAAGAGGTGACATCTCGTCCCAAGAAGGAGTGCACCCTTTGTGGCCAATTAGAAGAGTTCATGGGTGTGTGATGGATGGAGTGCCTGAGCCAATCCACCACTTGGAAGATACTACCCAATCTATACCGTCAATACCAGAGGAGACAGACAGCCTTTGAGACTTACCTACAATCTTGGATCTTGAGATGGAGGCAATGATCGATGCATTGATTCCCATGGATGTCAAGACTTCTGATTCGCTTAGAGAGGAAGCATCCATACCATTATATAATGGGTACTGATTATCTTGCTTGAAGACACTGTTTGCACTCCTAAGTGTGCAAGAAAAATACGGGTGGAGCAATGCGAGTATGACCGAGTTGATCAGGTACCTTGTACGTATACTTCATTGATTTCTTTTCGGCACTATCATTAAAAACGTTTGTGATTTTTCAAGGTTTTTCATGACTTTTTTAAAGTTACTGAAGTATCATATATTACCACTTACAAATACCATGCATGAGTCTCGTAATGATGCACGACATGTTTTACGAAAGCTTGGCATGGACTATAACAGCATCCATGCATGTATCAACGATTGCATACTATTTCGGGGAGAATACGAGACTATGGAGACATGTCCAAAGGGTGGTTCTCACAGATATCAACAGGACTTGCAAGGGCAAACCATCCCTCAAAAAGTTCTTAGATACTTTTCTTTTATCCCCTGCATAAACCACATATTTTGTACGTCCGGCATGGCGAGCTTAACAACGTGGCATGCGTAGAATAGGTCCACAAATGGAGTTCAACGAATACAAGCGAATTCACGTGCATGGAGCCACATTGAAACTACCTTTCCAAGCTTTGCCCGAGAGCCAAGGAATCTTTGGCTCGGCCTTGCAATGGATGGCATGAACCCATTCCGTATGCGCTCAACTTCTTACAGTGTGTGGTCTATAGTCCTTGTCAACTACAATATCCCTCCATGGCTTTCTACGAAGAAATGACATCTCATCCTTAGCTTACTCGTCCCCGGCCGCTACAAAGTCAAAAATATAGATCTTCGTCCATTAGTCGATGAGCTTAATATTTTGTGGGAGGAGGGGGTCATTTTACAAGATATGAGCAAGTGCGATGGTCGACGGTCTGCCAATATTCGAGCCATTCTCATGTGGACGATGCATGATTTCCGGGATTCGGAGAGTGGTTAGGTAAATAGGCTTCCATTCTCGTTGGTAATATCTATCATAGATAATTCAAGTTTGTATTTACTAGATAGAGATGTTGGGACAGGTCTGGTCACCTCAGGTTATCATGCATGTCCATTGTGCGGGCCACAGTTAAACTCCCGAAGGTCACGAACCATGAAGAAGATGCTATATCAAGGACATGCCACTTTCTTGATAGAGGGTCATGAGCTCAGGGAAGGTTTTCTTGGACGACCTCCAACACGTATGAATGCCCAAAGCTGGTACGAGTTGAAAATGGTCCACGCGGAGTCACATCCAAACGGAATGTGACAGTTCTCAATTTTCTACAAGTTGCCATATTGGATCCACTTATAGATCAACCACTTGTTGGATACCATGTATATTTTCAAGAACGTGGGCAGCTTGCTATGGGACCACATCACAAGAAAGAGAGACACTATAGGGGCACGAATGGATTTGAAGGAGGTAGGCAAGATGGAGGCGTTTTGGCCGCAGTCAAGTGTTGATGGTCACGTGCAGCTATCTCACGCTCCTTGGGTCTTTTCCACTAAAGAAAAGTGCACTGTGAAGCAAATAGTCAAGTCTATCTGCACTCCGATGGGTATGATGTATTCTCTCAGGTTTGCATTTTCTAAAGACGACTAATCATCATGGCTAAAATCCCATGATTGACATAAGATATGTCACGTTTGTACTACGAATGGATTATAAGTGGCTTGTGCATTTTGCTATTTGGAGTGTAGTCATTATTTATAATGCTTTCTCATTTGTGGTAGTTTGTACTACCGATCGCGATTGTAGGATGCCTTACTCTAGAAATACGCGGGGTCATTTACAGGTTGTTGACTTTAGTGCAATGGATCTCACAGAAGGAGATTAAGACGTCCTCTATTGAGTCCGCAAGGTGGGGAGTAGTGGAGACGGTCTGTCTCTTTGAGAAATACTTGCCTACCAGCATGCTCACGATACAAATCCCCATTCTTGCGCATCTTGTAGATGAAGTGGAGATTGCTAGACCTATCCATACGCGATGGATGTTCTTCTTGGAGCGCTTCTTGAAAACCCTAAAAAGCTTTTTGTGACAACGAGCTTGGCCAGAAGGTAGCATGATGGAAGGTTGGTTTGTGTATGAGGCACTATGCATATTTCACAATGGCTACTAATGGTGGATCCAAACAAGAGTATGCTATGGTCGCTGAAGGACGATAATAGACTGACCGAAGATGTGGTGGTTGGAAATGGGGTAGAAAAAATACTGGATGCTGCAATGGAGGAGAAAGTGAATTGCTTTTGTATGTTGCACCATGCCTCTATGGAGACGTGGCTCGCCACGTACCAGCAAGCTAAGAAAGATTGAGAGGAAGCCTTGGACGCACGCAAGGCACTCAAGAGTGGGGCTGCAAAGCCCGAGTGGCTAGACGCGGATGACTGGCGCCGACTGAGGGAGGAGGCTACAGATTCTCCAGGATGTTGGGGTGAGCAGCCCGAGGCAACGAGGGCACGACTAGAGGCCGGAGTGGTCCATCATCTTGGGAGTGGCGGCCACATGATATATCTAGAGGACTTTGTAAGTTTTTCTTTTGTTTTGCTTACTTATTTTTTTGCAATATCCTTTGTACTGACAATCGTGTTTCTAACAGTTAGTATTTTATTTACTTTGCAACACTCCATTACAAATCACGATCCGACTAGCCTTGAGACTCGATATGCAGAGAGGCATGGTCTCAATGCATTGATCGACTGATTGTATGGACGCGGCGGCCCTGTAAGTCACTCATCTTTCTTGTCCAACACCATATTGGGGAATATGGAAATTTTCCATAAGTTTGGGACACGTGGTCAAATCTTTGGATTTGTTATAACTTGAACACTATAACTCCAAATTGAGCACTTGCTACCAATTTTGGGAAAGGTGGAATGAAGAAATTAGTAGATGACATGGCTGCGCGTACTTCTTATGTGGCAGCTAGAGGAGATGCCTCTCAATGTGGAGTCCAGATTGAGAAAGGTTCAGAGAGTTAGTCAGCATTATGGACCTATGCTATAGAGACGGCAAACAAGGGGAAAATCCAGCAGACTATTTTGACTAGTGCAGGTTCTAGCATCAGATCTGAGACAGGTTGGGATTCTCCTGTTGAGACAGGTACACTATTTATGCCTACTTGGTTGTCTCAGGGAGCATATGTACTTGTTGAGGAGAAGCGTAAGAGAGATGAAGAGAATCCAAATGCAGCTAAAAAGACTAGAGGGGGTGAGTTTGTTACTCCACCTACTGTAGGGCCATCTTCGAGACCAAGGCCAGAACAACAAATGGAGGATGCTCAAAAGAAAGAAAAGAGGCAAGAACCTAGAGAGAGAAAGTAGCCAGGATTTAGATTAATGTCCCATATTGAGACATCTACAGACATGAAGAAAATCTTTAATGACAAGATACTTGGCAGTGAGGTGACTTTTACTATTTCTAGGGTTTTGGGCATCTCGAAAAGAGAGTTTCAAGATCAGTTCCAAGAAGTCCTAAAGAGAAAAAGACATACATTGCCTACTACTGATACACAAGGAGTTTTGATTGGGGAGTTGGATGAGGATGAGGATGAGGTTATGGTCGAGAATGCTTCTGTTTTTCCGCAGACAGAGAAGAGGGTTCAGCCTATGCATTATGCTGAAATTGATGAGCCTATCTTGGTACCGCGCAGTCACTTTTTGCGGAGTCATTGGGCTAGGGCAACTACAGAAACAATGGTAAAAATTGGAGAGAAACAAGTGCCTTATGTTGCTTTGGTGGATCATAGTTCAGAGATTAATCTCATAGTTCGTTTATGAAAGCAATAGATGGCCTATGGATGTAGAGCATGGGTGGCGTATGAGAGCCGCCAACAACACTGTAGGTGATTTGTATGCTACCTATCAACACCATATTGGGGAATATGGGAATTTCCCAAAAGTTTGGGACACATGGTCAAATCTTTGGATTTGTCATAACTTGAACACTATAACTCCAAATCGAGCACTCTATAGCTCAATAGATTCCATTTTTCAAATACTTTCCAATGATAGGTCACATCATATGGTTTTGAGAAACTTATGGGCATGTTATTTGGGTGCCACATTTTTAGTATTCAAAAAATGGGAATTGGGAGATTCCCAAACTCACTAATATTGTGTTTGTCCCAGTGTCAAGATTTCTATTGGAGATGTAGAGGAGGATTTCCGCTTTTTTGCATTGCAAATGGCCGTCGCTATTGCCCCATTCCCTTATAGTGTGACAGAACAACTCATAGTGCTGTTACACAGGATATATGCCTGTAAAATTGATGCATGGTCAAAAACCTATCATGCCGATAGAAGAGATGACAGCCACATGGAGTGTGTTACCTTGGGAGGAGGAGTTGAATCAAGAGGAGTTGTTGGCCTTACACATTAGACAGTTGGTGAAAGAAAGTCAAAAGAGATAGAGGCATCAACTGCAAAGTTAAGGGCATCAAGGATATAGAACAAGAAACGGTTTGACAAAAGACATAGATTGAGACCAAGAACCATACAAGATGGGGATTGGGTATTGGTTTATGACAGCAGTTTAGATAACCAACATAGTGCCATGCGTAAAGTTTCCAAAAGATGGTTTGGACCCTATGTGGTAAGACATGTGTTTGATAATGCTACTTATGCATTAAATGAGCTGGATGGGACAGCCATCAAACTTTTGGTAGCAGGAAAAAGAATCAAATTATTCAAAAGGCGAGAATCTACTACTTATGAGTTGCTAGAATTGGAAGAAAATAGTGGTCCTGATACAGGGGCTAGCCAGGAAGATATGGAAGATGAAGAAGTAAAGGATATGGCTGCAGAGGATGAGGAGGACTCAGAATCCGGTGGCAACTAGGACTTTGGCACATATTGGAGGATGTGCAGGTTCAGAGGGGGTGGATGTTGTGATGTTATGAGGACATAGTGTGAAAAAATATAGAATGCATCATCATCCGACTTCTTATTAATCAAGAGAGTCAATGTGATTTATGTCATTAGTATTAGTGTGACTTGCATGGATTACCCAAAAATGCTAGATTTTTAAATAACTTTAGCCTATATTTGATATTATTTATTGTAAAAATCCGAAAAAGTTAGAAAAGCTTCTAGATTAGGATGGCATACAAAAAGCAAGTTACTTTTTCAGCCAGTTAGGAGATTTTTCATAAAAAAGACAGATTGACGAAATCGTGTGTGTCGCGATCGCTGTAAACAGGTTGAAAACTGTAGATTGAACTGAAAGAAGAAGGAGTGATTTGGGAGATCCATGACCAAGCGTACTAGGGTTTTACCCCCCTTTCAAAGCCAACGGAGCCATCAGATTTGGGTTCTGGACAGTAGAGAAAGAGCTGATTTTTCTTATCTACGTTTTTGGTTTACGACGGAGCTTCAGGAGAACTAATGCCTGGAGATTTCTTTTGAGTAGTGCGACGATTCCAGGTTCTTTTAATACATATTGATTCAATTTGTTGTGATTTGTCTTTGTAGTGTTAACCACTTGGGTATTCTCTATCTTATCTTCCATCTCCTATCTCTACTTCCTTCTACTTCTGATCCTCGGTGGATTCGACCTTTAGACAAAAACCCCTTCGATAACGTGACCTATGTAGACATTTTCTATGTAGTAGTAATATCTTGCCATGATTGTACCAATCGCTTTCATCATGTGATCATGTATTTATTTCATGTATCTGTGTCATGATTTAAGTACACTTTTTCTTTATTTACACGAGCATTGTACACAGTGCAGAAACTATTTTGTATGGCCCAAATAAAGTACATAGTGCTATATGTGGCAAGGCAACTTGCTGCCCTGTCACAATCTTTTTTTCCCTGTTACCGTCACTATTAGCGTCGCAAATTTACATACACACATCATTATTGGCATCATTATTTAGGAGATCATAAACCAAAATGGACATAGATAAGGCAAAATTTTGACTTTGTAAATTAGTATAGAGTACAATGACAAGTAGTTCAAGGTAAATATTAAACTACTTGGATAATCACAGTCTACAATGACAGATTATTAAGGTGCAATTTATACTACTGACATATACAAACTACCATGACCAGTAGTTTAAGGCCAAAGTTAGGCTTTGCAGGTAAGGAAAACCTTTAGTAACTAGTAGTTAAGGCAAATTTTAGTCTACCTAGGAAATCACAAACTACATTCACAAGTAATTAAGGTAGAAGGGGAACTAAATTGGTTTTCTTAACTACTCATTGTTAGGCTTATTCTTACCTTAACAACTTTGTTATTATAGTTATTGTAGTTTGTGATGTGCCTTAAAAGAAAAAGTTGTCAACCTCTCCTATTATGTTGGGGACTTTTTTAAATGTACTTCAGTAGGATGACTCAAATTTTGTACTTAGGATTTGATATGTTGTCAAGGATTAGAATTTGTCTTTCCTCCTTCAATTGAATGTGTACATTGAGTTAGAGTTGCACTAGGTTTGTTAATGATTTGGATTTTCCATTATTATGAGTTGAAAATACTTATGTTTTTCTTTCGTGATCTATAGAAAGAGTCAGATTCCTTGGAGACAGATTTGTTCTACTATCCCACAATAAGTAGGATCTTATGATGACTTGTTGAGAGGCATAAACAAGGAGCTAACTTAATGCATTATCCAACAATGGAAGTTGATTCAATTGATACACAATGCATAGTATATGTATTAGGGACCTACACTCAATGTGGAGACCCCCTTAAAAGCATTGGGATGGTTGGACTGTATATGTTGATTTGTGGTTATTGCTATTATCATCTATGCATGCCACATGCAATTCAAACTAGCATGAAGTTATGAAACCTTCATCTAGCAAGAAAATTCCAAAGGCTAATCAAACCATACAATTTTCTAGGGGGAGTAAGTCTTATGAATGGCCAAATACTAGGCCAAACAGAAAGCTAGGAATAGGGCAAACATTGTGAAGGTAGAGTTGGAATTCACAACATCATCTTTAAGTGTTGATTGTCAGAGGATGCGGGATCTAGAGCATGGCAAAGGTGGAAGCTATGGAGGATGGAAGATAAAGACACAACTCATGTTGACATGACAATGTAGACAACTATTACACAAGTGAATTAGGTTTCAAGATTGAGATTTGAACTCATAAACACAATCTTGTGTATGGACAACAATGACACAAACACTTGACAGAAAGAGACAAGTACTATTGCATTATCATATGTGAAAGTGATAGTTGAAATACATTATTATATAGAGTTCTTTGGTAGACCTTAACATCCACTGTGCATATGGGATCTGTCTCTCTTCCTAGAATGGACTGCATCTTCCTAGCCTAGCTGTTCCATACAAAGGGACTAAAGTAGGTGTGATTGCAAATATCTCAACACCCCTTCTCAATCGCAACCAAAAGTAAAAAGTGTGTAGAGGCTTTAGTGAGAGCAACACCTGCAAAGTGTGGGCACACCATAAACATGGTAAAACACTAGAGGTTGTCGCTAAGTGTGGGTACCACAAACATGATGGACATCCAGAGGCTGTAGCAGGGGCCTTACAAAGTGTACAGAGGCTGTAGTACAAGGATAACTAAGGATTTTACAAGTTTATGTTTAAGACATTAGGGCTAGGAAATAAAAAACCAAAAAAGTCTATCTGAATAGAAGGACTGATGAGGTTTTTCCTTCTCCTGGTGGTCTTCTTCTTCTTCTTCTTCCTTTGCTCCATTTTCTTTTTCTTCTTTGATTGCAACTAGATAGGCTTTTTGGGACCTCTTTCTTATGTGGCAGAACTTCTTGGTGTGTCCGATCCTTTTGCAGAAGTCACAGAAGAGCTGATCCTTCTTGCCTTTGTACCTGTTGCCAACATATAATGCATGCTCATCTCTAGAGGTAGTTGGTTCTTCCTTAGTTTTTAGCTTCCTTTCCTCTTCTAACAGTGATTCCTGGATATCAACAAGTTCAAGATTTGGCATGTTGATTAAAGTTGTTGAAACATTATTATATTCAGGAGGAAAACTCTTAAGCAGAACATCGATGCAAACATCTTCTTCCATTTTAATGTTGATTCCTACAAGTTGGGTTAGAATTCCTTCCATGTATTTTAGATGTGTGGCAAGTGATGTGTTGGACTTCATTTCAAGCCTGAAAAACTCAATTAGGAGACCAAACTTTGATGATTTAAATTGTGCACCGAACAAGGTGTCAAGTCTCTTCCATGTATCCTGTGAGGTCTCACAGTTATCCACATGCTGGATATAGCTGTTGTCTAGCTCCAGTTTGATAATGGCCTAGGCCTTATCATCCTTCTTTTGCCAAGTTAAAGCAAGATGTGCATCATGAGGCTTCTTTTCTTTTCCAGTGGTAATGGCCTAGAGACCCTTCTTCATCAGGATGAGTTTGATGCGGGTCTGCCAGGTGTGAAACTCGACTCCTTTGAAGCGAGCAGTTGGAGAGTCTTTGCCCATGTTAGAATTACGGGAATAGTAGCAAATCAACTTCATAATTTTGAGATTTATCAGTGGAAGAGCAGATTACAATGTGTTAAGAGACACACAAGTAATGACAGTGTGAAAACACACTATGCGGAGACTATGTTTGTGTTGATGTTGAGCTTGAATCTTCTTTGTTCAGGGTCTTTGATCCTTCTTCAATCTTTCCAGGTCCTTCCCCTCCTTGATTTGATGCTAGGAAAATAGATCAGAGTGGTAGTGTATTGTTGCAGGTGGTAGGAGAGAGAAAATAATGAGATTTTTGAGCTTGAGTGAAAATTTGGCTATGGTGGATTTTAGGGTTTCATGACAAGGGCCTGGTTTTTCTGACATTGCAGGAGCTATGGTGGATCATTTTCAAAAAAAAATTTAATGGAAATGTAGCCTATGTGATGCTCTACAAAAGTCCTATCCTCCTCGTCCAGATCACGGCCTATATTGTGCACGCAGAGAAGATGATCGTGATCAGGCAGGATCTAGAGCATGGCAAAGGCGGAAGCTATGGAGGATGGAAGATAAAGACACAACTCATGTTGACATGACAATGTAGACAACTGTTACACAAGTGAATTAGGTTTCAAGATTGAGACTTGAACTCATAAACACAATCTTGTGTATGGACAACAATGACACACACACTTGACAGAAAGAAACAAGTACTATTGCATTATCATATGTGAAAGTGATAGTTCAAGTACATCATTATATAGAGTTCTTTGGTAGCACTTAACATCCAGTGTGCATATGGGTCTATCTCTCTTCCTAGAATGGATTGCATCTTCCTAGCCTAGCTGTTCCATACAAAGGGACTAAAGTAGGTGTGATTGCAAATATCTCAACATTCATGAGAATTTTGAAGTAAAATGAATGAAGCGACACTAAGTTGTTGAGGCACAATAAATACCATTCCAAATAGCACATTAGTTTATTAAAACACAAAAACTTGAGGTATTTGAATCCATATTTGAGATAGTTGAAGAAAAGGATAATGGTTGTCATAGAATAGATTTAGTCGAGGTCTGGACAAAATCACACCATAGGTTGTAGAGTAGATAAACACAAATGTAGAGAATTTATCCCATGAATAAAATTCTTTGATACTTTTAAGAGAGTTCGTGGAAGCATTGGTGTGATACTCCTAGTAGCCAGTCTTTCCTCTAATATGAAAACATTGGTGCTCTTCTTTTGACTATCATGCATTGTTTACATTGTCATGCATTGATCTTGTTGTTTAAGTACTTTGAAGAGTCCACCAACAAAAATTCTCTTACAATTAGATATTCTTTTTAAATAGAGAGGAAGAAGTATAAACCACCAATAATTGAGGTTGAGGAGATCAAGCTTTAGTGAGTCCCACCAAAGCATATTCCTCTACCCAAGTTTTGATAGTACGTTCCTCCACCCAAGTTTGCTAGATGGGACAATGTCACTTTGTCATCCCTTACACTAGTAGGAATGTCATCCCTTACACTAGTAGGAATGGTGTCTTGCTTTTGACTTAAAATGTGCACATTGGGAATCGCAACCCTTTGAATGTTCATGAATCATGAATATATTGCAATCCATAAATATGATTTCAAATACATGGTTGAATATGCAAGTGCATGCATTCATGCATTATATATATTTGTGTAAGATCATACTAATTCAATTTTGGGCTTTTTATGTGTTTGTCAAAATGGGGTAGAGGATATTTTTTCTATGTAATGATCTGGTGCTATTCTTGGTTCAGGTATGCTAGTGGGCTAATATTTACATCTAGAGTTCTTCCCTATGAAGGAATGTGGAGAAGAGAATGGATGCTTGTTTTGGGAACATTAAAATATATCTTAGTGTTTGGGCTAGGTAAGAATAATGTGAGATAGCTAATTAGGGGTCTCTATCTAGCACCACTTAGTAAAGTCCTCTATTAATAATATATAATCACTACCTAAACTTAGCATGCATGAAAAACTTGGTATACACTATAATGAACTAGCTTAAGAATCTTGAACATACTATATAGGTGCTTTCTAAATTCAAAGCATTAAAAAAAAATTCATGGGAAACTTGGACAATGGACTCAAAGTGTGCATCTATCAAAATCAAAGGATGTATGAAGTATTTATCAAGTTCAAGTACAATTACCATCTACTATGTTACGCATACAAAGTACTAGGCGCTCCGTGCCTAGACTTGCCCCGGCGCTTCGTGCCAGGGCGGCCGCAATTTTCGCGGTGAGGGCAGGTGTTGGATGCATGGCACCCGCCCCCGCGTTTCTTTGTGTGGAGGTTGGAGGCTGCCACGTGGCATGCACCCCCAACCTCCCCTTAACTAATAGTAAAGATTATAAAACTCAAGGGCAACTAGAACCAACTAAGCCAAAAATGGGTTCTACTTAGATATATCATATGTTGAAGATGTAGTCAAAGTTAGTGCAAAAATAAATATTATCATATGTTAAGCCTAGGCTAAACAATTTTTGAATTAGTATAGGAAGGGTTATGATGCTTGGCATAGAAAAGGTTAATGAATCTTTTACTCATATTTTCAAGAGAGAGAGAGAGTTTAGAGTTCTCCCTTCTTGGAAGAGATCGTAAAAGGAAAATGGGATTAACATGGAGTTGTGCTAAATATTCAAGGTTTGAAGGTTGAATGGGTACTTTTTTTCTCATTGGACTAAGCTCATTAAACTTGTGTTGCTTGTTTTGGTGGGGTAACATTGACTTTATATTTACCTTCATATGTTACAATGCTATTTTTGCCGATTATTCTGAGAAATAGCATATAGGATATTAAATAGTAGGATCAAGCATACATTGGAAGTTAATCAATCAAAATGCACAAATATTCATTTGTAACATTATGCCTCCCTTTTCAAAATTTTCAAGTATGCCTAGAAATCATAAGATAAAGGCATATGTAAGGGAAACACTTTATTCCAAACAGAGAACTTCTCATTCTATACAAAAGTTAGGTATCTTTGTCTAATTTCCTAAGCATCATATTGATGTTTCATTATCGTGTTTTATAAATTGATGTTCTTGTAGTAGTATGGATGGAAAAGCAAATAACTAGAAGCTTCAATTTCTTATGCATGTATTTCAAGCATGAAATTCGGGTGCATAAGGTAACCTCGAAGCCTTGATTAAGTCTACAAAGGACTTCCTAATGTGTCTACACAACCTCAAAGCTTATAATTACATTTTTGAAGAGCAAACAACACAAGCACATTTTTAAAGAAAGAAAGGTGGCTTTAAAACATCAATATGTAGTTTATTGACATGAGCCACTTGCAAATGTCATTGGAATCCAAACTTTCAAAGCTTCTTTTAATTACGATGTGTAATTGGGAATCATCTTTTCTCACACGTGCAAAATTAAGATATCATTGTGAATACCCTTTTTTGAAAAAGAAGAGACATGCATTTGACTAACCATGGAAAGGGAGAGAAGGACTATTTCTTTGTCTACCAACACTTAAAATATAAAATTGACAACAATTTGAGTATCTAACTGGGGTTTAAGACTATTAACTTGTTTGGGCAAAGAAGACACTAAACCTGTCATTGTTAGACTTACCCATTTTACCAACTTGTGGGAGAGTACGATATGATTACCTTATCTTTTAAGATGTTAGGACCACATTACAAAAAAGAACAATCTAAGTATCCATTACAAATTCTTTGAATGTGGTTTAATGCTATACTTGCATATCGTTTTAAAGCTCAAAAGTGGGATTGTATTTTAAGGCATGGGAAGTTTATTAAACCAAAGGAGTTAAAAGTGCATACAAGAGTGAACATGTGTATAACCATGAAAAAGTGGGATTGTACGTTTAAGGCATGGGTAGTTTAGTAAACTAAAGGAGTTAAACATGCATATGAGACTAACGTGTGTATAACCATGAAAAAGGGTTTATGTAGAATATATTGGGTCTATAAAAAATGCATGCATTACACAAACATTTTACGAGTAAGATAAGTGAGAGATTATAGCAATGTAAAGTGCTAACGCATTGTTTAAGGGGTTATAAGTCATCTTAAGTATTTTGATTGTTGAGATGCTAAGCTCTAGTTGCACTTCACTTGACTCCCCATCATTATGATATTGGAAAGTTTGTGGATCAAATACTTTTCTATGACCAAAAGGAAGCAACTATGATGGCATGCTTTGCCTGTGTGCATGCTATGTATCTTGTGAAAATGTGTGTAGGATATTCAGTGTGATTGTATGTGCATCTAGATATGTTTGGATATGTGAATGTATATTCTATGTGGATATGATTGTGGAAATTTTAAATGTATACATCTATGCCACCATGTGTTCACACCATGTAAATTGTCTTTGCTTATGTATTATTAATCAATAATAGGTTCATTACTAAAACACAGAGAAATAGGGTACATAAATACCATGCATACCCTTTCCATTCTCACACAAAAAAGCATGGCCTAAAAAAAGTTAGCATAAAGCATAGTTACTAAATGAAAATCACTTATTGTTTTAGTAGACGTGATTTTCTACACATAGTAACAAAAAATACTTACTTTTTAGTGGAGTTATTCATTCCTTATGTACAAACATCTTACATGAGAAACAAATGCTCTCTCTCTCTCTCTCTCTCTCTCTCTCTCTCATATGCACGAGCTTCACTTTCTTGTGTTGGACTTTTGAGTTCAAGAAAATTTACATTTTTATTCTTCTAGATTCTTACCTTTGAATTTTTCACAAACCTATTAGATTTATGTGGAAGCTTGCTTGAATACATCTTTCATGATATTGCAATGTGATCTTTGCATTAACTTAAGGCACCATATAAGCAAAACTTACAACCATATAGTTTTATAGGGATATTATTTATATCCTTCTAGGTAGCCAACCTATCTTTACAATCCAAGGTATTGTATATAGCTCTAACTTTGCATAACTTCTTACATTTAAGTGGAATGAAATTCATGAAAGTTATTTTTTTTTTCAAATGAAAAGAGAATGATATATATTACTCACCAGAATGGTTATATTTACATCTCCCTTAGAGGATCAACTTAGAGGACCACTCAAGCAAAACTATGCTTAACAAACTAAGGACTTAGAGATAATGTTAGAAGAAAGTTTATAAACATGAGAGCAATTCCTAAGCTACTTGGAGACAACACAATTCTTCAGCAATACTATCAAAGCTATCTTGAATAGCATTGAACCCAAATTTTCTTCTTTTTCATGTGCCAATAAGTTCCTAATGAACCACTGATTTCAAGAGAATCCCCAAAAAGATGAACCATATCTTCCAAATTTCCTTTTGTAGAAGAGATAAAAATGAGAAATAGGACAAACTTCACATAACTTATCATTGATAGGGAGTTTTCCAACAATAAGGTTTCATAAGAAAACAGTAAGCTATTGAAAAGATGTAGCTCTTGACACTCTCTTTAGTCTCTCTGCCATGTCACTAAGGTATCATTAGGAAACTTGTGCTTCCAAGCAGTATTGGTAGTCTCTCTTTTGGGGCCCCTACTAAAATTTTCATGTACTTTTGCAATCTTAAATAAGATATAATATGTACTCATGATAATCAAGGTATGTATGGAAGTTTGGAAGTTGCACATTTACTATCCCTCTTGGCAAGGCATGTATGGAAGTTTGGAAGTTGCACATTTACTATCCCTCTTGCCAAGGTATGCATGGAAGTTTGGAAGTTGCACATTTACTATCCCTCTTGGCATTCCAATCTAGTTGACTTCTGGTAATAAAATACCTCAAAAAAATTATCTTATAGCAATGTTTGCTAATAAAGAGTGATTTTTCTCATAGATTATAACACATTTTTGTGTGTTGACCTTGTTTACAATTGAAATGGCAAAATTTCACCCAAAAAATAGAATTTGATCAATAGCCTTAACTAAATCACAACACATTACTTATATTCAAGTCAATTGTAAAAATGTTATGACACATGAAGAAATATATGGAAAAGGCAACAAGTGCAATTGATCAACAATCTAAAAAATAACAATGTAACAAAATCCAAGAAGAATAAATTATATTTACAAAAATTAATAATTACTAAAAGTAGTAGCTAATGGATCAAGAGGGATGTTTAAAAATATCCCATGTAGCTTTTTGAGAGTATTTTAGTTTCCACATCCATAAAATTAATATTTAAGTAGAATATCTAATTGTACCATAGGAAATAGAAATGCATGCAAACTAAAGTGCACAAAAATGTAAAAATAAGAGAGTTTCACACACACACACACACACACACACACACACGCACACACGCACGCACGCACGCACGCACGCACGCACGCACGCACGCACGCACGCACGCACGCACACACACACACACACACACACACACACACACACACACACACACACACACACACACACACACACACACACACACACACACACACACACACACACACACACACACACACACACACACACACACACACACACACACACACACACACACACACACACACACACACACACACACACACATTGTAAATCCCATAGACATGCCAAGAGGGCCTCTGATACATTTAGGTATTGTAAGTGGATAGTCCATAAAAGAGAGGGTTTGATGGGGTGGAAACTCAAAGCAAAGCCATGTGTATTCAAAGTTCAAACTAAAGGGGAAGAGTCATTCTCACATATGCATTTGACAAAATGTTAGAAGTCAATATATTCATGGGGTAGGTATCTTGCTTGCCCCTATGAGGAGCTCAAAATTTGTCTCAAGAGACAACACAATAGTTTTGAGAGCTCTTTATCTCATTTTCTTTTCCTTCCTTCTCATCCATAGCTTGAGTGTGTGAACAATAATATTTTGTGTGTAAAACCACAGGAAGGACTATAGGGCATTGATTGAGTGGAGCACCATAGTGCACTTGCTTGGATTAAATAATTAGATCATCTCTTGTATTGTCTAAGCTACAAAAAAAAAACATAGAAGATATGGTGAGTGCTTGTGAGATTTTGAGCTTTCTCCTACTTTCTCATATTCTTGGGAGAAGGTAGTAAGATTAGACAACAGCCTAAAGCTTGGATTCCTTGTGACCCAAGTGAATGTTGTGTTTTCCTATGAGTGTGTGAAATAGAATAAGTGTCTATCTATTCATGTTTTGTTTAGATTAAGTGCCTAAATATTACTGTTCTATTGCTAGGATCAAGGCGTACTAGAAATTCTCACACTAGGGCATCTTACAAGGTAAAAGTTGGCTTGATTTTGATCTCAATATCCTCCAAAAGGTGGCTTTTAACTATCAAATTTTGATTATGTGTGAGTTACCATCAGCAATCCACTTATGCCAAAGTTCAATGTCATCTACAACATGTGAACCTTGTGCAAATATGGTAGTATCCATTTCAAGTAGACCTGCATCAAGAGTAAATAGTCTACCAATATGCTTACCTTTTGTAATCAACCTATAGCCATTTCCAAGGTCCTCAACATAACAACCATCATATGTGAACCGAACCTACAATACTTGTTCCACCATCCGATCAATGTAAACCGTGTTCTTAGTTATGTTTGGTACATGTAGCACATTAGCCAAGTACTTTTTTTTACCATCATGCATACTCAAGGGAACATTTCCAATGTGATTAGTGGGATGGGCTATATCATCTCTTGTCTCCACATAGCTTGAAGACTTTGGGGTACTTAAGATCATTTCTAGACCTCTCAGATCATTTCTAGACCTCTCAATGTATGTGGATGGTGTCTTCGAAATTGGCTGAGAGATATAGTAAAAAATATAATAGTTTTCAGCTGAAAATAAGGGGTTTATCTTAGCCTAACTAATCCATGAGGGAGGGACCATCACAACAATGCCTTAACCACTATGACGGTCATAAAGCAAGTGATCTACATTTTCAACATAAAAACTAATAGAGACAATATATTGTGCTATCTTGTCATGCTATGCTCTTAGTGCCTATTTCTGCCCATACGGGGTTTTGCATAGCCTACTCACATAATCAAGGTGAACCATACTCTCATAACCTTGTGGCTGCTCCATGTACACTTCTTCTTATAAGCAAAGTCATTACTACTTCCTATATAGACGCTCTTACAAATGTAAGGGTCCTCAGAGTTCATGCGTAGCACCAAATGCTCTAAATGGTCTCATGCCTTAGCATGCATACGAGGAACTATCACATATCAAGGGTTGAGTGGGTTTTTTTATCGGCTTGGCACCATAACATGCCTTGTAAGGCTCAAGCCTTCATGGAGTGACCACTAGAGTCAACACCATCATTCATCACATCACATTGCCTTATCAATCTCAGCGTGCCACAGTCCCCTTGGGACAAGATATTCACCCTATGTCATGGCTCACCCTTGCCATACAATTCCAATGGCGCATCTCACATAGCATGGGCCACTTGCACCTTGCATGCCTCATCTTGTCGTGGCTCATCATATTGGTCCCATCTTGCACCATAACACAATGCCACACTGCCTTGGAGCATGATTCGACATCAAACCATCTTGAGTCCTGTGATGACTCACTCCCACACCTTGGCTTGTCTCACCCCCAAAGAGCTTCTCAACTCACATGAAGGATATAGGGCCTAGTTGCCTTGACTCCTTTGTGAACCTTATAGTATCGAGGGGTAAGAAAGATGGTTGGTCCTTGGCACAATGTGCAATAGAGACACTATTCACCATATCATGTTGATTTGTCATAGTGCCTCACACTACAAGATATAGACCTTATACTGACGTTTAAAGCGACGAAAATACAAACAACAAAATTTTCCCCCGTCGTCGCAAAAAGCGTCGTTATTGACGACGCCATAGAAACGTCACTATTGGCGTCGCTATATGTGTCGCATTTGCGACGCATATAGCGATGCAACCAGTAAATTTGCGACGCACATAGCGAGGCCAATAGCGACGCGAGCAGTAAATTTGCGATGCAAATAGCGACGGTAACAGGGAAAAAAAAAATTTGTGGCAGGGCAGCAAGCTGCCTTGCCACATATAACACTGTGTGCTATATGAGAGCCATACAAAATAGTTTCTGCACTACTGCATACAAAGCGCTTGCAAACAAAAAGAATGTATACTGAAATCATAAAACTGATACATGAAATAAATACATGATCGCATAAAATGCGATTGGTACAATCATGAAAGGATATCACTAATACATAGAAAATGTCTACATAGATCAGGCGACTAAAAACTAAAGGTGTGTGAGCTCCAAGGATCCAAGGGTGAGCTATAAATCCTCGTCCCCTGAAAGCTCGTCCCGCCGCAAAGGAGCATCGAACGGATTTTGCAGAAAAAGAAACAACATATCAATCCACCATACAATAATGCATTCAAATATCTCATGGTAACTACGGACAAGAAAGATGAGTGACTTATAGGGCCGTCGCGTCTATACAATCAGTTGATCAATGCATTGAGACCATGCCTCTCTGCATATCGAGTCTCAAGGCCTTGCGGTTCGCGATTTGTAATGGAGTGCTGCAAAGAAAACAAAATGCTAACTGTTAGAAACATGATTGTCAGTACAAAGAATATTTCAAAAAAACAAACAAGCAAAACAAAAGAGAAACTTACAAAGTCCTCCAAATATGTCATGTGGCCGCCACTCCCAAGATGATGGACCACTCCGGCCTCGAGTCATGCCCTCGCCGCCTCCCGCTGCTGACTCCAACGTCCTGGCGAATTTGTAGCCTCCTCCCTCAGTCGGCGCCAGTCGTCTGCATCTAGCCACTCGGGCTTTGCAGCCCCACTCTTGATTGCCTTGCATGCATCGGATCGTCTATGTGACATGTATGCACGCATGCAATCCATCATCCAGCCCGTAGAGAATCTATCTACTGCGACTGGCACCGGAAACTCCTCGTGCAAGGATGCTACTATGTAGTCCTTGCTCCCCTCCGGTATGTTCTTCCAACGATCCAGGACGTTGTGCTGAAAAACTTGTTGGCACAACTCTCTCATGCGAGCCATCACCCTCCTCCCCTCATCATTCATGATGATTGCTCCTGACCTACTATCAACCAGGTATCCATAACCCCTAGGAGTCTGCCTAAGATGGGTCCTCTCCCATCTCTGTCCACGCTCGTGGGCATATCCAGGAGACCCCTCTACATTCAGTGTACCGACGGGGGTAACCTCTCTTGGAGTGGCACTCAAAGGGGTGCCACCAAAGGGGGTGCCACCAAAAGGGGTGCCACCTGCTGACGGCTACACAAAAGCCGGAGTAACTGGAGTAGATGTCCCCACAGGTGTGACAAATCCTGGAGGTGACGCAGCTCCAGCTGAACGAGAAGACGGAGACATCACATCCATGTCGCCACAGCAGCACCCCCCTGATCCCGGTGCAGTCCCTCCCTTTGGCCCAAGTCGTGAGCGTCGAGATCGTCTGCTCGAAGCTGAAGCATCTGATCGCACTAAAGCAAATCTAGCAGAGCGCCCTGACGAAGAACGAGACAGCTCCTGGTCTACCATCTCTTTGAATCTCACGAGCTAGTCTGGAGATATGCGTGCCATCATGTCTTGAAACTCCTCATCGCTCATCCCTCGACTCATCCTGAAAATGTCACCTGCACAGATAAAAAATGGTGTTAGAATAATCAATTTAAACTATACAAAGCACAGTAATATAAATCATTTTTGAAAAATCCCTCTTAAAATGCATATCTTATGTACCTTTATGGAAGATCTAAACAACGAATTGAGTAATACAATTCTCTAAGAATGAAGTATCCTATGGTCCCATGTTAATCTCCTGACACAACTCTGCATACACTGGAAGGTCGATAGACATGTCACCACAAAAGAACGAGTCTGCCTTGTTCTCAAAAAATTCTTGGACTCCTGTATTTCCATCATTGTTAGCCGATGCGGGCTCCAAGCTTGCGGTGGCCGGAACATCGCTTTGATCATATACTCTCGCACTTCGAGGAGTTGAAGGTATAACATATCACCATCGAGGTTGTCGGGGGTTTGGATAGAAGATTACCTATTCACAAACACGTACAAAGCGAGTTCAAACCATTGTGACATAAACCATGTCGTATTACAATTAGCAAGCAAATGACTCTATGCACCTGTTCACAATGGGCCGGGAACACAAAGGTGTCATGCAAATCCGTCCATTTTTTTTCGGAATCTATTTCGAGAAATCCAGATGGACCTCATCGAACTGTTGCTCCAGCTTCTCCAAGTACCACTTTGAACCACTGCACATCGAATAGTATCATGGAGAAGCTACGGTAATCCACTGTAATAATACTTTGCAAGTTCCCAAAATACTCCATCTCATCCACAACCGTGTTTGGATCCGTTGCTCGTCACCGGCTCTCTTGCTCAAACCTTGCCATGACACCACAGTCCATTGTGGAGCGCATTTTGTCAATACGCTCCACGCGAAAATGCCGTCCGCACGACCACACTGCACTATATATTTTGTACTGTACATTGAAACACTCAAATTAGATGTCGCATATAAAATTTAGATACGACATATTCTAAACCCCTCATCACCTTTGGACTACATCCCCTCGAGAACTTCCACTCCTCCATGGAGACCTCTGTCCCTTTGCTAGATGCTATGGTCAAGGCTCCGGCAAGAAAGCGGCGTGTCCTTGATATACCATCTTCTTCATGGTTCGTGACCTTCGGGAGTCTAACTGTGGCCCATACAATGGACATGCATGATAACCTGAGGTAACCTGACCTGTAAGGCGAGCCACGACCTAGTGAATACTTGATTGAATGAAATAAAATATAGATATTACCAGCGAGAACGGAGGTCTGCTCACATGAGCACTCTCCCAATCCCGGAAAGTCATGCATCGTCCACATGAGAATGGCTCGAATGTTGGCTGACCGCCGACCATCACGCCTGCTCATATCTTGCACAGTGACCCCCTCCTCCCACAAAATCTTAAGCTCATCGACTAATGGACAAAGATACACGTCCATATTTTTTACTTTGTAGCGGCCCGAGATGAGCAAGCTAAGGATGAGATGTCCTTTCTTTGTAGAAAGCCATGGAGGGATGTTGTAGTTGACAAGCACTATAGGCCATACACTGTAAGAAGTCGAGCGCAGACCGAATGGGTTCACACCATCCATGGCGAGACCGAGCCGAAGATTCCTTGGCTCTCGGCAAAGCCTGGGAAGGTAGAGTCAATGTGGCTCCATGCGTGCAAATCCGCTGATATTCGTTGAACTCCATCCGTGGACCTATTCTACACATGCCACGTTGTCAAGCTTGCCATGCCAGACGTGGAAACATGTGGTTTATGCGGGGGATGAGCGGAAAGTGTCTGAGAACTTTTTGAGGGATGGTTTGCCCTTGCAAGTCCTATCAATACCTGTGGGCACCACACTTTGGACATGTCTCCATAGTCTCGTATTCATCTCGAAACAGTATGTAGTCATTGATACATGCATGGATGTTATTGTAGTCCATGCCAAGCTTCCGTAAAACATGTCGTGCATCATCACGAAACTCAGGCATGGTATTTGTAGGTGGTAATATATGATATTTCAATAACCTGAAAAAAATCATAAAACACCTTGAAAAAGCACAAATGTTTGCAATAATACTGTTTAAAAAAAAAAATCAATGAAGCCTATGTGCAAGGTACCTGAATAACTCAGTCACACTCGTATCGCTCCAACCGTATTTTGCTTACACACTTAAGAGTGCAAGCAATGTCTTCAACCG
Organism: Lygodium microphyllum; assembly: GCF_053477565.2. Classification (NCBI taxonomy): domain Eukaryota; kingdom Viridiplantae; phylum Streptophyta; class Polypodiopsida; order Schizaeales; family Lygodiaceae; genus Lygodium; species Lygodium microphyllum. The sequence continues at coordinate 41,961,194 of NC_141153.1, read as the reverse complement.
AGATACTCAGCACCCATCATATAATGGTATGGATGCTTCCTCTCTAAGCGGGTCAGATGTCTCCACATCCATGGGAATCAATGCATCGATCATTGCCTCCATCTCAGGCTCCAAGATTGTAGGTAGGTCGGGAAGGTTGTCTGTCTCCTCTGGCATTGACGGTATAGATGGGCCTTGTGAGTGGTGGATTGGCTCCTGCAATCCATCCATCCCACGTCCACGAACTCTTCTAATTGGCCGCAAAGGGTGCACTCCCCCTTGGGTCAAGACATCACCCCCCTGGATAGAAAATTTGCCAACAAGACCCAATCTTATTGTGTATGGTTTTCAATTAGCTTGCGAGTACAATGCATGATTAATATTAACTTCAAATTACCGTTTGCTGAAAATTCGCAATCACCTGATCAATGATCTTAGATTGAAACTCGCCAAATCGTTGTACGTGTTCTATAGACAATCGGCGTTTTCGTCTAATTGCCAACTTGCATTAAGAGCAAGGACATGGGATACGCTGATTAAGATACGTCTCGCGATCTTGAACAATAAGACCTTCTTCGTTTTCCATCTTATCTACATTACAGCAAACGAGGCTTAAATGGATAGCTTTATGGAGATATACGTCAAGTTGCAAGTTGACCATAAATCTTGCATTGTACATAGTAGTTGAGAGATTTATTGATATTATATCTCGGCCTTGTATCATGCTCAAGGATTTGTTTGTCCCGCTAGATAATTATTCGTTATTGTAAAAAACTGCACTAGAGGGCTTTGGGTATAAGTAATCCATTTATGAGCATCATTGAGGATCTCTTAGTCTAATAATAAATCAATCTCAACAAAAAGCCTATAAATAATAAATCAATCTCAACAATAATAAGTACCGTAATGACCACTAGCTAGGGTATCATTTTCTTTTAGTCCTTCCGTTGACTAGTTGGCATGATTTCTAATTTGTTATGCCTATAAAGTTAATACAAAAACAATGAATTATGCATATCACAATTAGATCCCCTACTTGGACATTATGAATGTCATGACCAATTTTGAGCCATCTTAAAGAGTCACCAATGTACGTGGCCCATGGAAAAGCACATTGCATACCATTATCGATAAGTCTATTATCGTGCATCTTAAATCTCCTAATTAGACTTTATAAATGGTATGACTAATTTTTAGCCCCCTTAAGGAGTCGATGTAATGGTACCCATAAAAAAAGTAAAGTGGATACCATTACCATAATCATGGATATGCTATCATTCCAATATATGTTATCTTTCTCTTTCTCTCCCTCTCCCTCCCTCTCTTTCTCTTTCTCTCGTATTTCCTCTCCCTCTCACAATATATCTTAACACTCTCCAAAAGCAAAAGGGAGAGGGAGAGAGAGAATGCACTCTCCCTCCCTCTCCCTCTCCCTCTCCCTCTCTTTCTCTCCCTCTCCCTCTCTTTCTCTCTTTCTCTCTCATTTCCTCTCCTAAACAAGCAAAAAAGAAAGTGATTCAAACATTAAACAAGCAAGAGGGAGAGTGAGAGAGAGAATGCACTCTCCCTCCCTCTCCCTCTCCCTCTCTTTCTCTCCCTCTCTTTCTCTCTTTCTCTCTCATTTCCTAAACAAGCAAAAAATAAAGTGATTTAAACATTAAACAAGCAAAAGGGAGAGGGAGAGAGACAATGCACTCTCCCTCCCTCTCCCTCTCCCTCTCTTTCTCTTTCTCTCCCTCTCTCATTTCCTTCCCCTCCCTCTCCCTCTCCCTCTCTTTCTCTCTCATTTCCTCTCCTAAACAAGCAAAAAATAAAGTGATTTAAACATTAAACAAGCAAAAGGGAGAGGGAGAGAGAGAATGCACTCTCCCTCCCTCTCCCTCTCTTTCTCTTTCTCTCCCTCTCTCATTTCCTCCCCCTCCCTCTCCCTCTCCCTCTCCCTCTCCCTCTCTTTCTCTTTCTCTTTCTCTTTCTCTTTTTCTTTCTCTCCCTCTCTCTCCCTCTCCCTCTCCCTCTCTTTCTCTCTCATTTCCTCTCCTAAACAAGCAAAAAAGAAAGTGATTCAAACATTAAACAAGCAAGAGGGAGAGTGAGAGAGAGAATGCACTCTCCCTCCCTCTCCCTCCCTCTCCCTCTCTTTCTCTCTCTCTCCCTCTCTCATTTCCTCTCCCTCGCTCTCCCTCTCCCTCTCTTTCTCTTTCTCTCCCTCTCTCTCCCTCTCCCTCTCTTTCTCTCTCATTTCCTCTCCTAAACAAGCAAAAGAGAGTGATTTAAACCTTAAACAAGCAAAAGAAAGAGAGAGGGAGACTCACCGATGAGATATGGCGAGCGTGGGGCGGCTCCTCTTTGCGATGAAGGCTCCTCCTCTCCTTCGCGAATAGCGGTGGTGGTGGCGGCAAGACGGTCGCTCTCTCCCTTGCTCTCGCTCTCAAAACTCACAAGCCGCAAACGCGAAATGAAAACTGCGCTCGGTTTCGGCCACTTTTTTTCCCTGTGGAGCGTCGCTATTTGCATTGCGACGCAAATAGCGATGCTATTAGCGACCCCAATAGTGACGCCAATAGCGACACCGCTATCCGCTGTCGTTAATCGGCGTCGCTACTAGCTCAAATCCTTGTAGTGTCAGTACATCATGATCCCCTTTTGGGACAAGATATCCACCTTGTGTCACAGCTCGCGCTTCGCATACGACTCCGATGGGGCATCACACATAGAATCAATCACTTGGCACCTTGCATGCGTCATCTTGCCAAGGCTCATTATGTTAGGTTCATCTTGCACCATAGCACACTACCACACTACCTTGGAGCATGATTCGACACTCAACCATCTTGAGTTATGACAACTCATCCCCATGCCTTGGGTCGTCTCAACCCAAGGGGCCTCTCGACTCACACGGATGACATAGGGCCCACAGATGCCTTGGCTCCTTTGTGAAACTTGCAGTACTAAGGGGCAAGAAAGATGATTGCTTTTTGGCTAGGTCGCCCAAGCGCTCATACACCACTACCCTCATAGGTGTTGTGACACACTAGGAGTGTGAATCTAGCAAGTGGAGTGATTTTCCCAACTCTGCATTCATCACCCATCCTTTGCACTATGATATTGTGCAAACAATTAACCACCTTAGCTCACAAATAGAAACTTTTCTAGAAATGAGTATAGCTTGCATGAGAGTTTTGAGAGTAAAAGAGAATAGTTGTACTATGAAGGCCTAAGGCCTAATTGGAGGGAGAAACACCCAGGTGAAAGTTTGTTACAATGCTTTTTTGTGCACTTAACCTCCCTCATACACTCTATCGCTATCAAAAAACTCAATGGCCTCATTCGGTGGAAGTGGGACTAGTAGGCTCAAGTACACGGGGATCTTAATTAGCTCACTAGAGAACTGATCAGTGTTTGTCCACTAAAACTACTTCTCCTAGGACTTGGCCTTGCCCACGAACTCAATACAAGTGTGAGACAATGACTTTTATACAATTATTGAAACTACAATTACGGATTAAAAATGTGGATGCAAGGTCTTGAAAAGACAACTGCCAATCTTCCCAATATTCAGCACAACTTGTGACATAGATATTGGAAAAGACAATGACTAGTTTGCCCACTACTCACTTACAACTTGTGATGTAGACAATCACTCATGGAGTAAAGGAGGATGATAGAGATTGGGATTTTCCTATTTGTTGTAGAATTGGAGTAATAAATCTCAAGCGTGCTTGATGTGACCACTAGCTCAGCCACCCATGAAGCTTCTTTGATTGGATGATCCTTCCACTTGAGCAAGAACTCAGGATGCTTGGCAATGAAATGTGTTTCCAAGATGAATTTTGGCTCAAAAGTAAGCTAAGCTAATTGAGTTGGGAGTAGCCTCTACCAACCAAATCAGGTATTTGCATGGAATTTCTACAACAATTGCACATAGAAAGCATCTTGGGAAATTTGATGTTTTTGGAGCTAATCAATACTAAGTCACTCGGGAAAAATTCTACATGCTTTTGGCACTTGGCATTGTGTATTTTGGAAATTAAGATTTTATTATTTCTGAGGCTCTCTTGTGCTATTTGCATCCGTTGCTTCCATTTGGTAAGGAATTCTTTTACATCCGAGTGCTCTATGTACTACTTGCCCAATGCCAAGGCCATAGGAGTGATGAATTCCTTTCCTATAACCACCTCAAATGGAGTGAAACCTATGGAACTATGTAGAGTGGCATTGTAGTGAAATTCTAGAATGTCAAGATATTGCACCTGATCTTTTTGATCTACCTCAAAATAGGTGTGGATGTAATCTTCAATTCCTTGATTCAACCTCTCTGCCTATCCATCTTTCTGGCGATGAAAAGAGAAAGAAAAGTAGAGCTGAGGATCCATGAGCTTGAGCATAGCTCACAACACATATTGTTGAGGAACCATGGGTCCAGATCTGAAATGATTGCTAATGGAAGACTATGGTATTTGAACATCGTGGAAAGAATAACTTGGCCACTTTTTGTGCTGCTATGGGAGGTTTGGTTGTGATTAAATGAACTTGCTTAGAAAAATAGTGTACCACCACAAGGATTTCTGTACATCCATAAGATCTTGAAAAATTTGTGATAAAGTTGATATTGATTACATACCATGGGGGGTGGGATGGAACTAGCATCTATTGGAGCTCCCCTATTGGCTCCATTCGTTGAGCTTTTACCATTTGACATGTGGGGAAGGTACATACATGTTCTATTATGTCCTCTTGCATTTTGGGCCAATAGAAAAATCTATTGAGGTAGTTGAAAGTATGAACTTGACTAGAGTGACCACTTATGTGACTATCGTGGCATTCGCAGAGTAGCTATTTTTTGAGGTCATCATCATTGGGTATATATAGGCCTCCTTGATAAAAAATAAGGCCATTTCTTGATTCACACATATCCTAGGGAGTACTTCTTACTGTCATATCTTTCAAAAGTTGTTGAGTTTCTCCATTTTTTTCCATTTTCTCACATACTTGCGCACCAAATCTACTCTCAGCCACACTGATGATAGACTATTATTTTGCTTGTCCGCTAAAAGCCTCAGGCATCTTGTTGCTGGATCTCGACTTGTGTAGAATTATTATGTAAAATTTGGCAAGAAAATCCTACCATCTAGCTTGCTTGGGAGACAGTTTGGGCTGAGTTTGAAAATATTTCATGGATATATTATGTGTGTACACCTTAGTTGGTTTATCTTGTATATAATGCCTTGGTTTTCTTAAGTAATGTACCACTACATATATCTCCTTTTCATGGGTTACACATCTTTGTTTAGTTGGATCCAAATTCTTTGCATCATAGCACATTAAATGCACATCTTTCATGAACACTATGCCTATAGCATAACTAGAAGCATCAGTATGCACCTCAAAGGGGCTAGAGAAATGTGCCATTTTTAGCACTGCTTTGACTAAATCAGCATATTATTGAGATGATCAAAACTTTTTTTCCTTATCTGTCCATTATGAGCGGGACTGTGATTTGGCTATATCCTTGAATGAACTGGCGAAAAAATAATGTAAACTGAAAAAATTCCCTGATTTAACCCACTTTATGAAGAGGAGCAACCTAGTTCCTCATAGCCTCTACCTTTAGCTATCCCATTTATTGGTTATCTACAATCATTGATAATAATATGTTGGAGCATATAAAAAATGCAGAAACTTCACATGCAAATTGGACAATTTTTGAGAACATGTTTTCAATAAATACAAAGGTGCAGAAGATTCAACTCAAGCAAGAGTTGAATACTTTGAAGAAAGGGAAAATGTTTGTCAATGAGTATGTTTTGAAGGTGAGAAGCATTCCATATGCTTTGGAAATGATTGATGTAATGCTTGATGATGATGATTTGGGTTTCATATACTTTAGGTGGCCTTAATAATGAGAATTCTTGGAAATCATTTGTCACTTCTGTACATGTATGGAAGCCATTTCTAGAGTTTGATGAGTTGGTCTCTCTCATGTTCACTGAAAAGATCAATATGCCTGGTGAATCATGTGAAAGAAGTGGTGAACAAGTCTAAGTATTTTACTCAAGTTCATGAGGGGGATGTAATAGATCCTCTTGAAGAGGCCATGGTATGGGACGTGCTGCTGATAACTAGAAAAACAAGATAAATCAACAATTCTATGAAATGTAGGTTTCAAGAGGCCTTGAAACTTTAGAGGCAGGCGGAGCTCTAGAGAAAGAGGTGGATAGCAAAATAAAGGTTCTGGCAATTTTGGTATTTTTTGTCACTATTGTGGCAAAAAAAGTTATATTGTAGCCCATTGTTATGTTAAGAAGGATGATATCCGTAGTGGTAAATTGCAATAAGGAAACTATGCATCATCTTCATGACAAAATGAAAACAAAAATGAGTGTTTGTTTATTATGTAGCATATGATGAATGTTGTTATAAAAATTGTGACACATGTTGGTGTATAGAATGTTGATTCAAGTACATCTAATCATATGAACAATTATGCTGAATGGTTTGGAGAGATGTAGGATTTAGGAAATCTAAGTTATGTGCAGATGAGCAATGAATTATGCCACCCAATTTCACACATTAAAAAGGTTTCTTGTCCTTGCATGATGGCCAGACAAAGAGTTTGTCATATGTATTACATGTACTATCAATTACAAAGAATTTAGTGTTTACTAGCCAAATGGTAGAGCAAGGGTTGTAGGTTTGATTTAATGAAAAAGGTTGTTTTATAGAAGGCTTTAATAAGAAGTTCAGGTTGGTCAGAAAAGGAAGTAGAGTTGGCTACATATTCACTTTAGATGTTGGAATTCCTGCTATGAATGCTATTATATATTCTAAAAGAAAAGGAGTAGTTGTAGATATTTAAATATGGTACACGTGTATTGGACATGCAAATATTCAAAGACTAAAACTAATGCAGTCCAAAGGATTGGCTATAGGATTGTCTAATTTTAGAGTTACAAATTTCATAAAGTGTGTGAAACATATTAGTTTGGTAAGCATGCAAGACAACCTTTTTCGCATAATAGAGATGTGATCAGAAACATACTTCGTATAGTGTATATAGATGTTTGGGGGCCTACACAAAACATGTCTCTTGATGGTGTAGAAAATATTTTGTCACATCTATTGATGATTCAAGAAAGCTATGGGTATATTTCATGAAGGACAAGAGTGATGTATTTGACCACTTCAAAACTTTCAAGTTATTGTTGAAATAGAAATAGGGTTGAAAGTTAAGTGCTTGAGATCAGATGGAGGGGGAGAGTACCTCTCTAATGAATTTAGTGAATTTTTGAGGTTTCATGGGATAAAGAGATCATTTACTTCTTGTAGGTATATCCCACAGCAAAATGGTGTTATAGAAAGGAAAAATAGATATATTGTTGATGTTGCACATGCATTGATGGTTGAAAAGAATATACCAAAATACTTTTGGTCTAAAGTTGTTCATACTACTTTCCATATTATGAACAAAACTTCAGACCAATGTATCACACTTGAAAGTATTTGATTGTGTTACATATATTCATTTTCCAGATGAGCTATGAAAGAAGCTTGATCTAAAGGCTAAAAAATATATTTTTATCAAATAATCTTTAGGTCAAAAAGGGTATTAATGTTGTTATAACCCTGTCACAAATGAGTTCAAAGTGAGCAATGATACTATTTTTTATGAGATGAGTAGTTGGTATGCATCTAATAGTGATACATTGGATGATGATGATGATGATGATAGTTATATACATAAAGAAAAGCAAGAATCATGGAGCCTTAGTGAACTAGAAACATCATTTGGTACTACATCTATAGTTAGCCCTTGGTCTCGGAGACTAAGGAGGAGCCCCATATCTTCAAGTGCATCTACAAAGTGTTGCAGGTAAAGACAAAGGGAAGAAGAAAGTGTCATATGGTAATGATATATCTACTAGTCATTTGGGATTTGATGGAGATTTGAATGGTTTAGAGAGTTTGGATGATGAGCTTGGTATTCCCTCAATCAAGACACTAGGTATACAAAGAGCACATGGTAATGTAAAGGCTCCACTAATTGATCTAGTGGTATGTACGTCCAATAGGGTTAGATACCTTGTTAAAATATTTGTTTTTTAAGGTTATGTACCTCACCATTATGCTTATATGGTAAAGGTGGTTGAGGATTTTGAGTCTACTTACTTTGAGAATGCTATTGGTCATGCTCATTGGGATGTAGCAATGGATGAGGAGATGGTTGCATTAGAAACCAATAAGACTTGGGATCTAGCACCATTGCCTAAGGGAAAGAAAGCTATTAGCTATAAGGGGCTTACAAAATCATGCATAGGGCAGATGATTTTGTTAGCGAGTATAAGGCTAGGCTAGTTGCAAAATGCTATGCTCAAACATATGGCATAGATTATGAAGAGACATTCAGTCAAATTGCTAGAATGGCAAGTGTTAGATGTGTGTTTGCTTTGGTAGCAACCAAAGGTTGGAGCATGCAGCAAATGGGTATCAACAATGCCTTCTTGCATTGTGAATTGGAAGAAGATGTGTATAGGGAACAGCTAGTAGGCTATGAGAATTTAGAGTATCCCACATATGTGTGCAAGTAATTAAAGAAAGCACTCTATGGGTTGAAGCAAGCACCTAGAGCATAGTTTGACAAGATCGAAGAGTATCTTGTCAAAAATTGCTTTTATGTTTTTAATGTTGACCACTCACTTGATGTGAGAAAGGGAGATGTAGGCTTGGTCATCATAGTCATGTATGTGGATGACTTGATTATTATAGGTGATGATGATAATGTGATTGCTAAAGTTAAGGAATTTTTGAAGAACAAGTTTGAGATGAAGGATTTGGGTTAGCTAAGGTACTTTCTTGGTATTTAGGTGATAAGATGTGATGATGGTATATAGTTGTCCCAAAGGCAATATGACTTGGATATGTTATCCAAGTATAGTATGATAATGCGTAAGCCTCTTTTAGTGCCATTGGAGCAAAATGTGAAGTTAAGTGCTAATATTAGGGATGAGATAGAAGACCCTACTATGTTTAGGAGGACAATAGAAAGTTTGATTTACATGACTATCATAAGGCTAGACTTGAGCTATGTTGTTGGCTTTGTCAATTAGTTTATGCATATGTGTAGAGAGCCTCACTTGGATGTAGTTAGACACATATTGAGGTATGTGAAGTGCACTTTGCATTATGGACTTTTTTATGAGGTGGGTAAGGATATACAAGTGTTTGGATACACAGATGTAGATTGGGTTGGTAGCATGTCTGATAGAAGATCTATCAGTCAATTCATGTTTTCCCTTAGTAGTGCACCACCCGAGGAGTCCATCTATAAGAAATCATCTATATAATGTGTGTTGTTCAAAGGATATTAAGAAATACCATTTCTTTACATGTTATAAGGCCTTACAATGACTCGTTTTACTTTACTAAACTTATGGATTTTTTTTCAATTTTTAATTTAAAAATCCATTTTATAAATATAATATTGTAAATTTAACTAAATATAATACCCTTTTTCTTTTGAACTCATGTGGTATCTTACACATTCTATAAAAGGTGGACACCCTAGGGTAGCGCAATAGTTACATGGGGCAACAAAAAGCAACCTCTAGTTTCTTTATTGAGTATACAAAGGCTAAGTATAGAGGTGTTGCTATGGCAGCATGTGAGGTGGTATGGTTGCAAAAGTTATTGGGTGATTTGGGTATGCATGGAGATGGTCTAGTTATCATAAAAGGCATTTGTAGGCGAGATTGACTTAGTATATGTCAACACATAGGATTAGATAACTAACATTTTTACAAAGGCATTGGGTGTAGAGAAGCTTTTGAAAATCTTGAAGCTTACTTAGAGTTGCAGAGACATTACTGAGCTTGAGGAGGAGGGTTGAGATGGCAAGCTCAACACATGTAGACATTAATGATAGACCGTCTGGCTAGATGGGTCTGTATATCTACACTTAGCACATCAATGGTCATTATGATCCTTAGATGGCCACTAACTTATCACTTATTACATATAGTTAGTTATGCATTGTTTGACTTAGTAGGCGACTTTCCTTTATGTTGTATCTTATCTATACTTTGTGTACACTGTATTGTGTGTGAAAGAACAAGAAGAAACAAGCAAGAAATTTTTTTGGTCTCCGTCTCTCTTCTTATGTCCTTGAGTAAGCTTCCTCTTGTGTGTATGGTGTGTGTTTGGTAGAGTAGCTTAAGCAAGTCCCCCCACAACATGATTCATATCACCCTATATGGCATTATTTCATCACTCCTACTTTTGCATTGAGTGTCACTCCTTAGCATCAACATCAAAGAATCTAAGCTTCTCAAAAGCTTCGACAATAGAGAAATATATAGGGTATTAAGCATGGTTGAACAAGATTTTGCCTCCTTAAGCTTTTTACACTCAAGGAAAGGCTCTTACAAGGTAAACCCATCACTAGCAAGATTGATGCATGAATATCGAAGGGATTTGAAGCTAACATCAATATTTAATGTTGTGTATACCCTATGAACAATATCATGCCCTCCTCTATTAAGTAAAAATGCATTGCTCTCACTATTGATTGTCTAATTTAGAGGGTCCCCTTCACATTAATCATCACAAATGAGCTTAGTTCTCATCTCATTTCAATATCTTGCATCAAGGAATAGAAGATAGGGATTTTGATTGTACACTTATATTAATCTTGATGTAGCTTGTTGTAATGTATGAATCATATGAATCTAATGGCCAAGTAGATTTGTGAGAGTTGAGCACTCAAGTCTTCCTTCATTGTAGGCTTTATGCTTACAAGTTATTACTTTAGTAAGTATTTCCATTAATAGTACTAATTTTGTGGAGAAAAGTTAAAAAAAAATCATGGACAGGAATGCTATGTGACGACTGAGAAAATAGACCATACAATGCAATATATGGCCCATGCTCGCTCAAGACACCCCTTTATAATGTGTTGTTTCATCATGTTGAAGTGGCCGCTTTCTTGGCAATACCATGTACACTCCATCTATTGATGTAATTCTAATTTTTCAAGAAACCAAAGAAACAATGGTGGAAGAAGTCATTGATTCAAATAAGGCCCACAAAGGAACAACTAAATGACAAAAGAAAGATGTAGAGTATCATTATTTTGATACTTTGGCTATCTCACTAGTTATTGATGGAAATATATTTGTAAACAATAATCCATTTTTTATTATTTATATTGATAGAATATAAAATATGTACATTAGTTGTATTGGTCAAATTGAAAGGGAAAGGGATGCCAAAGCTCTCTCCTCTCAAGTTCAAGCCATCCACACTCAAGCCCAATGAGAAAAGAGTGCCCTTGAAGGTCCAATTTTGTGAGACACCAATGAAACAATCTAGTGTGAAGAAACCTCTTGTCTTTGAGAAAATTGTGGAAGAGCAAAAGACAACTATAGACTAGGATTATTTTCCCTTTATTGCTTCAACAATGTATCCATTGCATTATTTTGTGTATTTATCTTGATAGTCCACTTACTACTTTACTAGTGTATCCACTACATTATTTTATGTATTTATTTGGATAGTCCACTTACTACTTTAGTAGTGTCTCCACTACATTATTTTATGTATTTATCCCAATTGTCCACTTAAGTATAAATTACCATTCAATACTTCTTCACACATTTACAAAGCCTTTTTGTAACTCATTATGAAATGAAATCCTTTTGAAAATGTAATCCAAATACTGTTTTTGTGAGATCATATTGCAAACAATGTGCAGTGTTTCTCGTAAACAATGACAATGAGTAGGAATAAAATTTTAATTAAATTTTATCATTGATTCCAAAAATACAATTGTTGAGATATATGCAAACAGTGTAAAGTGTTTCTCCTAAACAATGACAATGAGTAGGAATAAATTTTAAATTTAATTTTATCATTGATTCCAAAAATACAATTGTTGAGATATATGCAACTTCTGCAAGGCAAAGAGTATTTCGCTCTTATTCCAATGGTTTGCACCACTAAATTTGAGCTTATAACCACAACTTATATTGCATTGTTATAAGAACTCAAGTATGAAACATTTTCTACTATCCAGTTAGGAGCAAACTAGACCCTTCACTCTTTCTTCATGTTGAATAACTTGCAACACCAGTTTGAAAAATAACCAACAATGAGTAGAAACAAGCAAAAACAATTTTTACATTTATGATCCAAAATTTATAATCGTAGGAGGTAAGTAGTCATATACGTTAATTTAGAACATTTAGCTCTTCTTCCTATTGTAGCACCATATACACTTGTTCTTGAAGAGACAACATATTGTGCATAACATACAAAAATCTTACTCTCAGCAAAAAAAAAAACTCATGGTTTGATCAATATAGATAATCTCGGCAAATTCTTTGTGGATAGGTTGAAAAGGACCGCACAGGCTCTCCATAGGTTTCCACTCAAAACTTGTTGATGGAAAAAAATCTGCAAACAAAAAAATATTTTATATTACTTGCATTGATAAAACAAAAAAATATGCTCATTACTTATAACAAAGCTTACAATGTGTTTGCAGAGAAACTCATTCGGTTGGAGGCAAACACATATCAATAGTGTAAGCATGCTATACTTGAGTGAACCATTCTTGAGGTGTAGTCTTGAATGTAGCAATATGTTCCTTACAATGAGATTTTAGATCCTCTCATTTTGCTTTTTTGACCTTATGGGAAACCTATTATTTGCAATATACATTTGGGCCTCCACATTCCGTCTACACTCTTTTTAGAGATGATGCATGAATTCATAGAATAAGAAGGATGCTTGGAGAGGATGCCATGGAAATTAAACAAAAAGCATTGAGGACACTACTATGCAAAGAAAGGAACAAAAAGAGAAGGACTAAAGAGAAAGGAACTCAAAGAAAAGGTAAAGAAGGAGAATCAAGGGAACTTATTGAATGGGCACAAAAAAAAAAGCCAAAAAGTAAATATGCAATTAGATCTCTCAATTTTCAAAACATCAAGCATTAACTTCTAGTTGCCATCTTTCTCATATCTTTTGTCAACTTTTTTCATTGAATAGGACACTGGGATTTAGACTACCAAAACATGTAAGATTTATGAGATTTTGGCCTTAAAAAAGGAGAGAACTATGAAATAGTCTCTACTATCTCTAAAATAGAGGAGAAAAGAATACCATATTCTTGTGCATGTGGCAATCTCTCTTTGGCTCTTTTCTTAATACATGGATTAACAAAGGGCCCTTTTTAAAAGCTTTTTTCACCCTAATGATGCTTTTCGCCTTGTGGTGAAGGTTTGCCCTTATGCCAATCTTTTCCATCATTTTTCTAACCAATTCTGTAGAATGAGAATCACACTTGCACATTGTCAACTATGGCATTCTTTATGGTATTCAATGGCCTTTCCTAATTAGTGCACTTGCAAAATAGAAGGGCCACCTTTTTTTGCATATGATAAATATTGAGTTTCCTCAACCTAGGATTAATCTAGTAGAAGGGGTAGAAGACATGGGAAGAAGGCTAGCAGAGTATGCAAAAATGTACAATGTGCTCTTTGAGTACAATGCTATAGCATGCAAGTGGGAAGACCTACATGCTTCTCCCTTAAACCTTAAGAAAGGGGAGGTTTTTGTGATGAGCTGCATCCACAAGATTCACAATATCATGGATGAGATAGTCGTGAGTGCAAATCCTAGAAAGAAGATTGTGAGTCTAAGTCATAGAAAGAAGGTACTAAGTAGCATGCGAAGCTTTATCCTTGACAAAATTCCTATTACAGTGATGAACGTGGGTTTCAATGCTCCTTTCTTTCTTTCATGATTTAGAGAGGCCCTCTTTCATTTCTCTAGTAAAATTGATATCATTTACCACAATTGGTGAGGGTGAGAACCCTCAAAGGTTGAAGATGGAGAATGAGGTAGTTTTCTTCTCAACCCTAGTATAAACCAACTACTCAGTAGGGCTTATCCTTCAATGGCCTTTTTTGAGGTACAAAATTGCAATTGCACAAAGCAAAGTGTTCAAATTGCCTATAAATATGATTTGAAAATATAGGTAGTGATCTTTAGGGCCAATTCCAAATGCAACATAAATTATCCACGAAGGGGCAACAAAATATATTGATCATAGTGCAAGAATGGTATGAAACCTCAAAATGCAATAGTGACTTCCATCACTTCATGAACCAACTAGACGTTTTTTCCCCTTTACACCTATCTTTAGCATTCAAAATTTCCAAACAAATATCTCATCTTAACCCTCACCTCTATCTTCGCCCCACAAGTGGCTCCCTTGAACTCTATGGCTTGTAGCAAGTGCACAGAGAGAGAGAGAGAGAGAGAGAGAGAGAGAGAGAGAGAGAGAGAGAGAGAGAGAGAGAGAGAGAGAGAGAGAGAGAGAGAGAGAGAGAGAGAGGACTATGCCATTAGCCATTCTATATACCAAAAGGGGAGATACCCTTCAACAGGCTACTTCCATGATGAGAGTGAGGTAGCCAATTCACCTACTAGACACAACTTATGTGAAGAGATTGCACTTAGTGTACAAGCCCACATAGGAGCTCCTTGAAAATGACCAATGGTAGTATGCTAACATCGATTGTATTTACTACAAGTACATCATGTTCCTATAGGACAACACCTCCATCTATTATGAGATCTCCATGTCCACCCTAATGAGAGTGAGGTAGTATTCCAGGTCACTTACCCATAGCTCATGATGAGCCCTTCACTACCAGCCATATTGGGCTGCCCTCCATCGTCATCTACGTCACCTTGTGTTTGCACCTCAAGCATTAGCATTGGTGTCTGCCTCTTCATTGTTGCATCTACTTTCATCATCTCCAACTAGGGCAACACCCTACCCCCTTCTTCATAGTGCTACATGAGCTCCTCTTTCATTGACCTTCTTTTGTGTCGGCCTCATCCTATGTCTTCATCTTGGAGATTTTCCTATTTGTAACCTCATTAACAACATTGTTGCCATCCATCACATTCCTTGAACCATCCACCCCTGTGATACCCCAACAATACCTTCTATCTCTACGTTAGAGGTTGACCTAGGTTGTCCATGTTGGTAGATTTACTACCTTCCATGATCAACCCTTCATCCTCCATCATTTAAAACCTCATCATCTATACTATATTGAAGTTAGCTATTGATGCACAAAGAGAGAGAGAGAGAGAGAGAGAGAGAGAGGACTTTGTTGGATAGCCATTGAATCTTTCGCAAATTGTCAACTTGCCAAGATCTAATCTCTTGCACGAGAGAGAGAAAATTATGAAGTTCTTTTTAAATTATGGTTTAGGAATACTATGCAGTCACCACTTAGGATCGGTTTTAGGTTCAATAAACCCTTGAATTATAAGATACTGACTTCCATCACTTCATGAACCAACTAGATCTTTTTGCCCCTTTACATTTGTCTTTAGCTTACAAAGATTTCTAAATAGATGTCTCATCTCAACCCTCACCTCTACCTCCACTACAAGTGGCTCCCTTTGCCTCTATGGCCTTGCAGTAGGCTATACATATACATATATATATACATGTATATATAGAGAGAGAGTTGTATCATATGTCATTTTCTTGGCCTTATGGCCTTAGAGAGAGAACTATACCATCTACCATTCTATATACGGGAAGGAGAGACACCCTTCAAGTGCTATTTCCATGATGAGAGTGAGATAGCCAGCCCACATGCTAGACACGACTTATTTGAAGAAGCACATACAGGAGCTCCTTGACGATGATTAATGACAGTATGCTAACATCGAATGGACGTGGTATAAGTACATCGTGTACCTACAGCCCGATATCTCCGTCTACTATGAGCTCTCCATGTCCACCTTGATGAGCGTGAGGTGGCACTCTAGGTCACTTGCCCACATCTCGTGGATGAGCTCCTGAATGCCCAACCATCCTGGGCTACCCTCCATCGTCATCTACACCACCTCATGTTTGCACCTCAAGCATCGATGTTGGCCTTTGCTGCTTCAGTGTTGCATCTGCCTTCATCAGCTCCGACCGGGGCAACACCATGCCCCCTCCAAGCTTCAAATGGTCATCACTATCTTCGTAGTGCTACATGGGCTCCGCTTTCATCGACCTTCTTCTGCATCGTCCTCATCCCATGTCCTCATCTTGGAGATTTTCCTCTCTACACCCATCGCTAATGTATTGCCGCCCGCCGAGCAGAAGGTCATGATGTTGTCGTAGTTCAGTACAATGTGGGAATTTTAGTGGGAATTTGTCTATAACTTATTGTGTATTATCATGGATTATCTTTGATCCTCCATATATAAGCCTTGTCCTCTCCACCCCCAGTTGCCATCACGTTGGGTGGGCTGACGTGGTAAGGCATGGAAAAAGCTTCAACCAGCTGCAAGGGTTGTCGTGGCCATCCACTAAAACTAGACAAGAAGCAGTGCTGGAGATTTCTTTTTATGGGCTTATGTGGTCGGTCCATGGAAGAGGTCCTAAAGCTTAAGCATCTGATGTCTGCAGATTTGAGCGTCTTTGTTGCGCTTCTTTTTCATTCCCTTCTTCGACTTCACATACAACTTCCAGGAATGGCAGGAAAAAATAGCATAACAAAGTCCCTATTCTAAGCTATTCTAAGTGAGTCCCTCGTAAACAACCAAGTTCCAGATCAAGGAAGGTCCCCTCCATTTAAGAAAGATAAGATATCCTTTGTGATTTTTCATTGCCAATTTTCCAGTATTTCAGAGATTCTATTAAGAATTATGGAGAAAATCTTTTGGGTGTGTTGAGTTATGATGTATCTGCACTGTTGTCACTTCTTTGCTGGTCCAACTGATTTTGGGCTCTTCTTTTTGATTTTGTAATTCCATGATCCGTTTTTATTATTCACTTTGTAGCCATTTTGGTGTCTCATGTTGTCTCTGAGATGCATCTCATTAAAGTGAGCCACATGCCAGAGCCTTATTAGGCTGGCTTCCTTTGCTAGCTGACATGATCAGGGAAAGAGAATGCAGGCATAAGCAGTTGGAACAAGATTGAATTGTGAAGCTCTGTAAGATTTATGGATGCCATGGTTGGATGCCACGAAAGCTTATACAAGGCATGATGAAAGGGGGATGGATTGAGCAGTTAACTAGTACTGTGATTAGTGCCAATCGAAATAGCAGACAGACAATGGACAATTCTCAGTTACTCCTTAATCACATGATTCTCATTATTGTATTGATAGCTTAATAAATAAAATGTTGGATGTACAATGTATGTGCTTGAGAATGTAAAAGTGTTTCCTGATATTTTGAAGAAGGTTTAAGCAACCTTCATCTCTGGATTCAATATTTGAAGTGAAGGCATCATTATTTGATTATTAGCATAATAAAGTACAATGTCATGCGAGTTTCGTTCACCACTCCACAAACATGGTGAAGTGTTGGTGTGCAGTACATCTGGGCTAATACACCGAAGTCTACTCTACCCCCCTAATACTATCTTACTCGTGATTTCTGTTTACCAAAACCTGGACTGGAGCCAATGTGCCTTGCTATATTCTATGATTCCGATAGTTTCATAGTACAATATTAATTTTTCCTGGCCCTTTGAAGGAGGTTTTAAGCAATCTTCATCTCTGGATCCATAACATTGGAAGTAAAGGCATTATTGTTTGATTATTAGCATTTAAATGAAGTACATGCGAGTTTGGTTGACCACTCCCAACACCGAGTGTGGTTGACTACGTCAAGGTTCTTTGCCTCGTAGCAAACATGGTGAAGTGTTGGTGTGCAGTACTTCTGGGTTTATACAGCAGAGTCTACTCTACCCCTCCTGAATATCACTACATTACCCTCCCTTTTTACTACTACATGCTAGCGCAAGCTACTTTCAAGACCCTGATAGTATCTTCCCTATGATTTCTATTTACCAAGTGATTCAGATAGTCATCAACCAATCCACTGATCATGACATCATGGACTTACCTGATTGAATCACATTGATGATTATAAAGCATCTAATAGATAATAATCTTACAAAATTGGCAGTCTCATCCCTGTATTGACTGTGTTGGCTCAATTGACGACACCACTGAAGTTGTACTGTAGCCCAACTAAGCAACCACTGGTTTGCCAATCTTCACACACACTACTTGGACCATATCAGATGGTGTAAGAGTTTCCTCTAGCTCCTTGATCTTCCACTTATGCTTAGAACTTCCATCTGTGATTGCAATAGCCATGTCATTTGGGAACAGAGTAGAACAGAAGATGATGCGGAGGGTGGTGAAAAAAAATAATGACAGAACAGTGACCGATGAGATTAGGGAAAGCAAGATCGCCAGACCCTGTGTTATGGGGTGTTTCACTTTCAGAGAATAATGGATGGTAGCAATAGCTGATGCAGTCATTGGAAAGGTGTATGCCCACCATGTGACTGAGAACCTGGAGAAATAATCAAATCAGATAGCCAACCTTTAGTTGACAGCAACTGTGTATACCAAGTCCCATGGATCGATCTTATAATGCATACTAGATTCGCTTGACACCATGTAAGTTGTCACAGATGTGGACTTAGGTGATTGCTCATATCACTTGACAAAAATCAACAATGATGCCACTTAATAGAAAATAGAAGTCTAGTGTATGAAGCTGCAAACTGCTGCTTTCTCTAAAATTTGATGGTGAACCATCGCAATTGATGTGCGGGGTGAACTACCCACTGCACTTGAAAAGCATCAGCTTTCAACCAGTGTTCACAAAAAACTGAGGTTTAATGTCGAAACAATTGCAAAAGTTAAAGAAGAAACCCTCTAGATTTCCACTTAGTTCATATACTTCTGGAATGCTACCAGAGCCTATGACAATACCTACAAACCTCTATGTTGAAGGTTTTTGTATCAGTTCTCAAAAATGATTTTGGTGAACACTGTTTTCAACCATCCAATAATCACAGGATGTTGGTTAAAAGTATGCAGTCTTTGACAGAATCTTTCAGCAAACTCTTTGAGGTTATCTAAATCTGACAGTGTTTTAGCCACCAGCATAAGAAGACTATAAATGTCTAGATCTAATTTATGCATATTTCTATGTCAGACCATACATTGAACCAGCACATTAAAAAGTCTAGCAGTTTGAAGCTGGAGCTGAGGCTGACCTGAAGCCACGAAAGAAGTTGATGCGCACCAGCTGCAGCAAACAAACACACACATGAATTTGTGTGTATGTTTTCCATTAAATCTGTTTTTTCAATGCTTTTAATTTCCTTGCATTAATAAAGACAGTTTCATGTGCGCGTGCATGCATGCCTGTGTGCGTGTGTAAGCATGCCCATGTGTGTGCCTGTGAATGTGTGTGCATGCACATGTTAAATGTCTGCTTTGTCTACATGTATCCCAATAATTATAACATATGTATAAACAATGGACACAAGCATACACAGTCATTTCAACTCAGAGAAAAATGATTTCTTACCAGACATAAATATAGAAGCAAGCCCATGAATTAGAATGTTATCCTTGCAACCAAGTCAAAATCACCCACAATTTAATATATGTCTAAACCATAGACACCCAGTCTGAGTCATTTCTACTGAGAGGAAAACGATTCCTTACCAGAGATAAATACAGAAATAAGCCCATGAAGTATGTTATCCTTGCAACCAAATCAAAGTCACCTACAATTTTTGACCAAGCTACACTGGCAGTGCTTGGTACTGCTATGAACATGAAAAATACTGGGTGAAGTTCCTTGGGAAGTATGGTGGCAGTCGGTAACCTCTGGTAGAGTGTCACAAAAAGCACCAAGTAATGTGCAAGGCCCACAGCCCAAAAGAAGATGGCAAACTCTCTCCATCCAACAGTTACAGCAAGAATAGCCCCAACAAAATTTCCCACCAATGATAAATGTGTTGATGGGTTTGCAATTCTGGACAGCCTCTTTTCTCCTCCAAATAACCATATCCCATATATCTTAAGCTCCAGAATGAATATGGGTAGCATGAAACAAATCCAGAGAATGGGGTTTATGGACACACTAATTGCAGGAGGGACTCCTAGAGTCAGGAACATGCCAGCTATCCATGGAGTGAAGAAGAAATTCATGCGAACCGGATGGTGAAACTCATGCCGTACAGCTTCAAAATAGAAGAAACATTTCAACATGTATGTTGCAAACACTGTCACAAGTGTCATTAAAGCCAAACACCAAAGTGTGAAACTGATCTTCTCGGAGACAAAGAGGAACTGCATGGTAGCTGCAGTTGACAATGTCTTCCACAGGACAGTCTGGCTGCCAAGGCCCATGCATATACCAAAGCACCCGATTGGAAACCGGAGAAGAAATGGCCATTTCTCATCAACTGGGAGGACAGTTTCTTCTGCATCCTGTCAATTCAAAGAAAATTTTGACATCATAATATAAGTTAGTGCACATGCTTCCTGCTAGCCTCCAGACCATGAGGGTTTACTTTACTATCAATTAGTTTTTATGAATTTTACCACAAATTGCACGCTTGTTGGAATGTATCCACAACCGATTACATGCCCTTTAGAGGACTATCTAATGAATCCAAAGGTGGAGCATAAAACATAGCATTCATCTAAGGAGAACGAAAACTGTTT
Source organism: Lygodium microphyllum (assembly GCF_053477565.2). Lineage (NCBI taxonomy): Eukaryota > Viridiplantae > Streptophyta > Polypodiopsida > Schizaeales > Lygodiaceae > Lygodium > Lygodium microphyllum. The sequence continues at coordinate 41,940,645 of NC_141153.1, read as the reverse complement.
TAATCAGACATATCCATTGTATGGTGGATTTCCAAGTATATGCTATGTTCTAGATCATGATGGAGGTGAGAAGAGGTGCTAGCAGACAGAAATGTTGATGCAGCTGGCAAAAAAAAATAAGGGAGAGTGGCATTGGCATACCTTGAGAAACTCCAACTCTGGCCCATCTAGTGCGTTCAAGTACTGCCCTGCTGTGAGTTCGGGCACAGGCCTAGCTTGCTGTTGTGGGTGGGATTTTGACTGAAGCTGGCAGAGCAACCCACTGTTGAACCTTCCAACATAAGTCTTAAAACGTGAGTAGCTTTCTTCATCTGAGGTTGAGTTGAGTCCTGTGAGAGGACGTGAATAGCTATGGCAATGGTTCGGCTGACCTTGCAAAACAGAAGGGCTAGTGCTTATATGTGAGATGGGTTGTGAATGAGTGAACTTGTGAGTTGGCTCTTGCTGATTTTGTTGAATGCCCATCTTGTAATGAGAGATGGGTTGTGAATGAGTCAACTTGGGAGTTGGGTCCTGTTGATTTTGAAGAATACCCATGTTGAAAACATGTCCTTCATTGACAGGCACATCCCCTGACACACAGGGAACGGTTCCGCTTGAGACAAGCCTGAGCACATGGTGCATGGCTTGCTCGTCATATGAGCCCAATTTGCATCCATCCAAGACATCATCAAAGAGAAGCTGGTGGTTGACAATACCGTTCTTGGTTTTGGGAATATTTCCTACCTTCATCTCATAAATCTGCACTGGAAATCCACCTCTATGAATCAGAGTGATCAACCTTATCATGCTTTGAAGAATATCATCCAAGGCTTATGGACATTCCCCTTATATTATGTAGAAGTAACATCTACACTTCACCTCATATCCACCTCTATGAGTCAGAGTGATCCATCTTATCATGCTTTGGAGAATATCCTGTGAGGCTTATGGGATTTCCGCTAATAATATGTGGAAGTAACATCTACTTGTGGACTTTGGCTAACTAGTAACTATTCAAGCATGGGAAATTGGCACACATAAATATCTATGGCATCAGGTTTTGCCCATGGTCCAAATATATCTTTTAAAGTATATGGCCATTTGGCACATCTCTTTTTTTTTTCGTAATGGAATTTGACACATCTCTCTCTCTCTCTCTCTCTCTCTCTCTCTCTCTCTCTCTCTCTCTCTCTGTGCGTGCGCGCAAGCGTTGTCATGCCCAAAATAAGCTTCCTATTGAGATATATGTACCATTTAACTTTGCAATTGGCCAAGTTTAGATCTAATCAAGCCATGGATGACGGGTACAGAAAGGCCAGCAATCAGCAGAATGAGGTTTAGGGATTGAGATTGATCACAATTTACCTTCAGAAATGGCAAAACAGAAGAAAATCTTCAAGGTTGTTGGGCTATGGGGGCACCTTCGCTCTGTCAGAAGCAAAACATTACAAGAAGCAGCTGGACTAGATATTGTGAAAGATCAGAGCATGAATTTTGAATCATGAATGCAGGCTGCTCTCTGTCTGTCTGTCTCTGTGTGTGTGTGCATATATATATATATATATATATATGTATGAATACGTAACATATATATATTATGCTGATTTTTATTGATATTTTATTTTTATTCAAAATTTAGACACATCCACCGGCTGTGCTGTGTGGAGCTTCAAACTCTGAGAGCGTCTGAAGTGGGTCTCTCGATCAGTTGCCATCTGAAAGCAGAAGCTTAGTCAATTTTATACATACCCCGCGGCTTGTTCATTTATTTATTAGTAGTAGTAGTAGTATTTTTATTGTTGAGATCTTTCACTTCCAAATCCTTCCTTTTTTCCCAAACTTGTATTTTATGTAGTTTGGTTTTCTTTGCACTTGGGGGAGAATCAAAACAATATGTTGAACTACCATGATATTTCATCCTTATGTGAGCTCTACATTCAAAGCAAGGGTGTCTTTCATAATCTTCCTTGCCGCCAATGGGGTCGTAACTTAGTTGGTTTGCATGTGGGTTGAGTTTGATAGGTGTATAATTTCAAACCATTGGCTATGCTTCTCTAGCAGGCATATATACAATCCATCGCATCTAAAATCTTCGTTGCATTTTGTCATATTACGAAAAGAAAATGCACTTATTTATTACTGAATAGTTTCTAGATCATTTGTTGTTGGCTAGGGTCTCAATAGGCTACGCAACAATGGCAACAAGAAACTCCTTGCAATGGTGGATGATATCTTTTCCCTTAAGCATATGCTAAGCTTGAAAAGTTTCGATTCAATTATGACATTCATATCTAGTTATTCTAATCATAAGTCACCATATGGGATCATTTGTGCAAAAGTGATTGCGACATAAGGATTTGGTTTAGGATGGTATCCCATCTAGGTGGGCTATAAATTATGATCAAGGACTTGTTGGCTTACCTTTGGCAAGGAATAGAATCTCCTTGGAGGCTCCAGACTTTCACTAGCAATAAAACACAAAGATGGTAGCTCGGTATAGTTCAAAAAGGCTATTACCAAAGCATCTCTTAGTATGGAAAAGAGTGGACATGGAAATTGTTCTTAACTTGAGAAGGACATGCCTAAACATAATAAACGAAGAAGTTGTTGAGACCTAGGGAAAACTGCGAACTATGATTTGAAATTTGGCTTGAAAACCTTTGCTCAAGTATGATATTTATGCCATGCTACAAGAATAAGAAAATATATTTATTGATTTGGAATAAATTTGATATGAGGACATCTAAGATATTGAAAACTCTATCTTGAAATATTAGAGCTTTGTGGTCCCATAAGAAATAGATGTCGTGTCGTCATTTCATTAAACAATGTAATCGAAATGCAATTTGCATTAGGAAAGCTTTAGGGAGGATCATTTTGGCATGGCCCAAGCAAGCTCCCTTCGTTGATTAAGTATGACAGTATTAATTGTAGAGGCAAAGGGGCCTGAAGGGGTACTCACAAATATGTGAGTATTTGACATGGGTTCAATAAAAGGGGCTTTTAAAATTCTTTTTTTTAAAAGCTTTTACACACAAAAGGGTATCCTTTAATAGGGTCATTCTTTGGTTGATTAGAAAATGGGTATGCTTTGTCATGAAAACTTCATAATAAAGGAGTTTTTCAATTAGATGAATGCATATAGTTGTGAAGTTTGTATATACTAAATCGCTTAAGTAAAAGGAGTACCATATTACTTGTTAAGGATGAGCTTGAGCTTGAAACACCAATTTAGAAGGATGATATTGGAAATGCACTTGCAGTTTTGTTTGTTTACAATTATGAGAAAGGTACTATGGTTTCAACCTATGCTCTTAAAACTGTAGCAATAAGTGCAAGTATTTCTGCTTGCTTATTTTGTATGGAAATGGTAGTCTTGGGATTGACTTTCAGCATGTTTTTGTCTATCATTGCTCCTTTCTAAAGGCAAGGCATTATTTGGGAACATTGTAACTTTAACTGTCTTGATAGTAATTTCTTTGCACAATATTCCCATATTTTCCATATAGTATAGATCATGCATTTTGTATTATGCAACCTAGGTGTCAAGCCATGCATTGAGTTTGGAGGTAGTAATTAGATCCCAAGGAATGAAGGGCACTATTCTTTAACCACCAAACTTCTCAAGAAAGACCTAAGAGTTTTTCTTACTATTCCATACAGATATAAATCATCATTGATAATTAAAAATAAATAATTATCAATAATTACTAAAAGTAAAACTAGATCATAACTAATCATTTCTTGATAATATTTCATATGAAGCACTCTTCTACAAAAGATTAATGGAAATATGCTAATTAAGGTCTTATATGCTTTATATGGTTGTACTAATTGTATAAAACATATTTTCACACAATACAATTATAAGAATAATGCAACCTAGCTTAGGATTGACAACTTAAAAAAAGAAAGGCTAACATGCTCTACCTCTCTTGGCTTAGAACAATTCGGGATGATCAACCAAGGGCTCATATACTTAAGTTCTTTAGGAACTATGCTTGAATTTCAATAGGGGTGAGAGGGAAGGAGGTGGACACTAGGAAGATGTTGCCCTTTGTGAGAAAATTGACCTCAAAATAATAGTTTCTAAGTCACACGTGCTTTGCTTAGGTCCAATATAGTTGCTAATTGCAAGTGGGGCGAACCTAAGGATGGGAGAGGAGACACATCTCTTACCATGATGATTTGTATTGCTTTTGCTAACTTTGAGGATATGTGAGTGCCCATTCTTGATAATCCTAGGCCCTCCATCAAGCTATATGATAAGAAAATCTAGAAGTAGCAAGAGCACTTGACAAAGCCTTCCTGTTTCATCAAAAGTTACAAGCATCTTGCCAAGTATTAGAGTTGTAGAAGAAAGGCTTGCAAGCATACATGTCCAAGGATATCGAGAAGGAATGGGATGATGTCTTCTCAAAGTTAGTTAGGGGCAAAAATATAAATTCCTTGTATGTAATTGTAGCATATGAAAGCATAGGATGAGAATGTTTCGGAAAGCTACCCCTTCTAATTGGATTAATTTGCTAATATGAAGGGTTCTCACAAGGTGTTTTCCCACAAAAGATAATACTACCTAAAATTTTTGCATTCATATCACTGACGTGGTTAGTGCCTGCATCAATATGTCATTTCAATGATACTTTACAATTGGACATTAATTAGTCCATCTACCCGAGCTACAAGAGATCTATCTAGTCATCTTTCTAGTTAGCATGTTCTCTTTTTATTCTTGTGTAGATTGTCATACTCTCTTATGTATGTTGTACTCTCTTTTTATTCTTAGTAGATTGTTATAGTGAAGAGGAAGAAGAAGAAGAAGAAGAAAGACTAGGGTTTTCAGGTTCCTATCTTGTGTGCATTCTGTTGAGAGTATAGGCATACAAACTCTCCTTATGTAGGAGTGGATAAGGACATGCAGGTGTGAATGGTCCTAAGGGGAAGGGAAAACCCTAACCCTAGCCAATTGGGTCTATATAAACAGCCCATGGGTCTACATCAAATTGTTTGAGTGAGGTGACCAATGTTGTACTCATAAGAAACTTTATAAGCAAGACATACTCTTGTACTTCGTGCCTCATTTCCCTCTTGTGCACACGCTTCAATGTTGGCTTGCACTCTGATTTCTTCACATGGTATCATAGCCACCTCTGATTCTTAGTTTCCCTCAGCCTTATTACTCCACTAAGTGCATTTGAGTTGTTCATGTCATCTTATCCTCTTCTTCCACCATAGCTGCCTGTCAAATCCCTAACCTTTGAGGGCTTGGGGAGGACAAACTAGACTATGTATCTTCCTGCTTTCTTCTGGAGAAGCGTCCAGCACCTCAGGGCATAGTTGCATGTCGCATCAAACCCCAAAATTGGTGTGTGCTCAGCTCAGCATTGTTCATTTCATAGATCATGCATAGTCTGTGGTAGTGAGAGGATTCATACAATAGTATTCACTATAGAAGGTGTGATCCTAGAAGACATCATAGGGATTTTGTAGCCCCTATAATAGTAGGCCATCTCCCCCTATGAGGGTTTGGTTTAACTATCTATCGGCTCCCAAACCAGTCTCACGTGACTTAATCACGATGCACGAGGCCACACCCCCAAGTAGGGACGTCCCAATCACAGTCCAGTCATCTGAGCCGCCGGGCAAGTGACCCAACCACAATCTCAGGAACAACCGAGCCTGCAACTATCTGCTACCCAAGTGTCTAGTTCAGTCAGACCTCAACCACTTGCAGTCCTTAGACCCTCCTATGAGCGGACTGCCTGCAAACAAAATCCTAACTGTGGATCATAGTCTGCCATAGCCAAAAGCTTGCAAGCTTGGGCATTTGACTTATTTTTTAATCTGGGCATTATCAACAGTGATTCTAATCACTGAAAAACCTTTGTTAGGATCAGTTATTGCCCTATGGAGCTCAATTGGAGAGGTTTTTTCCCATCTCATGGGCACTACTAAGCTCATGAAGTTCGAACTTTATTATGAGTAGAAGAATGGAAGTTAGTACAAGTGCTTCTTAGCACTACTAATGTATTTAGCTAGAGTTTCTTATTTTTTGTTGCTAGTAAATCAAAGAAATGTACTCTCCTCTAATTCATCCCATAGCATAGAGTTGATTGATTAGCCTTGTTCCACCAAGAACTCCTCTAATAAGCCACATCATCAGGAGGAGCCAAAAGTGCAATCTAAGTTCACTTCACTAAAGCCAAGAAAAATAATCAAATATAAAAAAGGGTCGTTCAAAGGAAAGGACCACCTAAGTTCTATTCTAAAATGTATGATTTTCAACCATTCTCATCCTTGCAGATTTAATTGTAAAATCTACATTGTTTTTGTTCTTGCACTAGTGGCCCTTTGCAAAGGATTAGACACTACTACTTGCACTAAGCAAGTACTAAGACCTTCCTATAGCCTCAGCCTATGCCAACCTTCATCCTCAAATTCATAAATTTGATCGCAAAGACTTTCACCCCTAGCAAGTACTCATTAAGTACAAAATGATGGAGAGAGGTTACTGGCCTCTCATTCAAGGGACTAGAGTTGTTGATTCTACAAATCCTTCTTATGTGGAGATGATCAACTTGCTCAAGCAATAATCATATTGCACTTAGATGAATCCTTGATTCATTATGTTGATCAGCTCTCCACTGCCAAGGAGAAATGGGATGAGCTTGAAAAGATCTATGGTGGTACAGGTAAAGACACTAAGATTTTCCTTAAGTTTTAATTCTTCAAGTTGGAATATATAGAAGGAGAAAACTTGGGAAAAATTATTTCTCATATGAAGGGCCTCATGGCATAGCTTTCTTCAATGCAAGCTGTTAAAGATGCGGGATCTAGAGCATGGCAAAGGCGGAAGCTATGGAGGATGGAAGATAAAGACACAACTCATGTTGACATGACAATGTAGACAACTGTTACACAAGTGAATTAGGTTTCAAGATCGAGACTAGAACTCATAAACACAATCTTGCGTATGGACAACAATGACAGAGACACTTGACAGAACAGACAAGTACTATTGCATTATCATCATGTGAAAGTGATAGTTCAAGTACATCATTATATAGAGTTCTTTGGTAGCACTTAACATCCACTGTGCATATGGGATTTTGTCTCTCTTCATAGAATGGATTGCATCTTCCTAGCCTAGCTGTCCTATACAAAGGGACTAAAGTAGGTGTGATTGCAAATATCTCAACACCCCTCCTCAATCACAACCAAAAGTATAAAGTGTGTAGAGGCTTTAGTAAAAGCAACACCTGCAAAGTGTGGGCACACCATAAACAAGGCAAAACATTAGAGGCTGTTGCAAAAAAGGCTAAGTGTGGGTACCACAAACATGATGAACATCGAGAGGCTGTAGCACGGACCTTACAAAGTGTACAGATGCTGTAGTACAAGGATTAGTGAGGATTTTTACAAGTTTATGTTTGAGACATTAGGGCTAGGAAACACAAAACTAAAAAAGTCTATCTGAATAGAAGGACTGATGAGGTTTGTCCTTCTCCTGGTGGTCTTCTTATTCTTCTTCCTTTGCTCCATTTTCTTTTTCTTCTTGGACTGCAACTAGATGGGCCTTGGTTTGCTTAGCTTTTAGCTTCTTTTCCTCTTCTAACAGTGATGCCTGGATATCAACAAGTTCAGGATTTAGCATGTTGATTAAATTTGTTGATACATTATTATATTTAGGAGGCAAAATCTTAAGTAGAACACCGATGCAAACATCTTCTTCCATTTTAATGTTGATTCCTGCAAGTTGGGTTAGAAGTCCTTCCATGTAATTTAGATGTGTGGCAAGTGATGTGCTGGACTTCATTTCAAGCCTAAAAAACTCAATCAGGAGACCATACTTTTATGATTTAGAATATTGTGCACCGAACAAGGTGTCAAGGCTCTTCCATGTATCCTGTGAGGTCTCACAGTTATCCACATGGTGGATATAGCTGTCATCTAGCTCCAGTTTGATAATGGCATGGGACTTATCATCATTCTTTTGCCAAGTTACAGCAAGATCTACATCACAAGGCTTCTTTTCTTTTCCAGTGGTAATGGCCCAGAGGACCTTCTTCATCAGGATGAGTTTGATGCGCATATGCCAGGTGTGAAACCCAACTCCTTTGAACCGAGCAGTTGGAGAGTCTTTGCCCATGTTAGACTTATGGGAACAGTACCAAATCAACTTTAGAATTTTGAGATTTATCAGTGGAAGAGCAGATTACAATGTGTCAAGAGACACAAGTAATGACAATGTGAAAATACACTATGCGGAGACTATGTCTATGTTGATGTTGAGCTTGAATCTTCTTTGTTCGGGGTCGTCGATCCTTCTTCAATATTTCCAAGTTCTTCCCCTCCTTGATTTGATGCTGGGACAATAGATGTGAGTGGTAGTGTGTTGCTCAAGGTGGCAGGAGAGAGAAAATAATTAGAATTTTTAGCTTGAGTGGAAAATTGGCTATGGCGGATTTTAGGGTTTCATGACAGGGGCCTAGTTTTTTGCTGGTTGCAGGAGCTATGGTTGATCATTTTCAAAATTTTTTTTATGGAAAAGTAGCTCTTTTCAAGACTTACCAAAGCCCTATGATCCTCGTCCAGATCGTGGCCTGTAGCGATGGCGGCAGCAGCTCGATCGTCAGCAGGCGCAGTTCAGCCACGTCCTCGCAATTTCCTGAATGATGATGGAGTAGAGGGTGATCAATATCATGCTATGTTGTGCCACGATGAAGCGTCCTGATGTAAGGAATGATTCCTTAGAAGGAAGCAAGAGGAGATATGCTCTCTGTTGGGAGATCCAGGGACTCCAATCAAGGTATGTCCTGCAGATCACAGATTTAGGCTATGGTAATGATTGACAATTTGAGCAATGCTGAGCTATGGAGTGGCCAATGTCAAGATTTTAAGTGATACAGAGAAGCCTTGGGAGTCAAGGAACAAGAAGAGAGCAGGTTCAGATATGACTTGTGGAGAGAGAACTAGGAGCTTCAAGTTGACAGGGTGCTGCTGGCTATGGCTGCCACAAGGTCAAATGGAGAAGGAGTAGAAGATGAGCTCCTAGACTTAGCCTGAGCTAGACTGAGCTCAAGCTGAGCTAGATGAGAGTACAATGGAGCTGTAGGAGCTGTTCCATGCCCGACTGTGCTCTGATACCATGTTAAAGATACGGGATCTAGAGCATGGCAAAGGCAGAAGCTATGGAGGATGGAAGATAAAGACGCAACTCATGTTGGCATGACAATGTAGACAACTGTTACACAAGTGAATTAGGTTTCAAGATTGAGACTTGAACTCATAAACACAATCTTGAGTATGGACAACAATGACACACACACTTGACAGAACAGACAAGTACTATTGCATTATCATCATGTGAAAGTGATAGTTCAAGTACATCATTATATAGAGTTCTTTGGTAGCACTTAACATCCACTATGCATATGGGATTTTGTCTCTCTTCATAGAATGGACTGCATCTTCCTAGCCTAGCTGTCCTATACAAAGGGACTAAAGTAGGTGTGATTGCAAATATCTCAACACAAGCACCAATCCATGACGAGGATGCTATTGCCATTCTTTTAAAAGTTGTGAAAAAGGTCTTTCCCACACTTGTAACAACTCTTACTAATATTCCCAATCCTACCTTGGCAAGTACCATCCAATCTTGTTTGGATGAAGAAAAAAGGAATCACAAAGAAGGAAGCACCAATCAGGCATCTAATTCAACATCCCATGATCAAGTCTTGGTGCATACAGTTGTCAATAAGTGTACTTTGTGTAAGAAGAAAGGGCATATTGTAAACGACTGTTGGAAAAAATATCCACAAAAGATGAAATGTAATAAAAGTAAGAAGATAGGACATATTACTAGTAAATGTCCTAACCATCCTAAAGTACCTAAGGAATTGGAGGCCAAATTTGCCTCCCAATCCATCAATGATCGACTCTTTTGAGTCTTGTATCCTTTCTGTCTATAACCATCATTGTAGCCTGCATCATATTTGGGGTTAAGGGGGGGCATTCTCTTATTCTTTGTATTCCAATGCCACCTGGAATTGAGGGGGGGTGATGAGAGTATAGGCATTATGAACTCTCCTTATGCATGAGTGGATAAGGGCAGGTAGGTGTGAATGGTCCTGAGGGGAAGGAAAAACCCTAACCCTAGCCAGTTGGGGCTCTATAAATAGCCGATGGGTCTACATCAACTGTTTGAGTGAGGTGACCCTAGTTGTACTCATAAGCAACTTTATAAACAAGACATGTTCTTGTACTTTGTGCCTCCTCTCCCTCTTGTGCACACACTTCAATGTTGGCTTGCACTGTGATTTCTTTACACATTCTTTGTGTGTTGTGTGTCTTGTAAGAGCTCAAGCTACCTCTCTCTCCCCTATCTTTTCTTGGTATTAGAATGACATTTAAGTGAGGAGCTATTAGCCACAAGCACAAGAGTCTACAAGGAATCCTTGCTATGAAGAACACCTATGGAGACCTCTCTCATACAATCTTCGATTGGAAAGCTATCTTCGTGAGCTACTTGGAGTGCTTGAGGGAGTGTAACATGCCTCTAGTGTACATTTGTACAGTTGCATTCACATTTGCGGCATATTTTGATCTTAGTTTGAGAGTTAGAAGTTGTTCATGTGTGAATCTGGTAAGGTTCACAAACTCTACAAACCTTGTCATTTCGCAAATAGGTTGCAGGTGTTTGGCATGGCACACAATATTAGAGACTATCAGAAATTACACGTGTTGCTCAAAGTATGCTTGTGTACTACTTTACTTGAATTAGTAGGTTATTGTGATAAAATCAAAATTGTTGGGTTTTATTGCACAATGTCTAAGGGATGTAATCAAATTGTTAGTGACAAGCTTGACAAGCATAACTTTCATGCTTGGAAGTTTAGATTTACCAATTTCATTATGGGTAAAGGTTATTGAGACTACATTGAAGGAGATAATGTTGAGGCTCTAGAGCTATTAGAAGGAAATGCCATGCTTGAGTGGACCATGGCATTTAAGGAACAGAAACAGGGTGCTCAAAAAGTTATGTGTTAAATTTTCATCAGTATTTCAAACAACATGATTAGGCATATATAGGATGTAGATAGTCTTATAGAAGCATGGAATAACTTGGTCAAACTATTCAGGACAAATACCAAACTTGCTAGAAGGTTGTAATTGAAGTTTGAGTTAAATAATATCAAGCATGGCAATCTTTCTATCAATGACTATGCATTCAAGATTAAAAGAATTGTTAAAGCTCTTGGATCTATTAAGGTATAGGTTGATGGTGATGACATAGTGGTTGCATGTTTAGATGGTTTGAGTGAGGAGTATAACTAGTTTTGAATCTCCATTAACACAAGAGACACATCTCTCGTTTTGTAGATCTAATATCTATGTTGATATTAGAAGAAAAAAATTGGGACTTGCTACATCCTTGTCACAAAACAAGAAAAGTTTAGAATATATGCTCTATTGTAACACAATTAGAGATATAGGTTGTGGTAGTAGAGGCTGAAATGGTGGTCATAATGGGAAAAATCAAGGGCAATCTCATGAATCATAGGAGTAGTTACATACAAGCAGTAGAGGTCAGTCTTGAGGCAAGGGGAGCTATGAAGAATATGGGAGACAAAACACGAGTTATGATAATAGAGAATGCTATAATTGTAGTAAAAAAGGTCATATTGCATATGATTGCCCAGAAAAGAGAAGAGATGGAAATAACAAAAATGGAAGAATGCAACATAAAAATGACACATCTACTAGTAATGAGGTTGATAATGAAAAGTTATTTGTTATATAGCACATGATGAATGAAATAAGACTATAGATGCATTAGTAGTAAAAAATCACTGATGATGTATGATATGTGGATACAGGTACCTCTAGCTATATGAAATCTCATGAATAATGATTTAGAGAAATGAAAAATCTTGAAATGACGGATTTTGTGAATATAAATGATAATATAGTTCATTCTATTGCTCATATTAGGAGTGTCCCATTGTCTATGTAGGATGGAAAACTTAAGTATTTGGTTGATGTGTTCCATGTGCCTAACACCACCAAGAACTTGGCTTTTTTGGGCAAATAGTTGAGCAATGATTGCAAGTTCAACCAAAATGGATGCTTTATGGAAGATTTTAGGAATAGACGTAAATTGATTGCAAAAGGCAAGAGTGGGAAGGATGTTTACCTTAGATGTAATTGTAGCTAAGCTAAAGGCTGCTATGCTTGCACAAGGAGTAGAAGTTGTGGTTGATATTGACATTTGGCATAAGTGAATTGGGCATGTAAACATGCAATGGTTGAAGAATATGCACTCACATAAAATTGTGATGGGCTTGTGTAAGTTGAAAGTAGTTGATATGCATAAAGTGGGTAAAGCTACCAATTTGGAAAATAGACAAGGTATGCATTTTCTCATGATAAGCATGTAAGCATGCCTTTACTTGATGTGGTACATTTAGATGTGTAGGGTCCAACAAATATTGCATCAATGACTAGATGTAAGTATTATATAACCTTTATTGATGATTATATAAGGAAGGTATGGGTGTGATTCATGAAAAAGAAAAGTCAAGTGTTCTCTCACTTTCAAAATTTTAAAAACCAGGTTGAGAAACAAACAAGTGTGTAGATTAAGTACCCAAGATCAGATGAAGGGGGAGAGTACCCCTCCAATGAATTCAATTATTTTATAAAACAACATGAAATTCAAAGGTATTTTACATGCACGTACATGCTACAACAAAATGGTGTTGGTTGAAAGGAAGAACATGCATATTGCTTGTACGAGCCTTGATGGTGGGCAAAAAAAGATATGTGTCATTATTACTGGGGTGAAGCTCTGTCTATAGCTATGTGTATTATGAACAAGAGTCCCATTGCTAAAATGCATGATGTAACACCAAAGGAGAAGTTTATTGGCAAGAATATAGATTTATCACATGTTAAAACATTTGGATGCATTGCATATCTACATCTCTTGATGAGCTATGAGAGAAGTTGGATCCAAAAGCTAAAATTTGTGTGTTTATTGGATATTCATTTGAACACAAGGGTTATAATCAAATTATACACATAAACATTGAGTGGGCTAGAAGAGTCCTCTTCTAGTAGGTCTATTAAGAGACCATGGAGTGGCATGTTGGGTGCGAATTGTACTCATAAAAATGTAGAAAATGTATCACAAGACGCAAAAGTAAAAGCGGTTCTGTCATTTGGTGTACCAAATGTTTTTATAGGCTATTCACATATAGATGGTGAGTCTAATGGCTTAGGTTAGATTATGGATGAGGAGTTTCATATTTTAGTTGTTCATATATCTCGTCTAAGTAAAATCAAGGATAATGTAAAGGGATCAAAGAGTGCTCTGCAAAAGTGCATAGATCAAGGAGAATAAGGTATCCTATAAATAGATTGACATGTGATGTTTATATTTCTGGCCATTATGCATGTATGGCAAATGTTATAAAATTAGTTAAGCCCATTATTTCGAGAAAGATTTTGGTCATGTGCATTAGGAGAAATGTATGGATGAAGAAATGGATGCATTGGATGTAAATCAGACTCGAGATTTGGTGCCACTACTCAAGGGAAAGAAAGTTATAAGCTACAACTGGGTTTACGAAAAATAAAACATAGTGTAGATGGAAGTGTGAGCAGGTATAAAGTAAGGTTGATTGCCAAAGGTTATACATAGACTTATGGGAGTGATTATGAGGAGACATTTTCTCCAATGGCAAAGATGACAACTATAAGAGTTGTCTTTGTAGTGGTTGCAGGCTTGCATCAAGTGGATGTAAAAATGCATTCTTGCATGATGGTGGATTGCAATGAGAAGTGTACATGGAGTAGCCCCAAGGTTACAAGAGCATGGTTCACCCCGATTATGTGTCTAGGCTACACAAAGCATTGTATGGGCTGAAATAGGTCAAGAGTATGGCATGACAAGATAGCACAATACTTTGCCTCTATTGATTTTCATATTGAAAATGTAAATCATTTGCCTTATGGGCCTTAGAGTGATACGGGTATTTTTGTGATTTCCTTGTATGTGGATTATTTGATTTTTGGGGATGATAATTTAGATAAGAGGTGGAGCATGTGAAGAGTCTTCTCAAGAAAGAATTTGACATGAAAGATCTAGGAGAATTGAAGTACTTTCATGGCATTGAGGTGATAAGAATATCTAAGGAAATAGGTAAGGATTATGTCTAATAGGAAGTCCACTAGTAGTGGCTATGTTTTTTCCTTTGGGGGTGAAGTTGTGACTTGGATTAGTAAGAAATATCTCACTATTGCATCATTGAGTATAGAGATAGAGTACAGGGGTGCTGTGATGATAGCATGTGAGGTAGGTTGGATGGTTAAGCTACTTCATGATTTGGAGATATAGATATATAAGAGAGTTATCATTTATTATAACAACATGAGTAGCATACATTTGGTGAGGAACCCAATGTTTCATGCACACATGAAACACATTGAGGGTCATCACCATTTCATCAAAAAGCGGGCCTTGGTAGGTGATATTGATCTCATATATGTGAGCATAGAGGAATAGGTTGCATATATCTTCACGAAGGCCATAGGAGCATAAAATATTCAACTATTTTGGGTCTTACTTGGAGTATATATCATGGAGTTGAGATTGGGGAGACGAGGGGTATTGAGATATCAACCGTAACACAAGTTGACACTCATGTACTTGGATGACCATTTTCACATTCATATCATAGAAATGGTTGTATCTACATCAACATAATATTTCAGTGACGCTTTACAGTTGGACAACAATTAGTCTACTCACTTGAGTTACAATATATATATTTAGTTATCTTTTTAGTTAGCATATTTGTACTATGAACCACTTGTATATTATGTATGCCCTATCTCTTTATTCTTAATAGACTGTTATAGTGAAGAAGAACAAGAAGAAGAAGAAGAAAGGCTAGGGTTTTTAGCTTCCTATCTTGTGTGCATTCTATATGTGTTGTGTCTTGCAAGAGCTCAAGCTTCCTCTCTCTTCCCCCACTTTTTCATAGAGGTATTGTTCTTGAAGCAATTTGTATATATAAAAACTAAATAATGCATAGAGGGAAGTCTTGTAGAGGTTTCATTAAGCAAAACAATCTCAAGGGGTTCTCTAAGCTCCCCCATTCTCATATTTGAATCCACCTAGATATAAAACTTTCTATGTGAGATGTGCCTTAAGGCACTTAGGCAATTCTTGAGGTAGCTAGCTTTAGGCTCCCATTCATGCACAAGAATGGCATTCACAGTTTATATTCTAGATGTTAAAAGCTTATTTTTCATCTTATCACATTACATGTCACTAATTACTAGCTTTCAAGACATATCGATATGGTCAAATTTTCTATTTAATTACCCACTTAGCCTTTGAACGCATTGCTTATTTCTCACTCTAATCATTGTCTTGATGGTTTTTGCTAGCACATATAGCTTGACTATCAAAATAGTCAAACTAGATGTAATATTGATGTGTGTGTGTGTGTGTGTGTGTGTGTAACAATGAGTCTTGATGTATCTTATAAAAGTACAATATGCTCAAGATTAGCTATATATTTGTTGAGGGTAAAGGCATAGGTGTCTATGCTACCCTATGTTTACTACACGCACCATGATTGCACACCTATACACTACAAGTGGCAGGCACCCATTGTTGTCATTTTATTCTTTATTCTTTTGGTGACTTATATTGAATAAGGGAAGGTTGGCGACACATTGTAGCTATTGGAGCTTCAACATCTTGTTTCTCTCTCTCTTGCTTTCTTGCTTCATCCTCCATAGCTTTCATCTCTATTGCTTCCACTTGCTCGTGCTTCCACTCAAGCTTCTCCCTTCAACTATTATTAGAGCCAACCATTTGAGCTAGTTCTTATTCGCTTATTCCCACCTAATAAGGCTTGTTATAGGGGTGAAAAATAGTTTCCTCATTAGTATTTGAGGCTCAGTATTGTTGAGTAGTAGGACGAGCAAGCACGATAGCTAGCTAAGAATGATTTGTGCCTAGTTATCTAGCTCTTGTTCTTTGTCAATTTACACCTCTACTCCAGCTCTTAACACTATATTAGAAAATTTGGAAATTTCCCAAGTCCCATTTTCAAATAAGTGATAAATATTTGGCCACGTGGTTAAATCTTGAACCATATTTGAAAGTGGTATTTGAAAAGGTAGCTTATATAATATTTAGGGTAGAATCCATCTTTAAGTAAGAAAACAAGATTTGACTATGTGGTTGAATAATGAAGGTATTGGGGGTTCCCAAAGTGCATGGAAATTCCCAAATTCCCTAATATAGTATCTCGTGAACTCCTTGGGCAACTAATTGATCACTTGTGATGCCTCTAGCATTTCTTGGTTGCATTTGGAGTCTTCATTGAAGTGAAATATCTCAATCATTGACTGTAAAACAGTGCAGGCCTATTGTAAACACTCCAAGACATGTATTGGGCTTTTCATCACTTATATGATGCTTTTAGGGATTGAGATTGATATCCAATGTTATGGTAATGTATTGAGGTGTTCATTGGTTTCATTTGAGCTCAAATAGCTTAGTTTATGTAGGGTTTTATTGATGTGAACTATTTGAAAAGGAATCATTTAATTGTTGGAAAAGACTTATGTATTGAAGGCTAGTATGCTTCTTGCATATACCATATGCTTATGTGAATGCTTGGCACTAATATATACATGATGTCTATGCCTATGAGATGTATTGGTTACTGGCTCCTTGAGCTTACGATAGATTTTAGTACATGTTATATGTCTATCCATTGCTAGGTGCTTTTACATATCCTAGTTATTACTCAAATATTCCTAATAGTGGAAGCTTGGAATTTTGTGATTATTTTTCCACATGGTCTTGGCTATAGTGATGCATGTGTTACAACAATGTTGTAATTATAAGTTTCAACATTGGCACCTATGCATATGCTTCCTTGTATTTACTACACACATTATGACTACACACTTGTACACTACAAGTGGCAAGCACCTATCAATGTCACTTTATTCTTTATCTTTCAATGACTATTAAACAAGGGAACGCTGGTCACACATTGTGACTATTGAAGTTCTCACATCTTATGCATCTTTCTCTTGCTCTCTTGCTCCATACTCCATGGCTTGCATCTCCCTTGCTTCCACTTTCTCGTGCTTTCATTGAGGCTTCTCTCCCTTCAATATTAAGAAATTATTATGACTACACACTTGTACACTACAAGTGGTAAGCACCTATCACTGTCACTTTATTCTTTATCTTTCAATGACTATTAAACAAGGGAACGCTGGTCATACATTATGACTATTGAAGTTCTCACATCTTATGCATCTTTCTCTTGCTCTCTTGCTCCATCCTCCATAGCTTGCATCCCCTTTGCTTTCACTTTCTCGTGCTTTCAATGAGGCTTCTCTCCCTTCAATATTAAGAAATTATTATGGCATGTATAATAGTTTCTTATTATTTTAAAATCTTCTATGGATTTCACTTGGATGGCTAATGGTGTATTCCTTATTGGTTTGAATACCTTAGAAGCTTCTGAGAATATCGTTAAATATCAATTGTGATTAACATATTATATTATTGAAGTATGATTGCCTAAGACATATTGTACAAGTATATTTAATGGAAGAAAAGCATAGTCCATTAAGAAATTGTGTTTGACATGTACTCATCATTGAAGTATGATTTCCTAAGACATGCTGCACACATATTAATGAAAAAAAGCCTAGTCCATTAAGAACTTTTTAACCAGTATTATGTAGCTTTTCTAATCATCTCTAGTCAACTCCTTAAGATAGGTAGATGCTAATAAGGGACACTTTCTAAGCCAATGCTATGTTTGGTGTGCAATTTAATTTGATCTTATTCTTCCCTAAGTGTAGGGATTATTATTTGGTTTTCCAAGAGATAATTTACATATCCAATAAGTATCCAATGCACATGATATTTCTCTTGGTTTGATTACCATGTACTATCCTAAGGGTAAGCATCCGTCTACCATATGTTTTTTTTCATACTTTAGGGCTTGTAGATTGGTGGTGGATGCCACCTTAAAACCATTCTTATCTCTTCAATATTGACTAGCTAGCCTGATTGACATTGTTGACTAGGCCTAATAAGCATTATAGAGGCCACAACTCATTCTCTTTAGGTTTTTATCAACAAAGGGAACTTGCCACATGGTTTCTTCCCTTTGCTAACACGAAAAATAAAGCAAGAAGCATGCTTCACACACAACAAACAAGGTATATTTTTAACTACACAAAGTTATTACACAAATTTTTGTATATTGAATGTATCTTATATGTGAGTCAAAAATATCATAAGTTTTGCATCTTTATTTTTGTAAACCTTGAAAAATGTATCTTTTAGCATCTCTCTATTTCCCTCTCATTGTCACTTGAAGTTTATATGAAAATGCATAATTTATATGAAGCTTATGAAGTTGTGCCTCATTCATGTATTTTGTGTAGCATGAACTCCTTCACTTTCATGGAAAAATATGAAGGGGTGCACTCCATTACTTTTTGCATGCATACTTGGGTTGTTAGAGGTAGAAGATTTAGCAAATTGAGTTAATATTTATTTTCTTTGTTATTGATAGACATGTATGCATAGAGATCTAGGTGCATTTGTAAAGGATTGTGCATTGTGGCATTAAATACAAAGACCATAACATGGATGTGTGTGTGTGTGTGTGTGTGTGTGTGTGTGTGTGTGTGTGTGTGTGTGTGTGTGTGGGAGAGAGATCCAATTATTCTATTCATGTTGTGTGGCAAGTCCACCAAAATAACCTCAAGCCTTTGTGTTTAGATTTTACAATATGAAAACTCTTAAATGGTGATTCAATGTCTTACACACATCCTTTAGCTCTTCTTTTCTAACATAGATATTCTCTTCCTTAGACTTGGTGGTGTCTAAAATGGAAATGCTTGCTAATAATATATACGTGTGTGTGTGTGTGTGTGTGTGTGTGTGTGTGTGTGTGCGTGCGCGCGCGCGCGCACGCACATGCATGCACACATGCACATGTACCTGTGTGATTCTATCTTGTGCATACATAAGATTACGATTTAGAAAAGATTACCATGTAGCTATGCAATGTATGGATGTACATGTACCTCTAAACAATTATGGATACACACACACAATACTTTCTTTTCATTTATATATATATATATATATATATATCTATGTTAGTCTAGAAACATGCTTACTAAAGGTAATGGAAAACTCAATAACATAACTAGTAGGGGTTAGTTTTGTTATTTTAATATATTGAGTGGCAAGGGAATAGTATGGCCCAAAACTTACTCATGTGAACCCAAATAAAGAGTGCATTGTAAAAGAGAGATACACACACACAATACTTTCTTTTCATTTATATATATATATATATATATATATATATATATATATATATATATATATATATATATATATATATCTATGTTAGTCTAGAAACATGCTTACTAAAGGTAATGGAAAACTCAATAACATAACTAGTAGGGGTTAGTTTTGTTATTTTAATATATTGAGTGGCAAGGGAATAGTATGGCCCAAAACTTACTCATGTGAACCCAAATAAAGAGTGCATTGTAAAACAGAGATATCTTATTTAAATTTACTATTCAAGAACTATAAATATACACATGATTGAAAGAACATTGTATCACGATATAGTGTAGTTTCTTGCATGGAATACATTGACATTCAATACAAACTTGTACCCATAACATAGTTATATAAGAGATCTATAAGAGCAACAACTAAATAATTTTTCTTATACACAATATATCACAATTTGACAAGTAGAAGCATGTAGGAGAGTAATCAAATTTTTTTCTTGATGCACTAATAAATTTGTGGAGAATTTGTTTTAGTATTCATTTTTTGGAAAAATCAACAATGTGATATGTTTAGTAGAATTGATGCATTTTGAGAAAAAAAAATGCAAACAATAATAAGCTTGGCCATTAATTTTTCCATTTTATGTATTCAAGATCCTTGAGTGGCTTAAGTAGCAAAATTGATTTAATTTTACATTGAAATTTTATGTTTTTTGAAGGAGATCTTACTAAGGTAAGAGTTGGAAATGGTATTGATATGGGAGAAGTCATTTTGAATGGGCTTGGAATCCATGTCTATTAGTTTTCGACATTAAGACCTTGAGCACATAATAGGGCCTTAGGAACCCATCATGGCATCAAGCCAACTCTCCTATGTTATCATTAGTAAAAGAGCTCCTTCTTGTTTTGGTGGGTGCAATTGTTTTCATTCCTAGACATGTTTTAGAACTTTGGGTCTTATGGTGGTAGTGGGCACCCACTTAGTGCTCATCTTGTTGTAGGGGAGAAGTTGGTTGACTAGTTTCTAATTCTCCTATTGGGAATTGAGTAGCATGGTGATAACTTCTCTACCCCCCTACTAGAGGATAGATCTTGAAGTAGTCCTCTTTTCTTTCTTCTAGGGATAGCAAGATCCCCTTTACTAGAAGCAATGATGATCTTGGCATTTGGAAGGCTGATGTGATTTCATTGGGCATCAAAAGTAACATTGAAATAAGTTGTCTCCTTGAAGGTTTGTCCAACGAAATATCTCAGTCCCAACATCTTCTTAGAGATAAAATATGGAAGATCTCAATAGTCATCAATATTTTGCTATTCCCAAGCAAGGTGTGGGATACCCCATATGGGTTGATTATAGTAATTGTTGGCACAAGTGCAAGCCACCTGATTTGGGTTCCATGCATCATGGATCAAAACATTTAATTAGAGCATTTATCAATTAGAGAATTAATTTTATGCTCTCTTCTTCCAATTGGTTTTTGACCCTAAGATATACTAGTCGTATAGGCACTTCATCTTTGAGGTCAATGTTCGTGACATTAACATATTTGACAAAAATATTGGGTCATGTGGACAAGATTAACCTACTTGAATATGTTTTTCGCTAAGGGCAATGTGTAAGCCCTTATTTGTGACACATTGGTTCTATCTTTTATTCCTCATTATGTTCCTACTACTATGGGCAATGAGATGCTAGTTCTTATGTTAACCACAATTCCAATGGGAGATCTCTCCTATGGTTTGAATCATACAATGGCCTCTGCCTTGTCCAAGGACCATCATTGGGACCAATTTAAACTGCATAAGGATTGAAATTCCCTTTTCAGTGTGAAAAACCTAAGGATTCATATGTGCTTCTTCATCCATTGATGTCATCCTTTACACCACTGATCTCTTGGTCATTAGCTACAACTAGGGCTAATGGTTCTCCTCTTGCATAAGGTACCCCTTTATTGGTTTGAGAAGGAATATTAGCACAAGGGCAAGGTTAAGAAGTTTTCCTATAGCTTGACACGTTGCATCATGACCATAGTGCTTATAATTTGAGTAGACTTCCCCAAGTTCTTTATATTGTGATGGCAAGTAAGTATCACCACAAAGGATACAATAAATGTTCTATTGGCTTGGATTTGTTGAGGCTTTTTTGTGATCATCACTGATACTTGTCGTAGATCTACTAGTTCTGATGTCGAGCTAGACTAAGAGAAT
This sequence comes from Lygodium microphyllum, assembly GCF_053477565.2. NCBI lineage: Eukaryota > Viridiplantae > Streptophyta > Polypodiopsida > Schizaeales > Lygodiaceae > Lygodium > Lygodium microphyllum. The sequence goes on along the minus strand of NC_141153.1, from coordinate 41,919,075 downwards.
ATTTTTTCTAGGATTGACTTCCTAGCTAAGGCTTTGTAAAGTTCTTCATTTGCAATCCCATTAATGAAGACAACCATTACAACTTTTCAATTAAATATTTCAAGAGTGGGGATTGTCTTATAGAAGTCATTAATGCTAGTCATGTAATCCCTTATTGCCTCATTTTCTTTTTAAGTTACATTCATAATCTTTGCTATGAGAGTATCTACATATCCATCTTTTGAGAACCTCTAAATGAACATGTCCTTGAGAATATCTTTTTGCAACATCCAAGATTATCAACAAATAATATTTCTTTTTCTCATTAACAACACCTTCAAATCTTGTACTTTCTTGTTGCTAACCTTGGTATTGTTAGACTTTAGAGACTTGCTCAAACTATTCTACAAAACTATATGGATTAGCACAAGCTCTTTATGTGTCTAGTTGTTTAGCTATCATGTGAATGTTGGCTTATTCCTTTATAACTCATTATGGTAATCCATTTAGAATTGTCATCCTCTTAAACACACTAGTTTGTGTAGCTATGAAATTCAGGATCTTTCTAAGTAGTAGATCAACCAAGGAGTTAATGGAATATCCTTGAACTCTTGATAGTTCAATCATGTTCTTACCTCTCTATCTATGTCCTTATGTGTTCTATGATGATGACCTTAGAGAGTTGGCATCATGGATTTGGAGATCTAGACCCTTCTTAGTCGGATGGGCGAGTAGAGACTTGGAATGAGAGCCTATAGGAGATGAATTCTTCTTCAAGGAGGCTATGAGGAGGTAGGGTCTCCTAGATAGGGAGAGGACTGCTAGAGCATCATTGGCTACACTACTAAGGGAAAATGAAAGGTGTAGATGTGTGGCTAAGTGGATGTATATTACTAGAGCAAAAATTTATACCATAATTCAAGGTCCACCCATTGCGGGTGCTAAAAGAACTAGCTATTAAATATTTCACATGTTATGTTCTTAGTAAATTTTGTGATGATGAAGGGAGTAGATTATGAACTCCTACTTGAACATCCTTGGATATGAAATGCAATATTGATAGAGGACTAATGCAATGGGGGATGGGTCTTTCTAGGCACCAAGAAGGACATAGTGAGAGTTGAAATGGATAGTTGGAATAAAACTCCAATGGACTTAGATGCTATCTCTAGCATGCTGAGAGGAGATAAAAAACTTTCCTCCTACACTTAAGCCAATGAACAAGTATATCCTTGTTTGGAAGATGAAAAGGACTAGATTCAGATCAAGACTCATATCCATGGTACCCCAGATCTCCTAGCAATGGAGGGAGGAGATTGCCATGAGGAATACAAAATATTGAGTTATAAGGGAACAAAAAAATCGTTGTGTGGTTACTTGAGTCATGTATATAATTGACTTTGGTACCAATACTTATGATAAACCTTAAACCTCTAGTACAATCAAGGTTTAAGGATAAGGGGATTTCAAAACCCCTCTAACAAAATAGAGCTTCAAAAGATACTTGCTAAATGGCAATGGTGCTTCAAATATAATCTTGAAGTAAAATTGTTAGTAATCCATAGAGTGTTAGAGAATCCTGGTTGGAACCAGACCAAGCTAGACCAAGTGTTTTTCAACCAAAATATAGTAGAAGTGCATGCCCTCAATAGGTGAGTTCCCTCGAGCTTTGATGATATCTTGATTGACAATGATAACTCCAAGTCACATTTCAATGATTCTTCTAGTTACAAGTCACCTAGGGCTTCTACTAGAAGGATGACATGACACAAATCCCTCCTAGAATGTATTGATTACTACTGCTCCCTAGGTTGGTGTTAGAGTTAGGCTAGGGGCTACCTTCAATCAAGGCTTTGATAATGTTGCTTGTGAAATGTCTACTTTGATGCTCTCTAACCATACCTTGAAGGTTTTCTAGAGAACTAGATTTCCTTTTTGCAGTCTTCTTAAGGGGATATCACATTTTTTATGGCCAAGGTTGCAATGATGCTCAAGTCTAATTTGTTGAATTGAAAACTCTTGGTCCTTCATGCTTTATAGTTATGATCTTATGATGACATTACTTGTGGCTACTGTTGGTCAAGTTGATAAGAAGTAGGTCTCCAAAATGTATTAGGACCTATGGGGGTTGATAATTGCAGCATGTTGGACAAGGAAAATGCACTCATGCTTTAAAATTCCTCCTATTCTTCAAGTTCATCTTGTGATTTCCTAGCCCAATCCTTGACCTTATTGATCACTATCAATTGATGTATTGGGTCAAGGTTTTTACCTAATTTGGTAGTGGTTGCCTTTTCAATTTCAGGAGGTATAGCACTCTCTACATTACAAGTGACAACATTTATATGTGGCTTTCTATGTATCATTGTAATTATGTCATTTTTCAAAGAAACTTTGATGAAAACACATTCATTTATTTTCTTTGAGGAAATCCCCCATGCATTCAATGTGGAGGGAGTAGGTATAGTGTCATCTCCATTCTTAATTTGAGATCTCAGTATTGCATTTATAGGGATCATGATTATAGCTTCATAATTGACTATATTGGCACTTCAAAGTTGTTTGTGGACTATTATAGGTCTTGAAGAACTTGCCTAATGACTCTATCTCCCTCCATCTTATTGTTTTGCATTTGGTTGGGTGGCCTATAGGCTCATGAGCTTAATGATCATATCAATTAATAGGGGGGGTCTTTTCAATATCCTATCTTTCTAATGTGCATTTGGGACAAGTAGATTTGCCTTTCCAAGGAGTTGGGATCTCTAGCCCACTAGGTAATTTCATGCACTAGTTTTCTTGGTCTAATTTGGTAGATAGATCACTATTAGTATCTTGTAAGGTTAAGTATTTATCAATTATGATTTCCTTTTTCTCTTGTAAGGACTCAAAGCTTCTTTGAGAGCCTATTTGAGGTTGTTGTTTTGTTATCCTTTAGCTTATCTTTTTTACCTTTATAAAATATCATAAAATAAAAGCCAAATTAAGAAGAAACCTAAATATAAAAGGCTTAAAATTGATGTAAGAATTGTGAGACTAAGACCAAACCGAATGAGTTAATCAAGGAGAGAAGATACTCGAGGAAAGTCTACACAAAATCTACATGGAATACACCAAACTTAAGACATGCAATAGACAAATATTGGAAAAGCCCAAATACCCCTAGAATAATACATTAAGTATGCACAAGGGAGTATAGGAAAAACAAAATTTGAACCATCACTCCCTTTTCAAGGTGATGATGGCAAGCTGGTGTGGATAGTCAAAGGTTGAGATTACTTTTCTTATTGATGAACAAAGACAAAGATAAGTGAGAGATGGAGAGGAGTTTCATAGAAGATAATGAGTCAAGCTTCCATGGATGCTGAAGAAAAATGAATTTCTTGAAGCATACTTTGAATTGACAAAGCCAACAATAGATTTAATATTGATTCTGATGATGATCCCTTCTTCTTTCTCCCTTTTCCTATTCTACAAGGACTAAGATCTCCAATATCTAATTTTAACTTGCTCTCTCACAATTCTCATGTCTTCTTTGTTTCTCACTCAAAGAGTCATGTATATAGGTAAGTGGTTTATCCTTTCTTCTCCTTGTCATGGGCTTGAGTAAGTTACTCATGAATATATGTGTGCATCACATGGGTTCAAAATAAGGTATTTTTAAAATACATTTTTTACATATAGAAGGGTGTAATATAAAGGGGTTATTTACATATTGAATAGAAAAGGGTTATGTTTTATTCAAAAGAAATTCATAGATAAGGATATTTATAAATAGGCCTTGAACACATGTGATGTAGAGGATATACATATAGTAACTTCCCCGAGTTCACGGATAACCTCCCTTGCAAGTCATAGTAAAGATGCGGATTGCTTTCCCTCCTTGTGTGTGGTCTTGAGTTGGTTATGGTTTATGCTTTCAAAGATGAGATCATGAATGAGGGTGTGGTATTAGGGTCATGGTCTATTCACGAATTTAGTTTGGGGCTATTTAGATTGGGTCATGGGGTGTGATGTGACATGATGTCCAACCTTCCATATATAGTAGCATTTGTGGCTAATTAAGGTGAATCATGGGTTGAGCTTGAGTTATGAGGAAATCTTGACTCATATGTAGCAAGTTTAGGATCATGGGATATAAATGTGTGCTAGTACATGTAGTAGGCAAGTTAATGTAGGATCATGGCCTACTTAATGAGGGTTGTGGGCTACTATAACTGAGCCAATTAAGTAGTAGCATGAAGGCTTATCTTGACAATATGGCACAATCATGAGAGGATTGTCGGTTGTTGTATGATTCTTTTATAAGCTACTACTTTCTTTTTGGGTATATAGAAGTTTAAAAAAAGCTATGTTTGATGCTAATAGGTTACATATAGCTAGTTGTGGGATACTCTTGGTCAATTGTAATGAAGAGAATCAAGGTCATGACGTTGAGGAGTTGTGATGCTAGCTATGGGCTACTTTGTGCTACAATCTTAGCTTGATACATTAGTCTCAGGCTAGCTTCTTAGGTAGAAAAAGAAATAAAAAATATATTTGATGTATGGCCTTCTCAAAATTGGATAATTGAGGTTATCATGGGTAGAGCGGCATTTTTTACAAAAACTAAAATCACATCTAGAAAGGATCTTGTGTTGGTATTGTGCAGCTCTAATGGTGGACATCCATGCATTTCCATGACTCTAGTGAGACTAAATTTAACACATCTAGTTGAATGTGGTGGTGGGGTAGTCTACAAATAGATAGAAATACATTCTAACTCTTAATCAAACTAAGACTTAGGCAGATATGTAAATGAGCCCTCTTTCTAGCAAATTGTGGGCTAACTTACATGGATAGGTGGGCAAGTAAGCTAAGAATCTGTCACTCATTTTTGGCCTCAAGAAATCATACCCGCTCCCAAATACTACCTTCATGCACTTCTTCCATTGTTGACATGATTTATGAAAAAGTAAATATAGATTTCTTGCAACTCTCAAATTTGTTGTGGGTCTTCTTATGTGACCTTGGGGAATATTGCAATTTGTATTAAAAGATATCCTTTTACCCTTAACTAATGGATTATGAAATATTACAGTGCCCCTATGGATGAGTGGTGTCTATAATAATACATTAAGTTCTTTAGATTCTACATGACTTGAAAAAATGGTTTTTGGTACATTTGATCAATCTTCTTGCACTACAAATTTGGTTTCCAAATTGACTTCAGTAGCATTAAGAGTGTTTTTTTTGCATTTTAAAGATAATTATGAGATGCTAGAACTAAGTAGATAATAGTTCTAAAAGGTTGATGATGTAGGCTAATAATGCTAGCTAGTTTAGTAGAATAATGTTTTTTTCTATGTACGATAGAAATGAAGAGGAGAATTCAATTTAAAGAGGGAGTATATCTATTGTACCATAAATTTCCTTTCATATGATAAACATTTATCATACAAATTGTTTGTGTCCTTAGATAGGTTTAGAAAAAAATACAATATTATGCATATATTATGTGACAAATACAAGGATATTCACCCAATGATAGATGTTTTTAAAGATACACTTACATAAATGGATCTTAGAAAATGTCACATTTTAATTAGTCCCATATTCAAAACCCTTCAAACCTTGTGTGTTTTCTTGATTATAGTAGCCCTATTCTTTATAAAGGCCAATATTTATTTTAAGAGGATTGAAATATATATCTTTATAAAGGTTAGTATTTATTTTAAGAGAATTCATGTGTAAGAAACTCCCATTAATTTTGAAATATATATCTTCCTTAGTACATAATGTGAAATGGTTGATTCATGTGTAAGAAACTCCCATTAATTTTGTTCTACCTCAGTAAGAACATGTGTTGAGCAAACTCAAGATAATATACTCTAAGCTTAGATCAAGTTGTTCCTTTTGTGTACATATGAAACGAGAAGCAACCTTTCTTAGGTAAAAATATCTCCATATTTTCTATAAATACTACTTCTTCAAACTTATAAAAGCCTCTCAAAGAAAATTATAGATGCCATTTTTGACAAATAGTAAAGATGCACATGCACATATCATCTAGCCATCCATGGAGAATATAACTTCAAGAAGTTGATGTTAAAGACAACAAACAATTAGTTCATGTAGGTCTCTACTTATCTGACAAGAAATTTTGCTACGCTAAGACCATTAGAGTTACTAACAACATTTATTAAAACATTGAGTCAAAGCTTTTACAATTCTTATTTTAACCTTGTAGCACTATTCTTAGGTTCGATACTATATTTTACCACTTAAGTAAAGTCTTGTATTTTTAATAAATAATCACTTAGCAAGTAGGAAAAGATAATAGCCATAAAAGCTTGGCATACATTTTCTTAAAGTAGCCTGAGAATCTTGAAAGTACTATGCAAGTGCTTCTTTCTAAATCCAAAGCTTAACTAGCTCAAGAATCTTGAAAGTAATATTTAAGTACTAAATCCAAAGCATAACTAGCTTAAGAATCTTCAAAGTAATATTCAAGTGGTTCTTTCCAAATTCACTCATTAAAAAAGGATTCCTAGACAATGGGCTCAAAGTGCCTAGTGCACATCTATCAAAATAAAAAGAAGTACAAAACATTTATCAAACTCAAGGACAATTAGTATTTGCTATGCACAAAGCATCTATCAAACTCAAGGGTAAGTAGCATATACAAAGCAAAGAATGATCTCAATTTAGATATGTCGTATGTTGAGGATGCAACCAAGATTGGTGAGAAAATAAAGGGTACCACACATTAGACCCTAAATGCTTTCTTCATTATATAAGAAGGGTTATGATGCTTGGCATAGAAAAGGTTAACGAAAAAATTTTATGTGTTTAGAGTTCTTCCTTGGAGGAGTTTGTAAGCAAAATGGGATTACCATGGAGTTATACTAAGTATTCTAGTTTTGAAGGTTTAATGGGGATTTCATCTCCTTGGACTACGTCTACCCTAGAGGAGTTGAGTTGTTCATGTATTGCCCTTTGGTACGAAACACTCATTACACTTAGATTCTATGTTTCAATATTTTGGAGAAGTATTCCATTTCTAAGAAAACTATGAGAAGAAATTAACAAAGGCAAAGAATCTTCTGAAATGTTTGGCTCTAGTATTTTTAGAAATAGCACATACGATGTTAAAAAGTAGGATCAAGTATATGCCATAATTTATATAATCAAAATTTACAAAATGTAAAAACACTATGATCCCTTTCCAAAAATTTCAAGTGTGTCTTTGCTTGCCATCACTAAGATAAAGGTTCATGTAGGGAAAGTGTGTCCCTTCTTGCCATCACTAAGATAAAGGTTCATGTAGGGAAACACTTTATTCGACAAAGAGAACTCATCATTCCGTACAAAAGGGAGGGAAATTTTAGCAATTTCCTAAGTAATGATGATGTTGGCATTTCATTATCACACTTTCTAAATGCACACTCCTTAGTAATGTGAATGTATAAGGAAATGGCTAAAAGCTTCAAATTTTTATCAATATATTTCAAGCAAGAAATTCTTAAAGTGCATAAGGTAACCTCAAAGCTTAATAAATTGTGCAAACGAAAATCTAAGGTGCCTAAGCAACCTCAAATCTTATAAGAATGATAAGTTTTTTTTTGCACATTGCTTGGATACTTGGAAGATTAACTTGCATGGCCCTTGCTTTCATTAATAAAGTGACCATGCACTTGTGATGTTTACACACTTGAAGAAAAAAATGATGTTATGTTAAGTATAAACCACTAAGTGCTAGTGTCATAAAGAGCTTTATGCAACTACCCCTTTTCTCTTTTGCCTTAATACAATGCTAGCTACCCTAGCTAGCATTCCCGGCCAAGCTTGCTAGGTGCATTTTGCTCAAATGAGCCACTTGAAAATGTTGCTCGATTAAAACCTTGCAAAGCTTATTTAAAATGTGGTGTGAAATTGGAATCATGTTATCTCACATGTGCATGATTAAGATTTCATTGACTACCTTTTTTGGGGGGCCAGCCACCAATGTCTCCTCACTTCCTTAGGAAAGAAGAGGCATGCATTTGACTAACCATGGAAAGAGAGAGAACGTCCATCTTCTAACAATACTTTTTTAAATCAATACTTGGCAACAATTTGAGTATCCATTACAAATTATTCCAACTTGGTTTTATTTAATACTTGCATATCATTTTGAAACTTGAATAGAGGGACTATATTTTAAAGCTTGGGTAATTTTATAAACTAAAGAAGCTAAAAGCACATATAACATTGAAGAAGTGTATAATCATGAAAATGGGTTTGCATACAATAATATATTTTGGTTTATAAAAAAGCACATGTGTTACATAAACTTTTTACAAGATAGTTAAGTGAGAGATTATAGCTAGGTAAAGTGCTAATTCATGGTTTACAAGGGGTATAGGTCCTCTCAAGTATTTTGATTGTTGAGCTACACTTCATTTGGCTTTCCATCATTAAGAAATTGGCAAGGTTGCATGTCACTCGCTTCACATTTTCTATGACTAAGGGGAAGCAATTGTGGGGTACTAGTATGCTTTTAAAAAATCAAGGGGTCGCTATTCACTATAGACATTAGCACAATTTGCATGTGCATGTTGTGATGTCTTGTGTATATGTGTAGGAGATTGAGTGTGGTTATATGTGCATCTAGATATGCTTGGATATGTAAATGTGTGTTCATGTGTGGATATGATTGTGGAGTTTTTAATGTATACATATGTGTCACATGCATGGACATGTGTACACCATTTAAACAATCTTTGCTTAAACATATCTTTAATCAATGATAAGTTTGTTGCTAAAGCTTATAATATGTAAATACCATGTGTACCCATGTAGCTCATCTTTCTAAGGCTACATATAGCATAACTACCTTTTAAATACTCATACTCATAACATACAACCATGACCATGACCTAAAAATGGTTAGCACAAACTATGTAGTATGACTATACCACACTGATGCTTGATTTTTTCACTTCATATCATTGGTCTTAGCTCTGCAATTGATGGCCTGAACAGAATGATGCAAAATCATATTTCTCTCTCCTCCCTGTCTCTCCTCTTGAGGACAATACATGCGAGAATTATCTAGAGAATATTGGAATGAAGATCGATGTTGTCCTCAGCTTGAACCAGATTGATGTGGGATCATATCGACACTGAGGAGTGATGGCCAACACTATTTAGAGACCAATGGCGGATCAAATAACTATCCATAAAATCAATTCCTCTGAGACCCAAAAGCCAAAATATGGTGGTAAGCCCCCTTTTAATGGAAATTTGGATCCTTTTTGACATTTTATGATGCAAAGCTTGTTCATATGTGATGAAAATTTGTTTGAAGCTTGGTTATGATGTTGAATCATAAAATGCAAAACCCATGCATGTGTGTCTGAGTTATCAGTTTTTGAAACCCCGAAATGTGTATTTTAAGTGGAAAAATGATGTTTTTCTTTCTTTTTAGCAATCAAATCATATTCATATGGGATAATATCAAATATGATGATGGATTAGAGTGTGAATTAATTTTTTGAAATCAAAAGAATAAAAATATACCATTTTATGTAGAGAAAATTAGAAAATAATACAAAAAATATGGTTTTGGAATAAAGAAAATAGAGAAAAAAATAGTTTTTGTGTCTGAAAATTCATGAAAATTTAGGATTATGTTTTTGCAAGTATATTGGAGGTAAAGCATGAGAATTGGCCTTAATTTACCCTTGTTTGTATGTTTTAGTGTGTTTAAGGCTTTTATCAACACATAAAGAAAATTTACATCACATACCCTTTTAACCTACCCATTGAATGCAAAATCTTAAATGATAGGGGGAAGGGGATTATAGGAGTTAAGTATCATTTGATTTTTTATATTTTGCATAACCTAGCATATAGGATTTGTTTGAATTAAGTCTTAAAAAGGGCGATAACACAGGTTATTTTGAGTGCTTCCTTAGTAGCAAATAAGTAATACGCTAGAGTAAAATCATGAAAGGGCTGTTTATGCACATCCATATTGATTGATATATAAATTTACTTGTTTGAGCACATATGCCATTCTCCTTACATCCACATTTTCATACATGGTATCAAGATACTTATCTTGGATGCATAGTACTTGATTTCGAGTTATTGACCCACAATGAGTGTGAGGTTCCCTAAGCTATAGGTCTAGTGTTATTATTTACTTTGGGGACTGATGTGGTAAGGATTATATTATCTCTTGTAATGTTTTATTAAAGAGAGGACTATGTTATGTATGTGCTTTAAGTTGAATTGATGCATCTTGGGGCTAATCCCTAGGTTCTAGGAGAGCCGTAGTGGGGCCACAATGATATCTAGGGGCTGCTCCCTTTATTTGTGCTATGAGGTGCTAGTCATTGATATGTTTTAGTACTCCTCTGCTTGGAGTCGGGAAGGGCATCACGTTGGACTACAATCTAGAGGTTGTATCTACAAACACATTCTTTCAATAAATCAGTTTGTAGTGTCTATATGCTCCTAGCCACAAGGTGGTGGGGTTGTTTAGGTGATTTTAGAAAGCCGCAAGCTAGAGCCCTAGAGCCAATATTGGGTCCATTTTTTGTCTTGACAAGTGGTGTGCTTATTACAAGAGAACCACTAATAAGTGGCAATTTTCGAATCTTGGTTAATTAGGGATTAGTCAGTTAGTTTATGCCAAAGAGCATCGAGATAAACCCATTATTTCTCGATAAACACCGTCAAGCCAAGATCTTTTTTAAAAAAAGAGCTAAAATGGCTAGATGGCGAGCTGAAATCCTTAAGAGATATTTCCCTGAATATAGCAGCCCAAACCCCTAATGAGGGGGAGGAAGTAGTGACCCTAGTGCCATAAATAGTCCATTAGGAGGATGAGGAACCTCTAGAGCTCCCCTTTTCCAAGTAAGTCCATCCACTTTAGGTGGGCTGTAGTTACATTTTTACAAAGTCCAATAGCAAATCTAGTTATTGTTATGGCGCAACCTATTGCAATCCCTACAAGAATGCCAAATTTGCTAGCTCTAGGGTTCATTTTATCCATATTTAATGGGTTAGCGAAGGAGGATGTAGAGCTTCACATCAGTGAGATCCAAAAACTTATGTTTAGTTGTCAAATTTAGGATGAAGGACATCTCATGTTTTTTAACATGATCTTAAAAGGGAGGGTTGCAATGTGGTATCACAGCTTTATTCTTTATAGCCTTTTGAGGGGTATTTACCCTTGAGAGAGGGTGGTTAGTATTGGCTACGTGTGCTAAATGTGACACGGAAGAGCCCCATGAAAATGCTCAAGCATATGCTAAGAAGATGAAAGAGGTCTCTCATCAAGATGTGCTAAGGAGGCCAACCTTTCTTACAATGCTTCATCTTCACCCAAAGAATGGTTCAACACAAACCTCAAAGTGGATAACTCAATTTCCAAGGCAAGACACACTCTTCCTTGTATACCAACTTAAATGGAATGTGGCATGTTTCTTTCTTGAATGTAGTATTGTAAGCCTAGACAACCATATGAAGTTTCTTGTCCTAGTCGCGCTTACCCTCAGATACAGTTTTGGATAAGATCCCTACAAGTTGCTTGTTGGTCCTCTCTACTTGTCCATTCCACTGGGGATTATATGTAGTGGTTTTATTATATTTAATTTTCACAGCTTCAGTATAGGCTTCTATAAACTTATTTAGAAAGTGTATCCCACTATCAAACATTAATCCTTTAGGTGGATCGGAACAACAAACTATTTGTTCCATAATAAAACTACTTCCTTAGCATTGCCCTTCAACATAGCTCGAGCTTCAGACCATTTTGTAAAGTAGTCTATCGCCACAATGATATAATGCTTTTGCATAGTACATGAAGGATGCACAAGTCCAACAAAATCGATGCCCCGCTTCTCAAAGGAAAAAGTTACAAGAATAAGATTAAGTAGTTGCTTACCATTTTTCCTAGTATTGTGCCTCTAACAAACATTACAATGCTTAACATACGCAAAACCATTTTAGAAAATTGTCAGCCACTAATTGCAAGTCATGTAAAGCTTTTGGGGCAATAAGTCTTCCAACGATATGGCCTCCACATGTTGAATCATGACATTCCTCTAGAATAAAGGGTACCTCATCACGCACCACACAATGATAATAAATCTCATCTATACCTTTCTTATACAAAACACTTGCTATTATTGAAAAGCAAAGTGCTCCTTCTTAATCTTCCTCTTCTCAAATTTAGAAAGAGTTTTTGCTAGATTTTTTGTTGATAGATAATGTGTGATAGACGCATATAATGATGGAATAGAGGGTGCATCAATTTCACATAAATCCTTACAGTCAGTAATATCAAATCACTCTTCCTTAGGCTCACCAAAATCTACTAAATACTCTATGATACCTTGTGCCTTTGATGGCTTGCTCCTAATCTCATAGTCATACTCCTGCGAAGAAATCAATCACTTGGCTAGGTGATTAGGGGGGTTAAAGCTTGTTCAATTAATAAGCACAATCCCTATACCTTGGTGAAGAACACCACCTTCTCATAAAGAATATAGTGTTTGAACTTCTTGGTAGTGAGCACCATAGCCAAGCAAACCTTCTCCAAATAACTATAATGAAGCTTTGAAATTCCTAACTTTTGGCTTATGAATGCAATAGAATGATAAAGTTATGCCTCTCGAATTTGGGATATGTAACAACTAATACTATGCCTTGTCACAATCGTGAATATATAGAAAACCTCATCCGTTTTTGGAGCTTTTAAAACTAACACTTTGGATAATTCCATTTTAATATCTTCAAACACCACTTTGCATGATTTAGTCCATTCAAAAACACGATTGTGAGATAAAAGATTCATCAAGTGTAACAAATGTTAGCCAATACATTAATGAATCAACAATAGTACCCCATAGATGAAACAAAATTGTGAACTTTCGTGGGGCAAGTGGGTGGGCTTAGGGATACAATAACAACCATATTTTCAAGGTTGAATGGCGATACTAGCCGCACTCACAACATGACCCAATAGCAAACCATAAGGCACCCTGAATACACACTTTTGAGGATTCAATGCTATACAATACTTAGGATGTCGCTCAAAGAATGCCCATAGAACAATCAACTATCTATGATGGGTCATGGTAGTTGCCCCCAAATCATCTATAAAAACCTTCAGCTCTTTATGGGATATATCAGAAAATGTCTTGTTAGCCATTCTTTGCTAAGACCTAGGAGCGTTACATGGGCCAAAAGCCATCACATGGTATGCAAATGTACCAAAAAGTGTAATGAACGCCATCTTTCACTTATCCTCTTCAACTATGGCCATCTGATTATAACTTGATAAATAGTCCATGAAAGAGTATATCTCTTTCCCTACCCGCTGATCTAAAATCAAATCAATAAAGGGAAGAGGATAATAGTCCTTTACAGTTTGCTTATTCAATTCCTTAAAATCGATACACAAGCAGATTTGATCATTCTTTTTCTTTCTTATTACACTAGTGGGCATCATTTTGTATGTTTAATGGAATAGATCATACCAGCCTTCCTTAAACACATCAATTCCTCAAAAAGAGGCTCTTTTAGCTCAAAAGGCATACATCTAACCTTTTACCTTGCTGGCTTACTACCTTCTTTCAATGGGATTGTATGCACATCAAAATAAAGGGGGTAAATTTCCTTCAGTTCTTCATAACTCCATGCAAATATATCCTTAAACTCCTATAAGAGTGTCACATAATTCACACGATCATGAGCAAATAACATAGTGTCGAGTTTAATGGGATGCAGATCATTGGGAGTCCCACGATCCAGCTCTATCATATCACCATCATGAATCCTATCCTTTGAATCTATTGGCTAATTGAAATATACTTGGTAAACTTCCTCACTAGTAGAACCCTCTTCAGAATCACTAGAACTTGAGGTTCCAATAGCTAAGGTTCCCTTGAGTGCCTCCCATTCTATTGTGGGAGGTAATGCCCTTTCATCCAGCAAGTGATCAGGGTATGCATTCAGAATTGTCCTCTTTAGCCCATGCCCAAAAATTAATCGACCAGTTAGGATATGCACCAAACAATCAAAATGTAATATCTATGGATGTTCAAGCCTAGGGAGGTCAATCATAAATATATGTATGTATCACATGGGCTCAACATGAGGGATTTTTAAAATACCATTTTTACACATGTTTTACATACAAAAGGGTCCCATATAAAAGGGTTACTTACAGCTTGAATATAAAAGGGTTATGTTTAATTAAGGAAAATTTTACAGATAAGGATATTGATAAATAGGCCTTGAACGCACGTGATATAGAGGGTATACATATAGTGAATTACCCGAGTATCCAAGCAACAATTAATAGCATGGTCTCCTAGTAAATCGGATAACATGGAAGTCGAGGGCCCACTCAATATTAGCAACCATCACATTTACTTTTATTATCATTCCTTCCAATTTCCCTAGGCTATCAATCGGCCATTTTTAAAACCATCATGACATCCTTTTGGATTGCTAGACTCGGCCTCTCCAATAAATCCATAGTCATAATGTTTATGGATGAGCTAGGGTCCACCATTGCATTTTCTCTCATGATTCCATCAACATATACCTACACCTAAGGCAATGATTCTCTATATGATCCCACCATTCACTACCCACTCGTTTGACACCAAAAGGTTCTACAACATAACCCATTCATCGGATTTTCTTAAAATCCTTATGAATGTTCAGTGATAGTTGGATTAGTTGTAGCAAATTCACATCCGATTTGTCTTTACAAAGCATGTTTGCTAGGTCAAACTCATAGAAGTTTTCCACTACTCTCTTCTGTTTCCACACTAGCCACTCTTTTGGCTTATTGCTAATCTTAGTACCCTCCTTTTCTTTTGATTTCTGTTTTCTTTTTATCACACACTCCTCTAGGACACCATCATTTTTAAGAGGATCCGCCTGGGCATCCAATGCCTTCTTATCATCCCTTCTAGGTTTAAGGTTAACTTTGCTTGCAGTAGGGTCATTTTTCTGAGCCTCTTTCACTTTATGACCCCTAGTTACTACCCTAATATTGTTAGGAGATAAACTCTCATTGATTGGAAAAGTTTCAACCAAACTTACCCCACTATGCATTTCCTCAAGTGTAGCTTTACCCCTTTGTAAAATTTAGAGTCCTCTCCTTTAGTATTCTCATTATCGACATGATGGTTCACAGGGCTAAGTTGTTGACTACCTTATTGGAGAGAACTAACCCCACTCCAATAGGTAGTGACTAAGTGACTAGACTTCCCGCATATATTGCATTTGACATTAGGATAATTACGAGGAAAATGTTGTCCACCAGACCACTTACAGCTGAATCATGATGGACTACGGGCTTTCTAGTATCCATCAGATGTTGTAGGCACTTTTAATAATTAACATCTACGGTAATTTGGAAGTATTGCTCAATGATCATATCCATATAATGTTTCATCATATCTTTTACTTCCTCTCTATGAAGTCTTCGTCTAGCAAGGAGCCCACCTAACTATTTGGAGTCCTAATTAAGACCAAGTTCAAAGCTAACATACATAGATTCCTTACTCGTGATGGCCCCAAACAGATGGTATTCTAGAGTGAGGAGTGTGAGAGTTAGGAATATGATCGCAAACATGTTCAACGCGCCATCGTATGAAACATAAGACCAAGTTCTTCCGTAGATTCATAATCATTTATTAATATACAAATGAGAATCTAAGTAAAAGAGTTTGTTATTTGGAAAAGAAGATATAGTCTAAGAAAAAATAAGAATTCTCAAAAAATGAAAGGATTAGAATAAGTAGGAGCTATTAATTGAAAACTCTTTTTAATTATCAACGTAGGATTGAACTGCATGATATTGCCATAAATTGAATCTACTCTTCTTTAGTTGATTATAAAAGATTTTCACGAAGAATATTTCCTTTAGCATCTACAAAATATGTAAATGTAGGAAAATGTTAAAATTGCATCAAAATAATTTCTTTGGTATTTATAAATTATATAAATATAAGAAAGGTAAAAACTACATCAAGAATAATTCTTTTAGCATTTATAAATTATATAAATATATAAAAATAGTTTATTTTAAATTTATAAATTATATAAATATAAAAAATGTAAAAATTACATTGAGAATAATTCCTTTAGCATTTCACAACACCTAGCGATTGGCAGGGCATGGGACCACATACATCCAAATGAACAAGAGCCAAAGGCTCACCCATAAACTCCATGTTATACTTCTTATGCATACTACATATTTGCTTATCATATAACAATTTTCACAAGACTCAAAACACTTATAGTCTAGGAGTAGAAGATACTGTAAACTTATAAGCATTTTCATTCATTTCAAAGACATATGTCCAAGGCGACGATGCCAAAGAGATACATGTGAAATTACAATCACTACCAAAACATGGTCAACTGATCCATCTAAGCAAGGAATAGATGGTACCAGACTTAGCACCACATGCAATAACAAGATTCCTATGGGTAATCTTCCACAATGCACATCATGAAGACTATGCTATGCTACCTAAACCAAACTTAACACAAATATCTCCAATGATGTAATGTCCCCATTACTTAGTTTATTTTAATGTGCATATATATTCCAAAGAAAATTGATTTATAATGTTGCACATTTTTAAAACTACCTCTAATTATGAAGACAATTGTTATTATTAATGAGGTATTATATGCCAAGTTCATGGAAGAAAGACTTAGAAAACCATCCCAAGTCTAGCTTATTAAAACTATGTTTGTAGTATAGAATAACAAAAAGAACAAGCCTAGTAGATAGTCACTCGGCAATTAAGTGCACTTGGGTGACGACACTACTGGGATGGGTTACCTCCTGGGAAGATTTTCCTACAAGCTAGTGGGAGCTTCTCACACATAGCCAATGGCGCCAACGAAGCCTTCGTAGCTCGTTGGCAAGTATGCCAAGGCCAAGATGCCAAGGTCTATGCCTTGGTCACCGCCTTGGTTGTGAGACTTAGAGTGACACTGCCCAATGATGAGACGTGTGGTGCTCGCCCATATATTCGTTAAAATTGGTGTTCTTGCACTACGAAAATGGAGCCCCTCCCTAGTCATCAATGATATTGTCAAAAATGCTAAAAGAAAGTGTTTTCTCTTTATCATCGATGACATCATCAAAAACACTAAAAATTAAACGTCCTCCTTTTACTCCCCTCAGTTACTATATAAATAGTGGTAGAGCGTCACATCAGCAACACACACAAACACAACAATGACCCATGAAAAAGTCTCTCTATCGGTTGACGTGACGAAGCTCTACTGCAACTAGCCAAACCTCTCTCTCTCTCTCCACACCTATGCGAGAGCACTGAGTCCGTCCACCACACTTTCCTTGGGTTGCTTTAGTGATCTAATTACCTACCACATTTAGTTTGACAAGCAAAAACAACTTCCTTAATTAACCAATTAAACATTGGTTCCTTTACATAACTTAAGCACTGACACAGAAAAACAATGTCAAGCAAGTTCATTTTCAACATTTGATCTTTATTTATAAGTCTTTGGAATACATCAAATAAACCTGCCCCAAGGCTATCCTAGCAATCCTCAAGGATCGCTATTCCAAGTTCCACCCGTTGACAAGTACGCGGGCCTTGAGATCCCATCTTGAGTCACGTCGGCCTCTTGTGCAGGGTCCGGAGGCAAGGAATTTACGGCCAGATCCTCCTCTAGCACCCAAGCATCCTCCTACTCCAAGTAGCACCCACGGAGAGACCTCTCGCAGTGGGTTTGATCCATGTACCTGGCGCGGCTAACAACTCCCTTGGATAGGGTCAGGCAAACAGTCGAGGTAACTGGTATTGCCTCTCCCTCCAAGCTTTTAACGTGAAGCATTAGTTGTTTTTTCTTGAATTAGTTCCTTGAGCAAAGAAGTACAAACAGTGCACCTAAGTGTACAATCATGAACATTCTTGTGGTCGTTTGTACGGCCAACTGCTAAGGTGTGATTCCTTCTCCCGAATGCTTCCAGCATTCGGTCCTGGATCAATCGTGGCTTGGCAAGATCCCAAGGTTTTCGTAAGCTGAGGGAGTCTAGTATTTGGTCAACTGATCCTTAGGGTGAGAACCCTAGATCGTTGTTGTGTGGGTGATTAGATAATCCTAACATTTCGAGAATGTGGGTAGGACCTAAATATTAAATCGGCATCCTAAGTGTGATATTAGGCAAAATTTTAACATAACTTAACCTAACCCAGCATATTGAGGTGTTTGTCGTATGCTAACTATTCACGCCTTTGTGAATCTCATGTGAGTCACACAATTTACATGCGATCTACCTAATTGTTTTAATTGTCTTACGATTAAAGGTGATATTTCCCTTAGAGATACAAATACTTTCCCTAAAGGATGTAAGTAACTGTAAGATGTATGAGATGTATCATTCCATGCGGATATGCAAATTCAAGACCATAGACCTTTTTCCTTTATGCAACTATAGGATCTATATTGATCTTTCTTTTCCTTGTCTTATGCGACGTTGAATGACATTCAGAGCTATTCTTATAAACCCTACGTTTTATGCATTGAATTCAAGCTTTAATATGAAGATGCATCCTTTCCCAAATTCAAACTTTGATAAAAGAACTCCATGCATGGGTGTATCATTCTTTCATGATCAGATGCCATGAATCCATCATTGATTTAATCCTTCCTTTATCACTTAACCCAACCTAGAATGTAACTATCATCGCATGTCATTTGCAAAGTACATAAATCCTTTTTATGCACTGCAACTATTCGAACATCATTTAATGGCCGTCTATGATTGTCTTATACACGAGTCACAGTGAAGAATTTATTACGTAAGTGCATTATGTGTTATGTGTTCTATCCTTTGTGATGTGACAAGAATACAGTCTTAGCACGATATCATCTTTTAAATTATGCATCCCACGTTTAAAAATGCGACTACCCTTGACCATGGAAGTGCAAGCAAATGCAACTACTCGTCATGCAACTAAACTTTGTAAATCGAACGAGTACGTAAATTTTATGATGCATTTAAGTTTCCAAACCATTAAAACATGCTTTATGCATTCTTTCCATGCGGAAATATTATTTGGAACTTGGGCATTCAATATCGGGGTGTTGTCCACTCTCGTACTTTGGGTGGAAGCTCCTATGTGTGCTCCTCTCGCCTTTTGCTTAGGAGCCATTGATGCAGTAAATTTTGTCTCAGAAACTCTCTCTTGGTTCACTTACGCGTTTCGAAGTCAGTCTATCCGAGATCTCCTCTTCCCCGTAGGACACAGGCCTTGTAAGACACGATTTTTAAAAAACCGGGGAGGCACGGGTGAACTAGACCTAGGGAAGCTTCAATAGAAGCTTCCAACCTTTTGGAAGAAACATGGGGATGATGTGGGATGGAGAAGATGATGAGGATGACAACGATGACGACGACGACGATGATGATGATGACGACGACGACGATGATGATGATGATGATGATGATGACGACGACGACGATGATGATGATGATGATGATGACGACGACGACGACGATAGCGGCAAGCAAAAGGCGGTTGGCAACTCCTCAGGGCGGCGGGCAACAGCACGATCAATCCCCCCTCAAGCTTGGGGGGGTTTATATATAGGGTGAAGGTGGAGGGGGTGGCCACACAAGTGGCAGGGTGCATGCCCTCCTCCCCATGCCCCTCCACAACTCTAGCTCATACTCCCTCTCCTCGCCATGCAATGGCTGAAGGGGAGGGAGTTTTTTAAAAAAATTTGCAAATAAACCTTTATCCTTTTTCCCTTGAAGGGGTGTTCCCGCGATGAACTATGGATTTTGAGCCACAGCTTCCTATACATGACATGGGGCTGGTTTTTGTTAATGAACGCAAATGAAGCACTTAGCTCAAAGTTTTTTTTTGTTGAGAGAGATTACTTTGAGTCGCTTTTGCGCGAGATCTAGGTCCTTTAATATTTTGCTGTAGAAATATTACATCATTATATGTATATTTTCTATATATCTTATTCATTCAATGTTTGTTTATAAATATCCCCAATTTTGAATTCTCCTTGAGCAAAATACAATCCCTTTCTATTCGATATGTTAAAAACTATTCTATATGGCATCCTCATGTATGTAGAAAATGTGTAAAAATGGTATTTTGAAAATCTCTTATATTTTATCCACATGATACACATATATTTATGAGTGACTCCCCTCTCCAGGAATGGACTTGATGTTGGACTTGAGTTTATAAAGCCGCGATCACCGACAAAACTATTACGAATGATCACCCAAGCCATGATCACCCAAGGAGCCTATTGCAAATGTGTCTTCTTAAGAGGCCAAGCCATCATTACCCAAGGAGCCGATTATTCCAAGTGCATCTTCTCAAGAGGCTAAGCATGAAGGCACAAGTGTTGCACATTTGAAGAGGAAGAGAAAGTTAGGATGGTACTACATGAAAAGGTGCTTTAGAGAAATGAGGAATTCCTAGGAAGCAACCAATTTTTTAGTTCTAAAGGCACCATTCATAAGAGTTGTTAAGGATATTTTGATAGGTTGTACAAAATATCTACAAGTGAGTATCCATTAAATAAGAGGTAGCTGTCAACTATTCTTTGTTTACAAGAGGCAATAGCAACAAAAGATTTCATCATTGACTTCTTGCATATAGGGATCCTCTGATGGACAAGGGCTTTTCCATAGTAGGTAGGCTCAGATGTAGGTTTGGCAAGTTTTTGAATTCCTTTCCGACTGTAGATACCAAATCTTATCAAATCATGAATGTATTTCCCAAATTTATTGGGAAGAGGAAGGAAAAAGAGGTGTAGAATGAGGATATCACCCATGAATACAATAGAAGAACTACAAGTGAATAGAGGAGTCTCTATGAAGTTCATCTCAAAGGATCACTTAAAGACAAGAAGCGTTTTATGGAGAGAAGATCAATGAGCTTGGTCCAAACTATAAGAGGATGGGGATGGTCTATGATCAAATGACTATTAATGTGTTTCCTTTTATAGATAGAGATAACTATCTTAGTATATCTCACAAGGATAAGTGCATGCTTAAAAAGAGGGATATCCAGCTATCTGATTTAGTTATGATTTTCTCCCTCAAGTAAATTTACCCTTCTTGCCCCCTAAATCTAGAAGATCAAGGATCGGGTGCATTCAAGGTCCCCTCCAAAAGCAAGTACTAAAATTGAAAAGATGAGAGAGAGAGAGAGAGAGAGAGAGAGAGAGAGAGAGAGAGAGAGAGAGAGAGAGAGAGAGAGAGAGAGAGAAAGAGAAAGAGAGAGAGCTCTTGCAAGACACAAAACACATAGAGAATGCACACAAGATATCAAGCTGAAAACCCTAGTCTTTATCCTTCCCCTTATTCTCCATTATATAAGTCTACCAAGAATAAGAGAATACAATATACATAATATGTAGATGCTCCATAGTGTGAATATGATAACTAGAAATATGACTAGATAGATATCACATAGCTTGCGTAGGTGGACTAACTAATATACAACTATAAATTATCAATGGAATCGCATGTTTATGCATGTCCCAACCATGTCAGTGATATGAATGCAAAAAGGGTCATCTAGGTCCATGAGTGTCAACTTGTGTTGATCTTGATATCTCAACACTCTCCCTCAACCTCAACTCCATGACCTATACTCCAAGTAAGCTTCAAAATATTCAAAACTTTTCTACTCCTAGGCTCATAGTAAAGATTTCAACAACCTGCTCCTCTATGCTCACATGTATGAGATCAAGGTCACTTGCCACCTTATTCTCATGTCGAATAGATGTAATACAAGTTTTGACCATCAACTATATATTTCCCTAATGAGAACACACACACAAGTTTTTGCTTACACAAAGAGTAGCTAATAAAACAAAGTAAAATCAAGGGCAACTAAAAATAATAGAAGAAACTTATCTTCTTTAGTTTAGGGTGGGCATAGTTCATCAAAAAGTTTATTTTTGGCCATATGGTGAAATCTATCCCCTTTTTGTAAGATGTTTTCATTAATACTTTGTACTATGGATGTTGGACTCATTCTATCTAATGTTTCAATACTTTTCTCTTTTCAATGAAACTTGATACTTCATTGTATTTAGTAATTTCATTACTAATTTCTTCTTTTTGAGAGGTGAGAATATATAAAATATAAAACCTTCATTTTCTCACTTGTACATGTATCATGAATAACGAGTTCTATTTTGGAGAAATTTTGAATTTGTTAGTTGATCATGAGATTGTTGCACTTGGGAGAGTGCATGCAAGACATCCAAATGAGACATGCCATGGAGAAACACTTCAAAATGGATATATTTCACTGGCTACTAATAAATGCCTAAATGAAATATCATATTTGCCATTCCCAACGATTGATGCAATGAAGGTTTATGAAGCTATAGGTGGTTTTGCAAAATGGAAAAAGAAAGGTGTAGCGGTTGTTTCAAACTAAATAACAATTCATGAGATGAAAGAGATGATTATGAATCAAACCATGTCCTATCTTCTAATGATATTGATGTGCTTAGCATTTGTGAAAGTTGGAGAGAATGTAGAGTGTTGTTATAGACAAAAGGCAACGTGATGTGTGTTGGCATAGGGGTTATATTATTGGCTTTTCCATATGATGTGATAAAATTTGAATTACTAGGAGAAGAGGATGTTAGTGTGGTAGTAGATAATGTTGAGAAATGTGCAATCACATCCACTATAGCCTCTTTGTAAGAAACAACAAGGAAAAAAATCACATTGCAAATAAAGCCTTAGATTAGGTCATGTATGCATGGTTTATTAAAACCACAGTTGGTGAATACCATGGTCCCTTTTTACCTTTTCACACCTACCAATACCACCTACTATAAGCCTATAAAAGGCACTCATTCCTAGACTCATTTAATCATTCATTCTCATTTAGTTATACTTGCATTATGCTTGGATAATATCAGTTGTTCTTCTTTGTCATTACTTATACCTCATTATGATTGTCTATTTGCTCATTAGTGATCCACTTTAGCATGCATCCTCAATATTTTAACATGGTATTAGAGCGCGTTTCAAGTTAGTGAGTCATTAGGCCACTGATTAGGTCACTTCAGTTTGAATTTTTGACTCCCTCCACTTTTCCATGAATCTCTCACCTACCTCCATAGCCACCCACCTTCATTGGAGGGCTTGAAGCTCTCAAATCAAGGAATTTTAGCTCGTGCTTTCTTCTAGGGAAATCTTCTTTGACTCAAGACGCTCCTTCTTATCACTTTACAGTGTGACATTGGTGTCTCTCCTCTCCAACATTGCATGTTTTCCCAGTTGCTGCCTAGATTGCACCATCTCTGATTCGTACTGCTCATTTTTCCTACACGTGCAATGATGTTATCCACTACCATAGGGCATTTAAAGCTATATATCTAAGATATCTCTTGCTCAGAGGGTTTCACAAATGGCTATCTCTATGAGCAGCAATAAGAAAAATGCCAATCGCTTGTTGTCAAAACCCTAAAGAGGACAGTCATAGCCGTTAATCTTCAAGCTCACATTTTACTTGATTTTCTTACTTCCTTTTGCTCAGTAATGTCACTGACTCTCTAATCTACTACAACACTCAGTTCTCAATAAAGCTACCACTTCAAATCTTCTAGAAGAAGACTCAACATCAAGATGAATATCAAGTACATAGTATCTCTTGATACTAACTAGGGTTGGTTAACACTAATCTTCTTGTGTCTCTTGACACACTCAAATTCAACTTTTTTGCTGGTCTATTCTCAGTTATTTACTACTACTCCTACCAACAAAATGGGCAAAGTCTCGCCCTCAAGCCGGTTCAACGGTGTTGGATTCCACACATGGCAAACTAGGATCAAATTGATCTTGATGAAGAAAGTATTATGGTCAATCACAAGTGATCAAGAGAATTATCCAAGGGAAGTCGCACTCTCAGTCATATGGGATAAAAATGATGATAAGGCTCAGGTTATTATCAAGCTCAAACAAGCAACATGGGATCGATTAGAAACCTTGTTTGGAGCTCACTCAAAATCCTCCAAATATGGCTTAGTTACTGATTGAATTTTTTAGGTTTGACATGAAAAGTAGTACCTCACTTGAACTCATTTTAATTATATGGAAATCCTGTTGACACAACTTGCAGGAATCAACTTGAAGATGGATGAAAACATTTGCATTGGAATGATGTGAGCTGCCAAACTAGGGGTTGTTGAAAGGTGCATCATCATTATCTTCTCTTAGAAAGGGTAACTTTGGGTGACAAGAGCCACTACTTCTGAAGGAAAGGCTATTCTTCTTAATCCATTTCTTATAGAGGCTTTGCTTATGACGTGACTCACTAATCAACCCAAAGGGTACCATAATCATCCTGTCAAACAAAAAGAGATCCTTTGCTTCTAAGGCTTCAAGAACTTCAAGAACTTCTTCCTCATCTCTGCCTTCTATGAGTAGGATAGACTCTTCTAGCTCACTTTCATATTCTTCTTCTGCATTACCACCTTCGTCCTCTTCAAATCCTATTTCTACCTCTATGGGGGATCTGTAAGAGAAGAACAAGCTCTCTATTACGTCTTCTACCTCTGTCTCTATCTCTACTCATGTCTCTATCTCTAGCTCTATCTCTAAAACTACCATGTAACATGGAGAACAGTACATCCATGCTTCTATCTCATTGTCAAAGGTTATTATAGAAGTCAATTTGAGTTCAAGCAGGAGGTATTCTCCATGGACAAAGACTTTACTTCCTTCAGTAGTTGGCTTATAATGCCCACTGTTAGGGACTATGCCTCTATTTTCTTGGGAAAGATCTATTTGACGGCCTCCTCATCTCCTGATGTACCATCTATTACTTCATTGGAGGTGTCTGTTATTACAAATTCGATGCATATAGATCCGTTGCCTTTTTGTAATCCATACAGCTTCAATACTACCATTAGGAGAAATATGGACTCTCTTTTTTGCCCCTTAAGGAGTGAATAAACAAATATAGGCCTAACCAATGAGAGAGCTGGGATTCCAGATTCATGTAACATGAATCTTCTAGCCATATCTTGGACCAAATCTTCCCTCAGCAATAAAATAAGGGAAAAGGGGAGTACAAAGCTGTCACTTCTTGGAAGTTTGTGCCTCGAATTTTCATTTTCTTATTTTTTATGTTTGACTTTTATTTTCTCCCCTTTTCAGTTTCCCCCTCTTTTTTAGGCGGAACTCAAATTTGTCATATCTCTTTCCCCGCTTCTTCTTTCCTGACGAAATTTTATAGCCTCACTGTTTCTTGCCCTGTTTGTAACCCTATAAAATTTCATTTGCTTTGCACAAGCACAGAGAGAGTTTCATGTGTTTTATGAGAGCAGAGCTTGTTTTACCAAAGCCCTAAGATTCTCTTCATTTAACTCTACAGATATATTTTTCTCTTCCATAGATGTTCTATGGTAAAGTTTTATCTCGTTTGGAGAAAACCTGTGCAAGTTATGTGCATTCTTTGACATGTAATTTCTTTTGTTTTGATGCTCTAGGAGTCTCTTACAGTCAATAATAGTGATATTTTGAATACTCAACTTCTTCTTCAACATCTTAGGGTTTCTCTGTAAACAAAGTTACAGGTATATTGTCTTGTTTTTTTGTTGCTCCACTGTTAAATTTTATCTCGTTTAGACAAAATGTATACAAGTTACATGCATACTGAGCTTTCCTTTGTTTTTTTACTCCAAGAATCTCTAAGGGTGAAGAACAATGATTTATTAAGAACTCAACTTCTACAACATCTTTGGGATTTTGAACACTCAACTTCTTGTTCAACATCTTAGGGTTTCTCTGTAAACAAAGTTACAGGTATATTGTCTTATTTTTTTGTTGCTCCACTGTTAAATTTTATCTTGTTTAGACAAAATGTATACAAGTTACATGCATACTGAGCTTTCCTTTGTTTTTTTACTCCAAGAATCTCCGAGGGTGAAGAACAATGATTTATTAAGAACTCAACTTCTACAACATCTTTGGGATTTTTTGCAGAGAAAGCCACAGGTATATTGCCATTTTTTACTACTGTTCCATGGTTAAATTTCAACGCATTTGGACAAAGCCTATATAAGTTATATGTATGCATTGACCCAATATTTCTTTTGTTTTTGTACTGCAGGAATCTGTCAGTGAAGGAACAATGGTCTTCCTATAAGTCAACTTCTTGTTCAACATATCTAGGGATCTTTGTGAAAGAAATTACAGGTACAATGTTTCTTTTTTAAATTGATCCATTTAAATTTAATTTCATTTGGAGAGAACATTTGCAAATTATACACATGTTGATAGGTAACTTTTGTATTTGGTTGTTACAGATGTCTTCACGGAGGAAAAATATCAGTAGCATACTTGCAGTGGAGGTCTTCAACAGGAAAGATAATGGCGGTAATTGGATTTGTGATAAGTATTATAAGTTGGATTGGATTTTGATGCACCCAAGTACTCGAGGGAGTTTCAAGGTCAAGCGCAAGGATGTTGCAAACCCTAGCAAACATTGGAAAGGTAGAATTCTAGAGTTCAGAAAAGTGTTTAATGGCACAAGTGCAGTAACAGAAGTGTTGATTCAACATGTTTATACGCATAAACAAATCTCTGTACACGACGAGAACAACATTGTAAATTATAAACAAAACAGTAAGTTGTTAAATTTTATCATTGATTATTCTTTTGTATCAGAGTTGTTTTTAAAAGTCTTTGCAATATTCTAATTCAGTCTTGTTTGATTGACAGCTCTATATCCATCGACTTTGCATGAATGGCAGAATGTGGAATGTTTAAGCGGCAAGATACATGTTTGGCATGAAGAGATAGGTTCTTTGATCTATGATAATACCTCTACAAGTCAACTTGCCACTCAAAATATCTTTTTTTATAATTCATTGTATGTGGTAGAAAGCCAGAGATTGCAGCATGTCCCATTGCCGCCACTGTCTAGTGGTGAATGGTTCATTGGTAGCTTGGAGTTGTCAGGAGCTTGCAAGTCGAAGATAAAATTTGACATCAATAGTGCTATGAAACCCACCACAGGCTCCAAAGATGTGCATCTTAATTGGTTTATTCCATTCTCATTGTTTGCACATTTGTTTGGTTCATGTGATGTTTTGAAGAAAACAAAGATTACTTATCAATGCAAGTGTCCATCCGAGGAATGGATGAGTCAGCTATTGGGTGAGTCTTGGGAAGTCAAAAGAACACATTTTGATGAGACGATTGAGTGCAGGGTCAACCAATCTGATATTACATTCAGGTAAAACTTTTTTACTACTTTGCATACCTTGATTTAATTGACATAGTCTCGCTTAGATGAATTGTTATGTTAGTCGCATTGATCACTTACCATTATTTTTGTTTTTACTACAGGTATTTCATTGCTAGACAAACTCTGTGCATTCGCTTTTGATATAGAAGATGGCGACTTTTGCAAGGGGAGTGGATCAGCTTGGATCAAGATATCCGAGATGACACACATACAGCGCTCGTAGATGTGGTAATCTTGTGGAGTGGTCATAATCCTTTCGTAGTCAGTGCAAAGAGTCATTGGCCCATTTATTTTCTGAGACAAGAAATCCAATTAATGTCCAGTGAGCCCCTCTACAACTTCTATTTCAAGTTAGATAATAGAAAAGTCAGGACTCGTAGTGAGCAATCCATGACATGTAAACAATGTGCTTCTCCACATATCCTTGAGATAGTGGAATCCTTGTAAAAAAACTTTATAAAGAGCGAATACATACCTTTTTTGAACTTCTGAGTACTTTAAATTTTAGTTTACTGTGATCCAAGCGTGCGATAATACATACTGTAATTACTCAATCGTGCAGTTAAAAATCATAATTAAATTGCAGGTTAGAGGTCTATAATCTAGAGAATATTGTCTTTGCACAATGATATATTGTAGCGCATCTCTGCTGCTCGTTTCTTACATTTTAATATTAAATTGGATCCAAAGGGAATTTCAAGGCCTTTTAGATTTATTTTCTTTAAAAAATTATATATTTTCTCTCATTAGACTTGAATATACTCAGCGACCCAAACATATTCGAGGATATAATAATGTAGAACGAAGCGTTTGTCTGTATGAGTAATTTTAACAGTGACTTTAAAGTACTGAAATAAAGAAACTAAGGTAAGAGTTTTAATTTGAAACTTTAGAGTTAATAACTTTATAAAGAACCTTTATTTAAAACCCTAGACACATAAAAGCTATAACGCCAAACTCATTTTCACTTTCATTCTCCACTTCCCTACACTTGTGCTCTCATTCCTTCTCTCTTTGTGTGCCATGGCTACCACTCCCGCCTTCGCCGCATGGATCAGTTCCACATGCTACACGCACATAGGGGACCAGATATACCCTAGGTTTTGCGTGACCTTGAGTCTAGAGAGCTCGCTTTCCGCTGTAGACCCTGACTCTAGTATACTAGCATCGTATTGTGATGCAGTGAACCCTCTCACTTGCTCTATTCCCGACTCCACTCTCAGGTGGGTTTCCATGGATTTTGTGTATAGTTTGTGTGCCGGATCCAGCCATGCAAAGGTGATAAGTCGAGTGCTAGAGCAGTGCCCACCTCGTCATAGGACCACGTCACGATGGATCTCATTGAGAGGGATGCCGCCTTTGCCATATATGTTATGTGCACTGAGGTGCAAGAGGACAGTGACGAGGACATCGACGCACCCTCTCGGCCACTATTAGAGTACTTTGAGAGGGAGCCTGAGGAGATCACTCTCGATCTGAGTGTTGAGGCAGCACAGAGCTTGGCCATTGTGCACCCACCTCCCTGCCCTGATGAGATGCCCATGAGCGAAGAGCCACCCCTCTCTTCTCTCCATGCTATCACCATCGAGGGGGTGGAATATCTACTCATGCAGGATGTGCTAGAGTTGTTGGAGCTTAGGGAAGAAGAACTATATTGTATCATGGTGCGTGATGCACCTAGTGATTTCATAGATTTTGATTTACAGGATGCCCCACCACATGTTGATGAGGTGGCTCGTTATGATGGCATGAGCATCGATGACATCTCTGCCATTGTGAGCATCCAGGAGCAGATTGAGGATGCGGCGCCACAGTATCAGATCTCTGATGAGGAGTTCGAGCGGTTGCAGGAAAGCCTTTTTGGTCCTCGACCCGACTATTCAGTGCCTACCCAGGAGAGAGACGAGGGCAGCCCAGTGGCAGGAGCAGACCTGGATGCTCCATTACAGCGGCAGATAGATGATGCAGAGAAGGTAATGTTCTCGGTTTCATATGAAACTTAACCAGTAGGGCCTCTAGGGCATCGGGAGCACACACATGTGTTTTTGTCGGGATCGGGCCCCCAGATGTGCCCTGGCCGGAGGCTCGCGTCTGGGGGCCTGAATCTCCCCCAGACGCGAGCCTTCGGCCAGGGCACATCTGGGGGCCCGATCCCGACAAAAACACATGTGTGTGCTCCCGATGCCCTAGAGGCCCTACTGGTTAAGTTTCATATGAATATGATTTATATATCTTCAGCACACTCCATGCATAGTGAGTCTGATACTGAACTTGTGTGTTGCAAGAGATTGTCTATATAGATGAGTTTTCATCTAGGCAGGGTGGCCGAACTGGTAGCCAAGGAAGGGTGCAAGACTCGGCATTGAAGGAGTACATTGGGCAGCTTGTCAATGACATTATTGTATTTCATAAGACATGCTCCCCTGCTTTTGCAGAGAACTTCTTGAAGTTGAGGGCACTAACAAAGGCTGGGCCCTTCAAGACCATCCCGACCAACTCCAGCCTGGAGAAAGTAGTGTTGCTCCGACGTTCGAAGCTTCTCTACTTATTCACAAGTACTAGGTCTGGCCCACTTTTCTCCATGGTGGCCCGTGGCATGGTTGCCGGTGTTGAAGACCCCACTGTCATTAGACAGGAACTATTGGGGCAAAATGTATTATTGCCTATGATCAAGAATAGCTCTGACCATGGGGAGCCTAGCTCCAAGAAGCCTAGGAGAGAATAGATGTACTTATTGCCTACTGATATCGCATCACTGATGTACTGCACTTTGTAATCTTCTCTTCAAGTAATGAAAACTGATGTTTGTTGGATTCGCGTGCAATGTAGTTTGTGATACGTGTCATTTACTGTTTTTTTAAACTTGAATGTTATGTTTATTTGTCGAATTTATACGTAACACGATTCGTACCCTAAATTTAATACACAGTGCTTTATCGAATTCGTGCGCAACATGTATTTGTTTGAACGCATGTAACGATAACTCAACGACGTAAATAAAATAAATATCAAGCGACTAAACAAAAATAAGACACGCCAAAAACTTTGTATTTGTATTAATAAAAATTTTACATGGGGTCCATGACAACCAAGGCTTTACAAAATGTCTTCAGAAGCTACATTCCATGTGCTTTTGAGTTTGTACACCTCTATCCTTGCTGACCTCCGCGAGGACTATCTTTCCATCGCCGAAAGAACCTGACTATCCGTAGATCCCTGTCGGTGACAGTGACCCTCCTTGCATCCACCGCTGCATAGACTGAGTCTCCAAATAAGTCGATGAGGTAGGCTTCAGCAGCTTCTTGTAGTGTGAGGAGAGCCTGGGCAGTCCAGCGATCCAGTTGTTTCGCGCGTGATGTATCTGAAAGATGGTTCATGTTGTTCCTGATCAGAATGCCCTCCATGATCTCCCGCACCAACTTCTGGAATGGAGCCTTCGGTATCAGGAGATGAGTGGTCTTCTGGTAGTGGCGGATCTCGCAAAGAGCCACTGTGCCTGGCTTCCATCGACGCTTGCGATGCTGACGTGGTGGTGGTGGTGGTGGAGCTGGAGGACGTGGCTGCCGTATGGAATTTCCAGGGGGGTATCTCCGGGCCGCTTGCTTGGTGCGTACCATGTCTTCTAGGAGAGAGAACTCAGAACTCAAAAGTGAAATGTGTAAAATGAGGTGAAACTTTAAACTTATAGCCAAACTTTTCAAAAACCCTAAAATTTCAATTAATGAATCCACGCTTAGGAAAAATATCACCAGTGCTCCGATTCACATGAAATTTTACATGTAGGCTCCTCAAGGACACATCAACTACCCAAATTTTTTTTGGCCCCAACAGAAGCCTCTGGATCACCTGTCCGGAGGCTCGCGTCTGGGGCCCTGAATCCCCAGATTCAGGGCCCCAGACGCGAGCCTCCGGACAGGTGACCCAGAGGCTTCTGATGGGGCCAAATTTTTAATATAAATGAGTTTTTCTAATACCCAGCATGAGGGTGAAGTTTCACCAGATTCCGATTTATAAATTTGACGGTTCAATCTTTTTTTGAAAATGTGTTAACTGCATTGTACTGCACTGATAATGTATTGTCAACCTCGCAACTGTAGATTAAATGTACTGATAATGAGTGTGCGCAAGTGCAGATTAAATGTATTGTCAACCTCGCAATGCGAAACATTGGAAACTTAAAAATTGACAAAAAATAAATCATGGGTAAAATGGAATATCACATCGGATATACTGTTACCAAACCACTAAATATAGTAAGGATATAGTGCATCGGCCCATGTACAACTGATCACCGACGTGTACGTGGTTGCACATTGAATTTATCCTCAACAAAACTACTTACAAAATTGGAAACTTGAAAATTCACACAATGCGAAACATGGTCAAAATAGAATATCACATATTGGATTTAGCATTGCGAAACTATGAAATACACGGTAGATAGTGCATTGCACCAAGTACAACTAGAGCTAGGGAAAATTTAGCTCCATTTTGCAGGCCACTACTATCAAATACTTGAAGGTCTACTGGAAAGATAACCCAAAACTAAGCTCCTTACAATCTACAACCAAACCTGAGCTAAAAACATAGATCCAATTACAAGGTAGCTTCTCAAAGCATATTGTTGACATTAAGATTAAATGCATCCTTGTTATTGCGGATCCTGCGGACAAGAACCAGATCTATGGGCTTAATAGTGATACGTCGGGCATGAATGGCTAAAAGTTGACCATCACTCATTAGATCAATCAAGTAGCTTTCAACTGCTTCTTGGAGAGCAAGCAAGGCTTGGCTTGACCATCGCCCCACATTCCTTGCCTGGTTCCTCGAAAAGAACTTGTGATGATGCCCTGACTGTAGATCTTGCAGTATTTCTCGCACCAACCTGGAGAATGGTGCCTTAGGAATAATCAAGTCGGCACTCTTTTGGAATTTCCTTATCTCGCGTAGCGCAGCTGTGCCTGGTCTCCATCTTCGCTTTTTATGTGTTGGAGGGCGTGTATTATGAGCTGGAGCAGTAGTGGGAGGTGGAGCAGCTGGAGCATGTGGACCACCATTTCTGGACAATGGCGAACCATCATTATCGACCATACTAGGGCCACCATTGTTGGCCACAGTAGCGCCACCATTATTGGCTGCAGTAGGGCCACCGTTATCGGTCACCAGGGGATCTTTGTCACTCACAGTATGCTCACTAGATTCGGAAGAGTGTTGAGCTCTTGCTCTCACAGGCACCTTTTTGATAGGAAGCTTGGAACGTGCCATGGCTGTGATGATGAAGGATAGAAAGGTGGAGGGTAGAGTGGAGAGCAATGGGAAAAAATAAAAGGAGAGACGACTTAAATACGAAAATTTCAAACTTACTGTGGTGTAAATGAATTTTAAATTTATCATTTCATTTCATTTCTCCACCCCATCCCTACCTCTCTCTATCTCCTGACACCCCCCTCATGCCCCCCCTCTCTCTCTAGGCCAATGAATGTTCCAATATTTAGAATTTTCATATCTTTGTCGTAGGATTTCAAAATCGACTTTTCATAATTAAAAAACAAAGTTCGAAATCGACTTTGAAAAATATGGTGACAAACCTTTGAAATTTTAAAGAAAATTTATAAGACATCTCATGTTAGAGATATGAGTATTGATGTGTCATATCCTTGGGACTTGTGCTCTCTTGTGGACTCTAAATCCATCAAAATTATTATATTTATCTAGGTCTCCATTTTTTGCCATCTCTCTCTTGGGTTGCCAACCATTCTGCGTGCCGTTGTCTAGTTGTGCTATTTTCATATCTTGCTTTTCTCACTTCATATATTGCCCTACTTATAGATTCTGCTTGAGATGTTTTGGACTTCTTTTCTTTTTCCTCGTATTGTATCTCTAGTCTCCTATACCACCATTGGAATAATTGCCTCATAGAATTGGAATCATTGATGCCACCTCCATGATCAGTTGCCTTTTGAAAAGCACAGCGAGCTTGCCAGTGAGATCTTTCCATGCCTTGAGTTGACCATATTGCCAAACTTCCTTGATCTGCAAAGTATGAACCATGTGCTTCAAGTATATGCTGCACAAGAAAAGAGATTAGAAACACAAAGTAATTCGAAATGATGATTTTTTTTTGCAATAGTGATAATACTGACCATGTAGTGTGTTATGCTATTTGTAGTCCATGCCTCCATCATGGACTTATGAAATTTAGCAGCTGTCTCTTTAAATGCATTGGCATCACCATCCATAAACCCCAACTTCTGTAAGAGAGCTGCTAATCTATCTAGGTGTATCCACACTTTTGCCTTCGCAATCCTCGTTCGTCCCCCATTGCTCCTATCTGAAACAGCAAGGTGCAACTTTTTCCATGCTTCGTACTTCTCTGGTTGTTTTACTAGTATATTGCCTTCCTCATCTCGAGGTGGAGATAAAAACTTCCTAGCCTTGGGTCCGCCAAAGCATGGTTTACAAGGAACATTTCCACTCTTCCCCAAATTTTTATCGTCCTTTTTATTTCTACTTGGCCTCCGTGCAATCCAACTTCAGAGAGGACTTGTTCTACCTTCTTGCATGTAGCATCAGATTCTGACACGGGCTGCATCTTGTATGCAAAGCATATATATTCATATACTAGCTTCTCAATTATTCTAACCAAACAATGCAATGTGCAAAAGTGAACCTTTGTTAGTGGTATTTCCAAAATAGGGCACCAGTTTGGATCCATTGGAATTAGCATTCCATTTCTCATGACTTTTTGATCACGTGTCGGAGCACCCTGTTGTCCTGCCTTGGCAAGCCATTCTTTCTTTCCATCTTTCCCTTTCTTCCTAGTTTGCATGCAGTATATGCATGGAAATTTTGCATTTGCTGCATTTGATAAACCAAACATACACTTCAATGTTTTTAAATCACCTGCAAGATGCCATTCAACTTGATAGTCCCCAAACCCCTCAACGTGTAAAACTGCTCCATTATTTTGCTTTTGAATAACACTGGGTATATTAGTGAGGTTAAAAAAAACTTTAAGTAATTCATGGTCCTCCTTTGGTACTTCAAATGCTGCAAGCCACCATATTTCATTC
Organism: Lygodium microphyllum; assembly: GCF_053477565.2. NCBI lineage: Eukaryota > Viridiplantae > Streptophyta > Polypodiopsida > Schizaeales > Lygodiaceae > Lygodium > Lygodium microphyllum. Next base: position 41,884,724 of record NC_141153.1, on the reverse strand, counting down.
TTTGATTGTACACTGAAGTATAAAGGATGTTTTTCATCGATGTTGGGATCCAATGCTCGATTCATAAGTGTTATACTCACACACTCAAGTTTTTGCCCCTTGATAATCTCACTCTCATCAAGTTTGAGGACAAACTTAAGCTTGCCTCTACATTCTTCCATAGACATATTGTAAAACTTGACCATAGCAATCTGAACCCTACATATATCCAATACAAAGTTGTTGGATGCATTCAATACAAAGGCAACTTCTTTGGAACCATACTTCAATATGTGTGTGTGTTCCAGATGCGTAGGCTCACCAATTAGTTCTAAAACTTTCTCATTTAGTTGTTTTCGAGCCTTCTTCACGTGAAATGGTTTTGGCAGAGGCATTACTCGCTTAGTATTGAAGACTTGCTTAAAACCTATATCCAATTGTTGATAGAGCATACTATATGACTCAGAACTCATTCCCACCTTGTCACATAATCCCTGAGCATCTGTAGCAGTAAACAAGTTGCTCACATCCCTAAGACGTTCACTAGCAACACCATCCACAATGTCCCTGAATTTACGATTTTCCAATGCATTTTTGACCATATTCTTGCTAAGGACTTTGGCAATAGTATCATTCTCTGCATGAGGAAACATATTTCTCATTCTAGTAGATTGAGCATATATCCGTCTATGATATTGTCCACTTCCTTTGGCTAATTGGCCAATTGGTTTAACGGATCGGATGCGCCGACGTGCCTCTTTGGTTTTTAAAGTGGGCCCAATCTCCAAAGTTTTTGTGAGCTTCCTCTCTATGTTTCGATTCTCCTTCTCCAAGTCATTGACTTTAGACTGTAACTCCATATTCTGCACGTGTGTAGCATGCATAGCATCTTCAATGACAGACATTGCTTGTTGTAGGTTCTGGTTCTCTCTATCCTTCTCAGCCAATAATCTATCCTTTTCCATCAAAGACTGCATATTCCCTTGTAATCTTGTCTGCATATTTGTCAAGGTTTGATGAGCCCCTACTAATCCTTGTGTGACAAGTCTGCATGTGTATCCATACAATCCTTCATTGCCTTCACAAGCAAACTTTACAAATGATGTAAGCCCTTCAAATTGTGGTGGCCTTCGAGTGAGTGGATCGGGTGGATAAATGCACCCATCAACCCAAAGGTCCACATTTTTTTTCCTTGCATTTCTTTCTTGTTGCATCCTGCATCTTATTGCATCATCTCTTTCCACAGTTCTTTTGAACATTGGTGCATATTCATCCTCCAATTGAAAGTGAATATCTCTCTTTCTCTTGGTACATCCTGCACCTGCATTCTGCAAAAAAAATAGTATGCAAATGTTAACTTGGATTAACATTCAAATCGCAGAACTACACCCCTTTGATTCACTATATCTGTGTTTTTTTTAAAACCCAGTTGGTTCTTGTCTCTTTCTCTTGCTTTCAGTTTTGATAGACCCTAATCAACCCCTAATCAGCCTGTAATCTTGGCTTTTAATCTACCTCTAATTAGCATCAAATCTTATCTTCTGTTCTATCCAAAATATTCTCTCTCTTTCTCTCTCTCTCTTTCTCTCTCTCTCTCTCTCTCTCTCTCTCAACAAAAATTCATCAAGGAAACCCTAAACACATTCATACTGAAGCTTGGCTAGTGGAAAACAATAACATCATCTTATCTTCTACCCTAATTTACTATATGTCACTCTATCACTTATTTTCTTTGTTCATCTCACACAGTCCTCTCTGTCCCCCCCTTCTCCCCTCCTCTCTCTCTCTCTCTCCCCCTCTCTCTCTCTCTCTCTATGAATTGATGCTTAAGGACTGAACAAAAACTGTGAAGAATAATAACATCACAAAGATTTAAAAAATAAAGATACCTCCATTATCACTGGATTGCTTGTAGTATAGACTATTGAAGACGGAGATTTCTTACTGCATATTTCTGAAGAGGAAGATGGCTTGTAGCAGGGTAGAGTGTGTTGTAGATAGAGATTCTTTGATTTCAACAAATGGTATCAAAACTACTCCTCAATGCTGCTTCAGAAGAACTCGTATGCAAGAAACCATAATCTGGAGGGAAAGAGAAGAATGCACAAAATTTGGGACAAAACTAGAGCTTTCTGAGGGAATGAAAAAATGCCCAGAAATAGGTATATACTTGTCCAAAAAAGATGAAAATTTACAAGGAAACTCTCGAGTCAAAAAGGTGTCTCTGGGTAAAAAATAATCTTAAAATATGATGTGTACGTCATTTTATATCGGTTTTTAACTTCCGCCCTTTTAAGAAGCGAGAATGAGAATGATTGAAAAGTCATGAGGGCACTAAAGAGGGCATTAAAGAGTCATGAGGGCATTAAAGAATGATTGGCTGCGTTTTTAGAAAAAATAGAATTGTATTTTTTTAGTTATGAGGATTTTGAGAAAAAGTGACCTTATCCTGCAGTTTGGGAATAAAATAATAGGTGAAATCTATTGAAAACACAAAAACGAGATCTGCTTGATTGTAGAAGATCTCTTTTTATAATATTATTTTGGAATCTCTTTTTAGAGAGAGAGAGGTGAGAGAAACACTTTAAGGGGCAAAAAAGAGAGTTCATATTTCTCCTAATGTTTGTTGGGTCCTCTGCCTAGGATTAGGGTTCCTTTGAACCAATCCGTCCTTGCTCTTCCTTCAAAAAGCCAAGGTCTTCCCAACAACAGAGGGTATGAGGTCCCGTAGAAATTTGGTTTGACTACCAAATATGTCAGCCAATAATCCCTTCCTACAAGGGTTGTCTTCACGTATTGGAGAATGCCCAACTATTTGATTCAGCTTTGGTCTGCCAATCTGATAAGCCATTGCATATGCTGCATTGCTTCCAAGCCTAGATCCTTCATTGCCACATCCTTCATTATATTTACTGATGAGCCTCCATCAATCAATGCATCTACTATAAAGCATCTTTCGATCCATATGCCAATCTTTGGGGTTCCTGGATCCAAGAAGGCATTAGCCACATCTACTTCCTTCACAAGTTCTGAGGCTCCGTTAGAACTGGTTGCTACAAAGGGAGTAATTCTTAGGCCTCTTCTTCTTTTCAGTATACTTTTGAATTTCTTTTGACAGCTAGGAGACAACATCAACAAATGTCGGAATGTTATGTTTGGCTTAAAAGTGTCTAGGTCTTTGACCAAATTATATTCCTTGATAGGATCCACAAGCTTTTCCAATCAGTTAGGGAATGGGGCCACACCCACTTTTATCTTTCCTTTTTCTTCTAGGAGTGGCAACATTTGTGCTTCTTCTTCATGAGGAGATACTTCACAATCCTCTACCTCCTAGACCTCTGGTCCTGTCTTTGCAACTGTCTCTGTGGCTCTCTATGGCTCTGTAGTGCTATGTACTACATTGTTATGTATTTTACTATTTTGTTTCTCCCTAGGAAGGTTGAACTTCACAATATTGGCAGAGGGAATGTCCTCTTTTGAATCTACGGTTTCTCCTTTCGTTGCACGTGTTTTTGTAGCCACTTTCAATTCCACCAAATTGGAAGCAAGTTCTTGGGTCTTCTGTTGGGTATCAAGAGCTGCTTTCATAGGAGCTAGACTTGGACAATCTTTTGTAGTGTGGCCTTCACCCTTGCCTTAACTGCATAAGGGCTTCTAGTCCATAGATATGACCCCTTTCTCCACATTTGTAACACTCCACCTTTGATCTTTGGCTCTACCAGACTGTCATCCTCTGTAACTTTGAGGGAGAAACCTCCTTGGACAAAAATTAGGACCAAAATCCCTAGACTTTAGTCCAATATCTTGCGTTGTCATTTTGGATTCTAGCAAGTTGGACCTTGCGTCTCATCTTTCTTTCTTCTTTTATGTATCTCTTTCAGAGAGTAGATATCCTCAGTATGGTTCTTCCTCAAACAATATGAACAGAAGGCCCCAGGATTAGTTGGTTTTTGGGTACATTGAGTAGCTAAACGTTTGATGGCACTTTCCACACCATGTATTAGAACACATCACATATCTCCCACCTTCAGCATGAGTGGATATATTGGTGATATTTACCTTCAGCATTTGTAGCTGTTATGTAATCATGTCCATAAGCTCTTTCTTGATACTTGAAATTGAACTGGATAGCTAGTCCTTCAAAATTTCACTTTCTAAAGTACTTGTAGGAGGGTTTTGGGAAGCCTCTATGATCACTACATATACTAGTTGGGTTGATCTTCCAGAGGTCCTCTATTTTGGTTCTGATTCAGAGCTCATGTTGAGATATTGGGTTTTTGATTCTAATGGGATAGGATTCCACTATTGTTGACTCGCCAATGGGGGAATTGTTTGAGACCATTGTTGTTGTGGCTGAACCATCATTTGAGGCACTATCGTCTGCGGCGAGCACTATGGATTCGGTGCACTGTACTATGGCACTGTTTGCTTCTGGGGGTAGGGAATTGTCCTTGTTACTACATTGGGTGGGTATACCATTCCTAGCATGGGAAGAGGTAGGAATCCTCTTCCTAAGGTCCTTGACAACCTTGCTTCAACTTCATCATATAATCTTGCACCTTCCACTGCAGCTTATAGATTGACTGGTTTTCTTAATTCCACAAACTTGCGAACTTCTGGTTGTAGGCCTCTAAGAAAAACCCTCTTCTGGATGCCTTCATCCAAATGATGGTTGGTCCATCTCTTCAGGATGGATTCCGTTCGTGAGACATAAGCTTCTACTCTTTCTCTAGAGGACTAAGTTCGATTCACGAACTCCTCTTGCATTTGCTCTTCAAAACCTTCATACCTAAATTTAGTGATGAAAGCCAACTTAAGGTCATCCCATGTGCCAAAATTTCCTACTACTTCTCTTATACCACTAAAATTCCGTGTCTTTGAAAGTGGCAAGGAATATTGCTAACCAATGCTCGGGGGTTTTGGCATTGTTAGCCACACATACTATCATAAACTTTGCTACATAAAGATCATGATGTTCATTGTACTCTTCCTTAAAAATGGGCAATGGGACTACATTTCTTGGCCTATCATCAATATTTCTCGAATGGATTTGACTAGGAAGGGAACCTTGAGTTGCCATGGGGACTTTTGTAAATAATTCTTTTAAGGCATCAAAGGTGGCTTTGCTACTGCAAGCTCGTTCCTCTGAGCCTTGATTTTTGCCTTCTCTCTTCTCACGTACCTCTAAACTCATTCTAGTGCGTGCCTTTTCATTGAGTCATTCATCAATGAGTTGGCTCCACCTAGTTGGTTTGTACTCAATAGAAGAGAATGAGAGAGGGCTTCAGTCTCTGAAGGATTCTCTAGCCAACATTTCTTCTACTTCTTGCTTTTCTACGTCTCTGAATTTAGCTTTCAAACCGCTACAGAGAGGAAGATATTCCATTCTGAAGGTATCAAAACTCATTCTTTTGAGGATCATTGTGGTGCCATCATCATAGTAATGCCAGCTTTTCTGATGGTTTCAAAAGTATATGTTGTAAATAATACTCTATCCACCAACTGCCAATGGGCTGTTAATTGGACAAAGAGGAGATTGTCAGTGCACCATGTGTCCCACATGTCCTGTTGTTGAGCATCCACCAACAAATTCCAACTCTTTTCTTTCATGTTTTCGTGAACCTCCTTTAACCACAAATCCTAAAGCTTCTTCACAATCTCCCACTTGATGTTGTGTAAAAACTTCTCAATGAATGCCAAATTTTCCATGAATGGTCATTCTCTCTATTTCTGCACCTCAGTTTTCTCCCAAACAGTTTGCTACCATGATGCACGTCTCTGTTGCTTCAACAAGGAGAGGAAATAGTCTACCACATAGAGCATACCTCATGATGGTAATATGTTTCCACCATTATGGGATGAACTTCTTGTGGAAAGTGTCTTTGGCAATAAGAATATCCAATTCTTCAATGGTTGAAGGAACTTTGCAAGCATCCATTGAATTCTTCTCTTCTTAGCAATGTTATTTCCTTCATTTTTAGCCTTTTTTTATGCTTGTTGATGGTTGTGTTCCCCGGCTGTGCACCAAAAACATGGAGCCCCAAAAGTAACACCAAGGAAACAGAGTTTTTACTGCAAGAAAATCTATCAACAACTATATCTTTCATATTTGCAACAAGGAAAAGAACACTACAAACAAGAAATATTCACACAGCTTCATCTAAAAACAATTCTCCCACGGCTTTAACTTTAACAAAATCCATCATTCTCTCCATATTATTCATAGAAATTCTTAATAGAAATAATGGCACCAGTCTCGGATATCAAAATTATTTTGACTCTCATTAATGCTTTCGTAACAAGTCTTTTAGCCACAAAATACTCCACTTTGAATGGAAAAATATCACATATGATTCATCTTCAAAGTTTCCATAGCTTTCTCTCACAATCTCTCATAGATAAATACATTATTTTGCATAGAATTGGCTATCTCTAACTCTATTCCTCTCTCTCCATCAATAGTACATTATCTCCTCGCTACAATACTCAATAATCACTCACAATAATCCTTCTTTGGTCATGTATTCCCCTCCCAAGAGGTGTGTCTAATATGAAAGGTCACTAGAGCCACTACATTAACTCTTCATAGCTCAGCACTATCACTTCACTCTAGTCTTCTCTTGAGTCTTGAACAGCTACTTCTTCCACTTCCTTGAGCTCTTTTGAACTTGGATTCATCTCTTTCCAAGACTAGAAAACTTTCCCAAAGTCTCACATACATTCTTCAGAACACTTAGAGAGGCATACAAAACAGAACAGAATAGGAATAGAAGCTATACATAGGGTTACAGAAGGTCAATAGAAAGCATCAAAACCACATAACTGATACTAAAACCATTGCAAACTATCAAAAACCATTCAATGAGATTTCAAACAACCTCAAACTTACTCCATGCTTCATAAAAAAGAAAAACAAAAGCTATTAGAATCAATCAGAACATCACAAACTCGGGTAAGTTACTCATGAATACATGTGTGCATCACGTGAGTTCAAAACAATGTATTTTTAAAATACTATTTTTATATATTTTTTACATATAGAAGGATGTAATATAAAGGGGTTATTTAGAGAGTGAATAGAAAAGGGTTATGTTTTATTCAAGAAAAAATCATAGATAAAGATTTTTATAAATAGGCCTTGAACACACCTGATGTAGAGGATATACATAAAGTAACTTCCCCGAGATCACACAGCGTCATATCTCTGCTAAAAATCATCATGAGCTTCCAAATTATAATAAACCTCATCTAAAACACTCTCAAAATTTCCAAAGCTACTAAAATTCCATTTAAAAATCAACCATTCAGCCCTCAAAAACAACAAAAATCAACCAAAAAACCAAGTCATTTCAACATTCAACACTCCTCTTGGGGTGCTTGTTTCTCCCTTGCTCTTTATCTTCTTTTCCTCTTCTAGGAGAGAGGCTTTGATATCACAAGCTTTGGCTTTGGCATGTTGATTAATGTGGTAGACACATTATCAAACTTAGGTGGAAGACTCTCGACAGAAGATTCATGTTATGTGATATTCTTGGATGCATTCTCAGAAGACGAGTCCCTGAGCCAAGAAGTAACTCATCCCCAAACCAAACCCAAAATCGTAATGATACCCTTTCAGCTTTCCAAAGAGCGAGCTAAGCCTCGATTAAAAGAGGACATCAGATCCAATGAATCATTAGAAGAGGAGACCATTCCCTTGAAGGAGTCGGATCTCTACCTAAAAGAAGTCTGTGGGACATTCATCTACGAAGTGGAAGGTGAAAAGAAACTAACATTTGTGGATGTTGAAGGGGCTAAACGTCACTTGAAGGTGGGTCTAAATCTTCCAGAAGAAGAGCTATTGGTTCTGTGTGACCTACTAAAGGAGAAATTGGATGTGTTTACATGGTCATACAAAGATCTAAAGGGTATTGATCCCACAGTATGCCAACAAGACACATTGACCTAGAGCTTGATGTCAAACCAATGAGGCAAAGACAGAGGCATATGAATCCAAATTACTTTGCCCTAGTGAAAGCCAAATTACTAAAGCTCCTTGGAGTTGAGTTTATCTATCCAATGGCCAACAGTGAATAGGTTTCACCCATTGTGGTAGTACCCAAGAAGAACAAAAAGTTGTGAATATATGTGGACTTCCAAAAGCTAAATTCTGAGATGAATAAGGATCATTTCCCTATCCCTTTCATATATCAATTATTGGATACAGTAACATGCCATGAGCTCTATTTCCTCTTGGATGGATTCAATGGATACAATCAAGTCCAAATCGTGGAAGAGGAGAAAGAATCAATCCAAAATGACCTTCACAACAGAATGGGAAACCTATGCTTATAGAGTGATTTCATTTGGGCTCTGTAATGCTCCTGCTACCTTCCAAAATGAGTGATGATGGCTACCTTCTAGATCCATCTGCATGACTTCATTGAGGTATATCTTGATGACTTCTATGTCTATAGCCTAATCCGTGAGCATTGGGGACACCTAGAGAAGTTCTTTGATAAATGTCGAGAGTATGGGATTTCTCTCAACCTTGAAAAATGTGTCTTTGGTTTTTTTTCCAAGAGTTCTTCTAGGCCACATTGTCTCTGCACAAGGAATGGCAACAGATCCTGCCAAGATTGAGAAGATTGCCGCCTTAACATCACCAACCAACCTAAGACAATTGAGGGGATTTCTTGGCCATGTGGGCTATTATAGAATTACACACTTTGCAACAAAGGCAGCTAGTCCCTTTGCATAAGCTCCTAAGAAAAGATGGAGAGTTCACATGGACCAATGATTGTGATGTGGCATTCAACATCTTGAAGTAGTGCTCAATTAAAGTACCCATCCTGCAGCCTCTTGATTGGATGAAAGAGTTCCATGTGCACACTATGCATCAATTGAAGGCCTAGTGTAGTTTTATGCCAAAAGGGTCCCTTGAAGGTAGATCAACCTATCTATTATGCGAGCCAAAAAGTAATAGATAGGGAGTAAAACTACACAAGATCTGGAGCCCACTGTTATCGATGAAGTTCGCACTGGCACCTACAGGCAGCTCTGCCTTGATCGGATCCGCAAGCTGGCAGACAATTGCATGGTCTTCAAGGTTTCTTGGTCTTTAATGCTTTTGCACTAAATCCCAGTTTATGCAACAACTTCATAGAGACAAAAACGGTAAAGATATGCCAGGGGTCATATGGACAGGAGTTGATAAATGCATGGGAAACATGGGATGTTGAGCATGCATCTGACAATGATCATCCTAGTATCTTACCAGAGAGACAGATGTACATGCTTTTTTGTTTTATCAGACGGGGGCAAAGATCTGGAAAGCTTTGTTCTTTCCTCCTATGAAGAAGCAACAAGTCTTCTAAGCTAGGTGGTTGCTGCTTTAGCTGTTGTAGAGGAAAATTGCGAGTTGGAGCATCGAGACTTACACTAGGGCAACATATTACTGGCCCGAATGGATCAGGAAGAAGTGTGCTTCATGAGCAAATGACTCAGAGATGAGGCATATACAATGTCTGATATTAGCATATTAATAGCCACAAAAAAATTGTTTTTACACTACTGTCTCAATGGTTGCATTGTCGATGGATGACAATCGAGCTATTGATGCGATGTGAAGCCTTGCGTCTCCCAGATAACCTGCTAGCAAGCAAGGTGTCTCACAGGCTTGAAGGATTCAGTCTCTGGCTAAGTACATGGTTTGGATTGCTGACAATGGCTTGAGTAACAGGCTGATCTCCATAGTCTCAGCATTTGTTTATGCTCTGTTAACCAGACGTGTGCTGCTTCTTGATCCAAGGACAGACTTGGATGAGCTCTTATGTGAGCCGTTTCCTGGCAGCACATCCTAGATTTTACCTCGAGATTTTGTCCACCTTGCTCCCATGTCTTTCAATCAGTCCTCACCTCATGCAGTAGGCCAGCTTCTTCAACAAGGTGGTACTCTTGACGCCTTCTTTGCCGAATTCTCACCCTCCTTATTATGTCCAGCTAGATGTTACTCATGGATACAATTTTTATGACAAATTGCTTTTCTATCAAGAAGAACAAACTTCTCTTCGTGATATTCCCTGGCTCTTCCTCAAGTACAGGTGCGATCTTTCATCTGGCCACCTCCTTGCTCTCAGATGTCTCTGAACATTTGAGGGTGCTCATGGCTCGGAGCTTGGTGAGACCTGGGGGCCTTGATATGGGAGATATCAATGAGTCGGTGGGACTCATGTACCTATCTGTAGGAAAGCCTGTGAGCTTCTTGGGAGGAACCTTGATGGATCCACAGGATTGGTAGGGATGACCTTTCATTCCTGATTGCTGCAAAGTGTGGGAGCCCCTTTCTGTCACCCTCTCCCAAACATTCTAGCAAATAAGCAAGGAAAATTGCCAATGGCGGTAGCTTCTAATGTAGGCATATCTGGGACTGTGGGGCCTCATCTAGGCGCCTTTCGTCAAACATTTCAAAAAGGAAGAATGGACACAGCACGCTGAAAGCGAGCATAGATCCCTTTTGGAATTGCTGATCGGAGAGGTTAAAGAGGATGACACCATGGAGGAGGTGCTCTCTTCATGCCAGAATGCTTCTGATCTGAAGCTTTTGACCACTAATGGCTAGCTGAACTTCTTGTTCACTAGAGATGGAGCTCGCTGAACTTGTGGGGGAGCCTGAGAAGATTGGCGATTGCCCCTTCTCCCAAAGGGTTCTTCTGCACCTTGAAGAGAAAGGCGTGCCTTACAATGCCAAATACATGGACCTCGTCAATAAGCTCGACTGGTTTCTTGAAATCAACCCCGGAGCCTGCTCTTAAAACCCGTGAGAAGAAGGCTAGAAGATCCACAACATCTCGAATTAGTCACCAAGTCAAAGAAATAGACTCACAAGAGAACTGCAGTGATGAAGAGGCTCTATTCCTTCCGGAGGCCGATGCTGAACTTGCAATGTTTGAGTCAAGCAGATAAATGATTGCAATATTGCACAAACCATTGCAACAACCGCTAGCCCAAGATCATCATTTTCCAAAGCTATAGCAATTGAGCAACAAATAGCAACATGCACTACAGAGTCACAAGAGCTAGATGACACTGAAGATGAAGATGCATTTATAGCCGGAGTAACTAAGGAAATTGAAGCAGAGGAGCGAAGGAAGGGAAAAGTTCTAGATGATGGAGAAAGGTCACAAAGAAGAGCTATTCTTGCCAAGAGTCAGTCGAAGTCACGCAGCCAGGACAGAGAATCGAAGATGGGAAAACCAATAGTGCTCTGAAGGACAGAGTTTTCCCTTTCTCAGGTAGTTCTCCGGCCATTGCAGAAGACAAATCTTCCAAAACGAAGGTTTACAGGCAAGTAGTGGCTGGAGCATTTGCTTCTCTTCAATGCATTACGAGCAACCCCAATAGTGCAATAGCTAGGATAGAAAATCATCCAATTCCAAGCTTCTGTGTTCGAAGTACTGTCCTGGAACCATGCCTTAATAGTCCGATACGTGGGAAGGTGAACATAAGCTCTAGACCGAGCTTCGTCGAAGATCATCCTCCAGTGGATTTCAAGATGGTGAATATGGAAAGGCTAATCAAGCAAGGGTTCTTGAACCGGAAAATGGCAGTAAGCTCCTCGGAGACGCTACAGCCTTTAACATTCTCGCAAGCCTTGGCCACGGCTTCTCAGTGTAGGGCTTTCTCGGGACTTCCATTTTGTCTCCTTGCCTCCAGATTCAACTGAGCTTCTTGCCAGTTATTGTGTGGAGTCCAAGAAAGCTGCCAACACCTTGTAGTACTCCATTAATTTTCCTTATAGCTCCTGTACCTGGTTTTTTTTTTTGGAAAACTATAACTAGATGTGAGGAAGGAGAGAGAAAGAAAGGATCTGAAAACTAAGCTCTGATACCACTTGTCAGAGAGAGAACTAGGGAGAGAGAAAGAGGAGAGAGAAGACTGCAAAAGAGAGAGAAAGACTGCAGGAAGAGAGAGAAGAAGAGTGACGAGGAGAGAGAAAGACTAGATTTAGAGAGAGAAAGACAGGAAAGATGGGGAAGCCATAGAAGCTGTGAACAAGAAGGCAGAGAAAGTCTGTAATTGTATTAATGTGTCCAAAAAGATATGTAAAATTACATGTCCTCTCCTTTCATACCAATGTCAGTGTGACATGGCATAATATCAATGTTATTTACACTAATTCCTTATTCCCAGCTTCTTACACGGGGTTTCAAAACTGCCTAACCGCAGGGAAACACCCTTTTTGAAGGGGAAAAAATGGATAATAATAATGCAAAATTTTTTATTATTATCCCTTTCCCCCAGCCGATGCATGGCTGGAGGAGAGGCAGTGTGGGGAGGGATGGGCTAGGTGAGAGGTGTGGGCTGCATGAGGGGGGGAAGCCATGCACAGCCCACGTAGTGAAGCTTCCCTCTCCCCCCCTTAAGCCTATATAAGAACCCCCCTTAGTGGGGGATTGAAGGAGAGAAAAGGCTGCGTGGAGAGAGAGAGGGAACGATGCTGTCAACGCCGTGATGTGGAGAGAGGAGGAGGACTACTACGCTACCAGACTGAGAAGCGCCACCCGCAACATTGTTGCTGCCGCCATTTTTCCCTACCACCCCCGTCAACAATCCCTTTTTTTTCCAAATCATTGGGCCTCCCCACAATGTCTCTGTGGGATCCTCAAAAGTTTCTTAGAAGCTTCTCTAAGAAGCTTCTAAAGGATAAGGCCATAGGCCTTGTTCATGCGTGCCTTCTTGGGTTTAAAACAGAGCTCATTAAGCTCCATTCCCGTAGCTTCCTTGTAAAGCCTCCATTCCCATAAGATTTTTCGAAAAGCTCCATTCCAACAAACAAAGATCCAACCCCACAAGCCCTCGCATAAGCCCAAATCCCACAGGCCCCGGTATTTTCAAGAATCCGCATTTCGGTGAAGGGATCTCCTACGTACGAGGGAGAAGGGCAAGATCTTGAGGCTGCTTACCAAGGCTGGAGGAAATTCACTAATCGCGTAAGGGTAAAGGCAAACTGGAAGTCCATAATCACGCCTACGATGGCCCCCAAGAAGTCGCAAGGCGCGCCTGTGGGAGGTTCTTCTCCTAACATTCACGTGGACATCTCGCCGAGCCTACAAGCCCAGGTTTTATGATTTTGATTCCACGCTAAAGTAATGCATTAAGCACGATAACTTCATGGAATAGGAAGCACCTATGCATGTTCAAATTCATCTAGCCTGATTAAATGCAATTGGAAAAGAATTGACTATTTGAACAATTACTAGAATTAATTCATGACATGCAATCGGGTCATTGGTATTTTCAATGTGATGAATGCAAATTGTCTATCCATCTGATGACCTTAGTAGTATGTTGCCTTGTCGTGCATTTCAAAGTGACGAGGCTAGAACACCTATTGCCTATCATTATAAGGTTGAGATTATTAAGTGCACTTTTAAGCGTATGTCGCATTTTTAGGAAAAATCTTCATTGTAATGGTTCATGGAAAAAGTCGTTAATACCCGTAGGATGTTATCCGAAAAGTAATTGCAGAATATGAAAAATGAATCTATGGATTTGCATGTGGCATGTGCTTGCAAGATGGAATAAGCCAACACTAGTCCTACTATATTCACTTTGCATGAACTTCATTTAACTACATTGTAGTTAGGAAAGGGTTGCATGTTGCACATTCGTCGTGCGTAAAATTCATTCATCAAGAGTTGCATTAGGGAAAGGTTGCATGGTTTATTAAAGCATAAAATTCTAAAGCTTAGAAAAATGGTTGTAGGCATGATTCTTCAATGTAAGTCCTAGTAGGTTCTATGAAAGTTATTTTGCAAATTATTCATGCATTTTGATTTTAACAAGAAAGGTTAGGGTTATTGCGAATCTAGTGGTACGTAGAAGCAATGAATCGCATGTTTACGGGTATTGTGATATGTTGCAACTAGTTTTCTCCTTTAGATCAAGTTTATCATCTCTACGAATGGCTCATCCTTGTCACAAGAGAAGTAGATCAAATTATCTAAATCACCTAACCTGCAAGGGATTCATATAGGCATGATTGAGTCGATACAATAAATACCCCAAGTGCTAACTAGGGTTTATCTCATTAAGGATTCGGCCTAGTTTTGCACTTGTTGCCAAGTCAAAACTCTCAAACTGGAAGGTCCTACCCACATTCATGGAATGTTGGGTCAATTGGATGCTCATGCAAATAACGATCTAGGGTTCCTACCCTAAGGATCATTCATTCAAATGCTAAAACTCGGATTGAGTTGGAATCCTTAGGACCGAATGTTGTCAGCCTAGTGCAATTAGGATTGGGTTGGCTAAGATGACACCCTAAACCCTGCTTCTTGTCTAGACATAATTCCTTGACCAGAAAACACCGTTCAATGGGTTAAATGATCCCATGGAATAGATGCAACACTTGTGCAACAAGTTGCAACGTCGCATGGCCTTGTGGTTTGATCACAAGAGAGTTTTTCCATTCCTTGGGATGAGGTTGGAAGGTCCTTGTGCAAGTTTAACTTGCAAGAGGTTGGGTAATCATCCTGTTACATCATCTTCCTTGGGGACAATTGCCAAGTTAAGGGAAGATATGTATTTTCTTGGAAGTAAAGGACCTACCAAGTTAGATGTGGTCGCCAGGATTTACTGTTAATTTATGAAGCCTAAGGTGTTGGTTAAGTTGGGTTAACAGGGTATGGCCCTAACCCAAAGACAAAAGGGTGAACAAACTAACCTGGGGGATCTTGCCAAGTTGCAATTGATCTCGGATCGAATGATGGATGCATTCGGAGAGAAGGAATCACTCCTTAGCAGTTGGCCAAATAAATGACCACTGGTTTGATTGTGCTTGTAACAGTTTCGGAGCACTGTTTGCATTGTTTGCTCAAGGAACTAATTGATAGAAAGTTAATTAATGCTTCAAGTTAAAGGCCTGAAGGGAGAGGCAGCATCAGTTACCCCCGACTATCTTCCTAACCCTAACCAAGGGGGTTGTTAGCCGTGCAAGGAACGTGGACCAAACCTGCCGCATGAGGTCTCTCCGTTGGGCGCTACTTGGAGCAAGAGGATGCTTGGGTGCTAGGGGGGGCTCTAGCTGTAAATCCCTTGATTTTCGGGCCCTGCACAAGAGGCCAACGTGACTCAAGATTGGATCTCGAGGCCCACATACTAGTCTATGGACGGAATCTTGGATTAGTAATCCCTATGGATTCCTAGATAGCCTTCGAGCGGATTATGGATAGCCTTCGAGCGGATTATGGATTAGCCTACGGGTTGGATTTTATAGATGTATTCCAAAGATAAATAAGATAACATGTTGAAAAGAAACTTGTTTGACAATGTTTTTCTATGTCAAGTGCTAAGATTACGTGAAGGAACCAATGTCTAACTGGGTAATTAAGGAAGCTGCTTGATGCATGTCCAACTAAATGTGGTAAGTAATTAGACAACTAAAGCAACCTTGAGGAAAGTGCGGTGGATGTGGCCATGGGTCTGTCCTATGAATGGGTGGTCCCTGTTGGCCGAGAACTTTTCTCAGTTGAAATGGACAGTTAGGAGCTCTTCTCGAAGGAAATGAGTAGCAAGGGCATTGACCTAGAGTTTAGGTTTCTAGAATCCCGATTTATGCTGTTTTAGGGGAACGGAATGGGACTATGCCTTATGGGCAGAGAGGTGGAGCCTTGCATCCCTCTCATTTCCCATTCTCCTTGAACCAAGTGCAGCATGAATCCGCTTTGTCCTTGGCGTTTCTGCATAAAGTAGTTTTCCTGGGGTTCGACACTAGCTGTCTTTTAGGAAAGTGACCATTAGGGGAAACCCTGATTCAGGTCGGTCCTAAGTGGGAATGGTCGGAATACTTCCGCTACGTGGCAGACTTAGGAAGTCCTAGATTGCAAACCCCGTAACATTCCATGGAAGTGCTGGGCGGAGCTTTCTAGACTTTCTTTCCGATGGGCTGCTAAGACGTGTCCTAGAAGAGATCAGGTGGACACGTTACAGTTGGTATCAGAGTGAACCAATGAAGGATCTGTCTTTATAGGAAAACTTAATAAGAAGAAGTAAAGTAAATGTTGTTGTTAAGAATATTTCCTTACTTATCGATGCTGTCTTGCAAAATTATGAAGCATGGAATAAATTCTTAGTATTCCAAGTCATGTTTATGACCACGATGCATGCCTCAGATTATCCACAAAGGATCGATATGATGAGCATTCTAGACCGTATTTACAATCCATCGCCTCTATACGTGGAACAGAGATGGACGGGTGACTCAGGAATCTATTATATAGCTGCCCACTGGTTTGCGTACCTTCGAACCAACCTAAAGAGAATCAAATGGTTGGAGGACCTAAAGATCGTGAAGTTGTTCATTTTTGTTGAGGCTCACGTAAACACAACTTTACATGTCGAAGGTGGAGGGTCAAGCTAAACTTATATGTGTACGAGGAGGTGAGCCGCATAATCCTCATCGACAGGATCAACGTGTTGGGATGCTACGAGAGGAATGGGTACCAAAGGAAAGGATACCCTAATCTTCCAATGACATATCAATTCCTGAAGATCCATGACCCAAATCCATACTACTACCCAGTTCCCGTAGCTAAATGTAACACAACCTTATTCTCCCTGAATTAATGTATCAGTTGCTCTACCATCCCAAGAAATATTGTACTCCGAAAGGGCTATGCCCATATGAATGAAATAAGACTTCTTTTTATCAATGATTGTCTTGTCTATGTGTATCGATAAAAAGTTAAGTGATTAGGTTTCTTAGCTAAAAGCTGAGTAGGGCATAATGTGTAATGTAAGAGACGTTGAGCAAGTTGTTAATGTTAAGAATCTCAATGCCCAAGCACAACACCAGTACAAGCTCCTAGTTCGACCCCTACACCAAGTACGCCCGTGATTCAGGAGAAGAAGTTTCTTCTCAAGCAGATCAAGCCGCCAGAATTTGATGGAAAAGGAAGGGCTGTCCAAGCTGATGCTGAGATTTGGATAGAGTCCATAGAAGATTATTTTGAAGTGGCTGGTACTGCACCCACCAATCAGGCAATGCTCGCCAAACTGAAGCTCACTGGCGAAGCCAAGCTTTGGTGGAAGCAATGGTGCAGAGATCAAGGGATCTCGGAAGGATCCGTTACCTGGGAAAAGCTAAAAAAAGCTGTGCAAGGAAGATACATACCACCTGCGTACCGCACACAGAAAATGAATGAGTTCTATGAGCTGAAACAACTGGGCTTGACTCTTAACGCATACTACTCATACTACTCAAAGTCTCTCTCTTCTGAAGTATGCGCCACAAATGGATATGACACAACAGGTATCGAAATTTTGTGCCGGTTTAAATCCATCTGTGAATACCTGCCTCGAATCAATGCACCCAACAGATCTTTAGGACACACTCATTCAAACTATGCCCATAATTCAGGAAGTGCAGGCCAGGCCAAGAAGTAACAAGACTTGGTCTTATAATGATCAGAACAAAGGAGCATATAGGTCCCAGGCGAAGAGAGTTCAAGGTCAAAATAGGGGACAAAGAAAGAAAGAAAGGACCAACAATGTCAATAACTTTGTCCCTACCCAAGGTAATGGCCGCAATCTCCGTTGCTTCCACTGCAACAAGCCCGGTCATTTCAAAAGGCAATGTCCCAAACTTGGTGGAGGACAATGTCAAGGACCTTTCCAAGGAATTGCCCATGGCCAAGGAGCCGCCACCCAAGGCAAAGGAAGAACCGCTTGTGTTGCCAATAGGGAAATGTGAGAAGAAGAAGACCTGACCATGGAAGCAGACTTTGAGAGGGCAACAGTCCATGCCGCCCTTCACAAGAAAGGCCCGAATCGCCAGTTTTCGGTGATTCAGACACCATCGGACTATCAAGGTAAAAACTTCAAAACCTTGATTGATTGTGGCAGTACGCATTCCTTTATCTCACCAACTTGTGCAAGAAGATTAGGAATAGCCACAATAGAAGCACCTATCTTGCTTGTGGAATGAGCAAATGGTCGTGAGGTCACTTGTACTAGGCAAACTACTAAGGTGGAATTCTTTCTGGGAGGAAAGTCGACTTCGGTCAGATTCAGGGTCATGAACCTAGGTATCCATGAGTGTTTGCTCGGAATGGATTGGCTTAAACCTAATGACGCCCGCATTCATTGTGGAAAGGGCCAAGTTCCCTTTTGAAACTCTGAAGGAGAATTGGTCACAACTCAAGGAGAGGCTAGAAAGCCAAAAATTCAATTGGCCAAGGCATCTCGAATTATAAAGGGAGTTAGAAAGGGACTACCTGTCTACTTGATTAAGCTTAATAAGCTAGATCAGAAGCAGGAGTCAAGTGAAGGACCCTCATGGCTAAAGGAGTATGCAGACATATTTCCTGAAGAGCTGACAGAACTTCTGCCTCAAAGGGAAGTTGATCATGAGATCAAGCTAGTGCCAGGAGCTGCGCCAATTGCAAAGAGGCCTTATAGAATGTCCATCCCGGAAGCAATTGAGCTGAAGGAGAAACTCAAGCAACTGTTAGATCAGGGCTACATCCATCCTAGCAATTCACCATGGGGAGCTCCAGTGTTGTTCCAGAAGAAGAAGGATGGAATGCTTCGGCTGTGTATTGATTACAGAGGGTTGAATCAATCAACCATTAAGAACAAGTACCCTATTCCTAGAATAGATGAACTTTTTGACTGTCTTCAAGGTGCGAAGATCTTCTCCAAGATTGATCTTAGGTGGATACTATCAGATAAGGATCAAGGAAAAAGATATCCCAAAGATGGCATTCAACACAAGATATGGACACTTTGAGTTCCTAGTCATGTCATTCAGGCTTACGAATGCACCTGCCACCTTCAACAGGTTAATGCAGGATATCTTTAGGCCATATCTTGATGACTTTGTACTCGTCTTCTTCGATGATACCTTAGTCTATTCCAAATAGGAAGAAGATCATGAACCCCAACTTCGCATTGTCCTTGAGACAATGAGGGCACACAAGCTTTATGCTAAGATGAAGAAGTGTGCATTCTTCAAACATCAGATTGAATATTTGGGATTCATCGTATCAGTGGAAGGAATCTCAGTGAATCCGGCCAAAGTCAGGGATGTTCTAGAATGGCCAATACCAACAACTGTCAAAGAAATATGCAGTTTTCTTAGATTGACAGGATGGTATAGGGTTTTTATCGAAAACTATGCTTTGATTGCAGCACCTCTAACGGATCTACTAAAGAAGCAAACTCCCGGACCTCAGTAAGGAGTTCGAAGTAGTAACTGATGCTAGAACACTTGCCCTAGGATGTGTGCTTATACAAGAAGGTCATCCTGTAGCATACTCTTCAAGGAAACTAAAGAGCCATGAGAAGAATTATGCTACCCATGATCTAGAGCTGTTAGCTGTCATCCATGCTCTCAAGCTTTGGAGACACTACCTGCTGGGTAACAAGTTTACCCTAGTGACGGATCATAAAAGTTTCAAGTGGATCTTTACCCAGAATGAACTCAATATGAGGCAACATCGGTGGATTGAAGTGCTAGAGGAGTATGATTTTGAAATCAAATACCAGCCTGGAAAGGAGAATGTAGATGCTGCTGCACTGAGTTGCAAGGCATTCCTTAACTCTCTAATCTTGCAAAATCCATCAACAACTAGATATCTAGCCACAAAGGTATCCATGCCAAACAATCCAATTCTTGAGCTAGCTAGAGAAGAAGCATGCCATGATCCAACCTATCAGAAGATGCTAAGGGAGATCCCTATCAAGGATCAAGACCCGAAGCTACAGGCTAAGTATCAAGAATTCTCTACCAATAGTGGACTTGTCTACTATAGAATGAGGTTATGTATACCGGCAAGCCAGTCACTCAAGCGGAAGATACTTTGGGAAGCTCATGATTCCCCTTTCTCAGGACATCCAA
Organism: Lygodium microphyllum; assembly: GCF_053477565.2. Lineage (NCBI taxonomy): Eukaryota > Viridiplantae > Streptophyta > Polypodiopsida > Schizaeales > Lygodiaceae > Lygodium > Lygodium microphyllum. The sequence continues at coordinate 41,864,863 of NC_141153.1, read as the reverse complement.
GACCCTCAATGCAGTCAGAAAGAGCTACTATTGGGAGAGGCTTAAAGGTGATGTTCTCAAATATGTCACTGAGTGTTTGTCTTGTCAATGTATTAAGGCTGAACATGTCAAAATGCCAGGAAAGTTGCAACTACTTGACATTCCCCAAATGAAATGGGAATTCATCAGTATGGACTTTGTTGTTGGTCTACCCCAAGTTGAGGGAGGATACAACTCCATTATGGTTGTGGTTGATATGCTTACTAAGGTTGCACACCTTATCCCTGTTAAGACAAACTATAAAGCCTCAGACATTGCAAGGTTGTTCATCAAGGAGATATTCAAGCTACATGGGTTGCCCAGAAGAATCATTAGTGATCCTAATTCTCTCTTCACATCACACTTCTGGAGAGCTATCTTCGAAGCCATTGGGACTCAACTCTGTTTTAGTACAACTTATCATCCTCAAACCGATGGTCAAACGAAGCGAGTCAACCAAGTCATTTAAGGATATGCTAAGGGCACATTGCTGCCATGAACCAAAAAGGTGGATTCAATACTTGCCACTGGTTGAGTTTGCCTACAATGCTTATTACCAACAAAGTATTCAGATGACCCCTTTCCAAGCATTGTATGGGCATGACTATCAAAGTCCTTTAAACTTCTCAGATCCAACCTTGAGAGTTGAAGCTTCAAGGCAGATGCTGGAAGAGATGGATGACCAAATGAAGTCAATAAGATAGGACATCCAAGCCGCCAAGGATAGACAGAAGGCATACATGGATTTGAAACATCAAGATAGAACCTTCGATGAAGGAGACATGATCTTCATTCGTGTACACCCAAAGAAGATTTCCCTATCCTTAGGAGATTACAAGAAGCTAAGTCCAAGGTATTGTGGACCCTACAAGATCCTCAAGTGCCTAGGACCCAATTATTATAGACTGCAACTCCCTGAGAACCTAAAGGTTCATAATGTATTCCATATCAGCCTACTGAAGAAGTATGTACCTAATCCTAGCCATGTACTTGATGACCAACAAGTTGTAATGCCTAGCCAAGGAGTCCTTGAGCTATAGCCTGACAGGATCTTAGATGTTAGGGAGAGACAATTGAGATCCAAAACCTCGAGAGAATGCCTCGTCCAGTGGAAAGATTATCCCGAGGAGGATGCCACTAGGATGGATGAAAGCACTCTCAATCAACAATACCCCTAGTTCTTCTCGAGAAGATGAGGACACCTCGATGGGGAGAGAATGTAATATTCCTGCTCGAAAATATTACCAAACTTGACTCCCCGCATGCCGTGTAAAACCTGTGCAAGGTTATCTCCCGCATTGTATTTACCGGTAGTTAATCCGTACCCCGCCTGCGCAAAAACGAGGCCTCTGCATTGTGAATTCGAGCCCGGGGTTTCAAAACTACCTAACCGCGGGGAAACACCCTTTTTGAAGGGGAAAAAATGGATAATAATAATGCAAATTTTTTTATTATTATCCCTTTCCCCCAACTGATGCATGGCTGAAGGAGAGGGAGTGTGGGGAGGGATGGGCTAGGTGAGAGGTGTGGGCTACATGAGGGGGGGAAGCCATGCACAGCCCACGTGGTGGAGCTTCCCTCTCCCCCCCCTTAAGCCTATATAAGAGCCCCCCTTAGTGGGGGATTGAAGGAGAGAAAAGGCTACGTGGAGAGAGAGAGGGAACGCTGCTGCCGACGCCGTGACGTGGAGAGAGGAGGAGGACTGCTACGCTGTTGGACTGAGAAGCGACGCCCGCAACATTGTTGCTACCGCCATTTTTCCTTGCCATCCCCGTCAACAATCCCTTTTTTTTCCCAATCATTGGGCCTCCCCACGACATCTCTGTGGGAACCTCAAAAGTTTCTTAGAAGCTTCTCTAAGAAGCTTCTAAAGGATAAGGCCATAGGCCTTGTTCATGTGTGCCTTCTTGGGTTTAAAACCGAGCTCATTAAGCTCCATTCCCGCAGACTCCTCGTAAAGCCTCCATTCCCATAAGCTTTTTTGAAAAGCTCCATTCCCACAAACAAAGCTCCAACCCCACAAGCCTCGGTATTTTCAAGGATCCACATTTCGGTGAAGGGATCTCCTACGTACGAGGGAGAAGGGCAACATCTTGAGGCTGCTTACCAAGGCTAGAGGAAATTCACCGATCGCGTAAGGGTAAAGGCAAACCGGAAGTCCGTAATCATGCCTACGATGGCCCCCAAGAAGTCACAAGGCGCACCTGCGGGAGGTTCTTCTCCTAACATTCACGTGGACATCTCGCCGAGCCCACAAGCCTAGGTTTTACGATTTTGATTCCACGCTAAAGTAATGCATTAAAAAGGATAACTTCATGGAATAGAAAGCACCTATGCATGTTCAATTTCACCTAGCCTAGTTAAATGCAATTGGAAAAGAATTGACTATTTGAACAATTACTAGAATTAAGTCATGACATGCAATTGGGTCATTGGTATTTTCAATGTGATGAACACAAATTGTCTATCCAACTGACGACCTTAGTAGTATGTTGCCTTGTCGTGCATTTCAAAGTGATGAGCCTAGAACACCTATTGCCTATCATTATAAGGTTGAGATTATTAAGTGCACTTTTGACTAGACATGGGAAGAATAAGCGTACGCCGCATTTTTAGGAAAAATCTTCATTGTAATGGTTCATGGAAAAAGTCAATAATACCCGTAGGATGTTATTCGAAAAGTAATTGCAGAATATGAAAAATGAATCTATGGATTTGCATGTGGCACGTTCTTGCAAGATGGAATAAGCCAACACTAGTCTTACTATATTCACTTTGCATGAACTTCATTTAACTACGTTGTAGTTAGGAAACGGTTGCATGTTGCACATTCGTTGTGCGTAAAATTCATTCATCAAGAGTTGCATTAGGGAAAGGTTGCATGGTTTATTAAAGCATGAAAAAGAGTTGTAGGCATGATTCTTGAATGTAAGTCCTAGTAGGTTCTATGAAAGTTATTTTGCAAATTATTCATGCGTTTTGATTTTAACAAAAAAGGTTAGGGTTAATGCGAATCTAGTGGTACATAGAAGCAATGAATCGCATGTTTACGGGTATTGTGACATGTTGCAACTAGTTTTCTCCTTTAGATCAAGTTTATCATCTCTAGGAATGGCTCGTCCTTGTCGCAAGACAAGTAGATCAAATTATCTAAATCACCTAACCCGCAAGGGATTCGTATAGGCATGATTCAGTCGATATGATAAATACCCCAAGTGCTAATTAGGGTTTAGCTCGTTAAGGATTTAGCCTAGTTTTGCACATTGCCAAGTCGAAACCCTCAAACCCGAAGGTCCTACCCACATTCACGGAATGTTGGGTCAATTGGACGCTCATGCAAATAACGATCTAGGGTTCCTACCCTAAGGATCATTCGTTCAAATGCTAAACCTCGGATTGAGTTGGAATCCCTAGGACCGAACATTGTCGGCCTGGTGCAATTAGGATTGGGTTGGGTAGGATGACACCCTAAACCCTGCTTCTTGTCTAGACATAAATCCTTGACCAGAAAACACCGTTCAATGGGTGAAATGATCCCATGGAATAGACACGACACTTGTGCAACAAGTTGCAATGTCGCATGGCCTTGTGGTTTGATCACAAGAGAGTTTTGTCATTCCTTGGGATGAGGTTGGTAGGTCCTTGCGCAAGTTTAACTGCAAGGGGTTGGGTAATCATCCTATTACATTACCTTCCTTGGGGACAATTGCCAAGTTAAGGGAAGATATGTATTTGCTTCAAAGTAAAGGACCTATCAAGTTAGACCTGGTCACTAGGATTTACTGTTAATTTATGAAACCTAAGGTGTTGGTTAAGTTGGGTTAACAAGATATGGCCCTAACCCAAGGACAAAAGGGTGAACAAACAAACCCTTGGGGGGATCTTGCCAAGTGGCAATTGATCCCGGATCGAATGCTAGATGCATTCGGAGAGAAGGAATCACTCCTTAGCAGTTGGCCAAATAAACGACCACTAGTTTGATTGTGCTTGTAATAGTTTAGGAGCATTATTTTGCATTTTTTGCTCAAGGAAGTAATTGATGGAAAGTTAATTAATGCTTCAGGTTGAAGGCTTGAAGGGAGAGGCAGCATCAGTTACCCTCGATTGTCTGCCTGATTCTAACCAAAGGGGTTGTTAGCCACGCTAGGAACGTGGACCGAACCCACCGCATGAGGTCTCTCTGTTGGGCGCTACTTGGAGGCAGGAGGACGCTCGGGTGCCAAGGGGGGCTCTGGCCGTAAATCCCTTGCCTTTCGGGCCCTACACAAGAGGCCAACGTGACTCGAGAGGATTATGACCATTCCACAAGATAACCACATCTACGAGAGCTGTATGTCTCTCATCTCGGGTATCTTGATCCAAGTTGATCCACTCCCCTCGCAAAATTTTCCATCTTCTATATCGAAAGAGAATGCATAGAGTTTGTCTAGTGATGAAATACCTATAATAAAAACAAAAATAGTGGTAAGTAAATGTGAATAACACAACAATTCATCTAAGCAAGACCTATATCCATGAATTCAAGGCATTCAAAGTAGTAAAAAAGATTTACCTGAATGTGAGATCAGATTGGTTGACCCTACATTCAATCATCTCATCAAAATGTGTTCTTCTAACTTGCCAAGAATCACCCAATAGCTGACTCATCCATTCCTCAGATGGACACTTGCATTGATAAGTAATCTTTGTTTTCTTCAGAACATCACATGAACCAAACAAATGTGCAAACAATGAGAATGGAATAAACAAACTAATATGCACATCTTTGGAGCCTATGGTGGGTTTCATAGCACTATTGATGTTAGATTTTATCTTGGACTTACATGCTCCTAACAGCTCCGAGCTACCAATCAATCATTCACCACTAGATAGTGGCAGCAATGGGACATGCTCCAATCGCTAGCTTTCTAATACATACAGTGAATTATAAAAAAATATATTTTGAGTTGCAAGTTGATTTGCAGAGTTATTATCATAGGTCAAAGAGCCTATGTCTTCATGTCAAACATGTATCTTGCCGCTCAAACATTCTACATTCTGCCATTCATGCAAAGTTGATGGATATAGAGTTGTCAGTAAAACAATATTGAATTAGAACACTACAAAGATTTTTTTAAAATAAAATTTGATGCAAAATAATAAACAATGATAAAATTTAAAAACTTATTGTTTTGTTTATAAATTGCAATGTAGTTATTGTCATTTATAGAGATTTGTTTGTGCATATAAACATGTTGGATCAACACTTCTGTTATTGTACTTGTTCCATTGAACACTTTTCTGAACTCTAAAATTCTACCTTTCCAATGTTTTCTAGGGTTTGCAACATCCTTACACCTGACCTTGAAACTCCCTCAAGTACTTGGGTGCATCAAAATCCAATCCAACTTATAGTACTTATCACAAATCCAATTACCGCCACTATCTTTCGTATTAAATACCTCCATTGCAAGTATGTTACTGATGTTTTTCCTCCGTGAAGACATCTATGATAACCAAATAGAAAAGTTACCTATCAGCATGTGTATAATTTGCAAATGTTCTCTCCACATGAAATAAAGCATTGTACTTGCAATTATTTTCACAAAGAAGCCCAGAGATGTTGAACAAGAAGTTGACTTATGACAAGACCATTGTTCCTTCACTAACAATTTCTTAGAGTAAAAAAACAAAAGAAATATCGAGTTAAAGCATACATATAACTTACATAGGCTTTGTCCAAATGAGTTGAAACTTAACCATGGAGCAACAGAAAAAAATAGCAATATAGCTGTGGCTCTCTTTGAAAAGAAGCCCAAAGATGTTGACAAAGTTGAGTTTTAAAAAATCATTGTTCTCCACCCTCAAAGACTGTCGGAGTAAAAAACCAAAGGAAAACTCAGTACACATATAGCTTGCATACATTTTGACCAAACGAGATAAAATTGAACCATGGAGTAGCAAAAAAACAAGACAACATACTTGTAGCTTTGTTTACAAAGAAATCGTAAGATGTTGAAGGAGAAGTTGAGTGTTCCAATATATCATTGTTCTTGACTGTAAGAGACTCCTAGAGTACCAAAACAAAAGAAATTATATGTCAAAGAATGTACATAACTTGCACAGGTTTTGTCCAAACGCAGAGATAAAACTTTACCATAGAACATCCATGGAAGAGAACAATATACCTGTAAAGTTTTGTGAAGAAAATCTTAGGGCTTTGGTAGAACAAGCTCTGCTCTCATAAAATGTGTAAAAATCACTCTCTGTTTTTGTAGAGGAAATGAAATTTCACAGGGTTACAGATAGAGCAAGCAACAATGAGGCTTTAAAATTTTGTCAGGAAAGAAGAAGCGGGGAAAAATATATGATAAATTTGAGATCCGCCTAAGAAAGAGGGGAAAATTGAAAAGGGGAGAAATGAAAAGTCAAGCATAAAAAAATAAGAAAATGAAAATTCGAGTCACAAACTTCCAAGAAGTGTCAGCATTGTATTCTCCATATTTTCCCTTATTTTATTGCTGAGGGAAGATTTGGGCCAAGATATGGCTAGAAGATTCATGTTACATGAATTTGGAATCCTAGCTCTCTCATTGGTTAGGCAATGTATATTTCTTTATTCACTCCTTAAGGGGCAAAAAAGAGAGTCCATGTTTCTCCTAATGTCACTAATTTTTCGAAGATCCCCTCCACAAAGAGCTCTTCCTTTCAGCCACAACCCCTCTTCTCTTGTTTAACTATAAATATGAGGCATGGGAGGCACAAGGAAGCAGGAGACCCCGAGAAGCTGCAAGAGAGAGAGAGAGAGAGAGAGAGAGAGAGAGAGAGAGAGAGAGAGAGAGAGAGAGAGAGAGAGAGAGAGAGAGAGAGAGAGAGAGGAGTTAACCTGAGATGTTGCAAGGGAGAGAGTTAGCTCAATTCCCCCTATCCTAGTCTTCAACTAAGCCATCTTCTCTTATGCTCTTCCATCTCAAAATCCATTCCTTCCTTATCTCTTGAATCTACTTGCAGACGACGGCCCCCAAGCAAAGAATGTCATATCCAAATGGTGTTAGAATATCAAGCTCCCATTACTCTCCTGTCAGTATGTATGACCGACATTAGCTGTGTGCGGCTGTATCAGCAAGTGTGGGACATTAAATAAGTCGATGGTCTTAGACCCAGTGTGAATGGTCCTACGGACCTTAGTACTATTGTATACACTTATGTTATGGTAGTAGTCTATGAAATAATGGAATATGATGAACGACCTGAAAGTCAGGTTGCTGTTCCATTACATTGTCTCTCTCCCTCTCTCTTTCAACATGGTATCAGAGCCATCATGGATGGGCTCTTGAAGGCATGAAGGTGTGAGAAAGACCTGCAACCTGAAGACTCAGGGCAGTGGTTGAAGAGAAGCAGACTGTCATTGTGCAGGTTGTCATTGTTTCTGCAGAGAGGTATGTGTTGAATGCATCTTCAGTATACTTGAAGGAGAGTGTGTCAGGACCTGCCTGGAGCCTTGTAAAGGCTTGGTTGGTCATCATTGAGTGGATCTACAATAAAGTAGTCATCAGTGTGAAGCGGGAGAAGCTTAGAACAGTCCACGAAAACTGCGCGAGTTTGCTGATCTGCATATGCTGGCTGAATAAGCACATTTGAATGGAATGGAGCACTTAAATACTTGCTAAATAATCATTGGAAGATGGTTTATTGTCCTGGAATGCTACCCCATGATGTATAACTCATTTATGAGCTGTGACAGTTGATTATAGATCTGAAAACAGTGAAGACCTACTGCTAGTGAAGACATAAATCACTACTTGAGTGATCCAGAGCTTGTATGGTTTCTTGGGAAGACATATTAATGATTTGACATGGCAATGCTTGGTCTGGAGTTGATAAATGAGCTCGAATACTGAAGTACAGATCTGAAGTTGAAGACAGGCTGCTGTAAACTGAAACAGGGCAGCATACACTGATCACTCTTTGAGGCATTGAAGCCATTTGATGAGCATTCTGAGCTCTACTGAAGTGAGGGTTCATTCAGGAAGCATATGTACTGAGTTTGATGCATTTGGATTGCATTTTACTGATAAAATATTCAGATCTGAAATTTTGTGACAGGCTGAAAACTGTCATCATCATATACTCATTGCCTTGAAGAAGTACATGCCTTTTGTTACCTATAGGGAGTTGTATGGTACGGGATATGATTGTTGGATGCTATGAGCATTGAGATGAGCATTGAAGGCTCTTAAAAACTGAAATCTAAATCTGGAAACAAATGTATTCACAGGGTATTGGCTGGTCATAAATAGTGAATGCATTATATGACATTGCCTCTTACAGATAGAGTGTCTGCGGATGCTTGTTTGGTCATGTATTGACCTGTACACACAGTGGCATATGTATGAAGTGGCTTGAGGATCTCTTGGGCTGAAATACATCTTGGTTTGATAGTTTATTGGCTGTATACAATCTGTAAGCAGATTTATGTCACTTGTACTTGCTGGAAATGCACTGTTTTGTGCCCGTATGACTATGTCTAGTTGCCTACATACACTAGCAAATGTCTAGGAAAGTTTGGAGCATGTATGACATGTTTTAAAGGGGTTTTTGACAGTAAATTCACTGCTGGTTACTGAAAAATTACAGGTTTTAGACTGTGTATTCTCTTTATTGCAATAAGCTTGCATGACACAGAGTTACAATACCTGCAAAGTCTATGTACTGACTGATGTACCTACGGGTTATACCACATGTTTGTGGATGTTTTTGAGGTTGTAAAGGGCTGAAATACACTAGTTTTTTGCAGAGAATAGTTGTAGAAAACTGTCATAAACAGTCAAGGACTAAGGTTGGTCAGAGTGACTTGTTGGCTTGTAGGAAGTCAGGCAGTGACTAAATAGTGTCTGGTACAACATGGCAAACGCAGAAAGGACTGACAACATAACCCAGATAGTGGGGGAAAAGCTTGATAGTAACAATTATGCCATATGGAAGTTCCGCATGGAGAACTTCTTAATAGGGAAAGGCTATTGGGAGTTAATGACTGGAGTAGAAGCTGAACCTAAGCTCCCAGATCGACCTACGGCTGATTAGAGACGATTACACCGAGCTTGGATAGAAAGAGCTCTTAGAGTCTTGCACTGGCTCTCTTTATGTATCTCAGATGCCATGGTAATGCAGATAATGAACTGTAGCTCTCTTAAGGATGCATGGGACATTTTGGTCAAGTATTATGGCACAACCACAAGTGCCAGGAAGATACAATTGAAGCAGAAGTTCAACAACATGGAGAGAAAGAGTAGTTCTATACAGGATTATGTCACGGAGGTTAAGACCATTGCGGATCAGTTGGCATCTGTTGGTTCACAAGTTGAAGATGAAGACACGGTTGCTGTGACCTTGAATGGCTTGGGGCCTGAGTATAAGTCTTTTGACACTTCTGTGTCTGTGTGGGCTGAAATGCCTGATTTCAATGAGCTAGTTGCATTGCTTATCCATGAAGAGGTTAAGCTTTGTTTGGCTGCAGGATCTAGCAGTTCTAAAAACAAGGATGCAGTTTTCTATTCCAATCAACGTGGCCATGGAAACCGTGGTAGAGGCTATGGATTTGGTAGAGGAGGTCAGCAAAATGCATCCTATGGCAATAACAATCAGTAGATATCGAATGCAAGAGGTGGTGGAAACTTTAGAGGCAGGGGAAGATCTAGCCCTAGAGGTAGAGGCTCCTGGCAACAGCAGCATCCATCTGACAATCCGAACAAGGATAAGGATTGTCATTACTACGGAAAGTATGGGCATTTTGCCAAGGATTGCTAGAAGAAGCAGGCCAATCAGAAAGGCAAACAACATGGGCATTTTGCTACATCTAGTCAGGCAGATGATACTTCAGGAGATAGATTGTTTGCCATGTAGTATGTAAAAGACAGAGTTACTGAAAAATCCACTGATGATGCAGTTTGGTATATTGATTCAGGGGCATCAAACCATATGACTCCTTATGGTGATTGGTTCACTGATATGGTGGCTGAAAAAAATGGCTGTTTGTACAGATGATGATATGCAGCATAGCATTGAGCATAAAGGCAAAGTGCCTCTTGTGGTTCATGATGGCAAAAAGAAAAATTTGCATGATGTATTGCATGTCCCTTCAATTACAAAGAATCTATTGTCTGTTGGGTCAGATGACGGAGCAGAACTTGCAGGTTAGATTCAACAAGCATGGTTGCTTTATTGAAGAGTTTGGTAATGGATGCAAGTTGATAGCTCGCAGTCACAGGAATGGCAGAATGTTTACTCTTGATGCTACCTTGCCAGAGCTGAATTCAACCATGTTTGCCCATGGTTTTGGCACTATCAGAGACTTGGAAATTTGACACAAGAGAGTGGGGCATGTAAATTTGCAAAGGCTGCAAATTATGTAGAAAAAACAGCTTGTTACAGGTTTACCCAAGTTTCAATATTCAGATATTGGTCATGTATGTGATGCTTGCCAGTTTGCTAAGTAGTCAAGGTTGCCATTTGTCAGCAGGCATGTAAGGCAGAGTACATGTCCATTGCAGTTAGTGCACTCTGATGTTTGGGGGCCAGCCCATAATGCATCCATGGGAGGCTCAAAGTATTATGTTACATTCATTGATGATTACAGTCGCTATACTTGGGTTTACATTCTAAAGACAAAGGATGAGGTGTTTGCTATTTTTCAGCAGTTTAAAAAGCAGGTTGAAAAGGAATTTGACTGTTATATCTCTTGCTTGAGGTCAGATAGCGGTGGGGAGTATGTGTCAAATGAGTTTGACAACTTTCTCGCTGAAAATGGCATACGTAGGCAGCTTACCTGCAGCTACACTCCTCAGCAAAATGGGGTAGCTGAAAGGAAGAATAGGGTCTTGATGGAAGCTGCTCGTGCCATGATGAATGAGAAGAAGATGCCACTCTATTATTGGGCTGAGGCTATTATGATAGACATGTATATCTTGAATCAGACTCCCACTACAGGTATTCATGAGATGACACCGTTTGAGAAGCTGTATGGCTATAAGCCGGATGTAAGTCACATAAAGTCTTTGGCTGTCTTGCTTATGTGCATATTCTAGATGAAAAAAGGAAGAAGCTCGATCCAAAAGCGCATAAGTGTGTCTTCATTGAATATTCGCAAGAGAAGAAGGCATACAAATGCTATGATCCCTCTACCAGGGAGACCTTGGTGAGCAGGGATGTTATTTTTTATGAGATGGGTTCTTGATATGTATCACCGGCAATAGTGCCATCGGATATGCCTTCCACTCATGTATCTATAGTTGATATGCAGTAGAGAACTGCTATGACAGCACCTAGTAATCAGACAGTATCTCCATGGATAGGGAGATTGAGAAACTCACCGTCCACTGACACCAGTATGTCAATGAGGGGGAGATATGATGTCCCGAACAAAGGAAAAGAGAAAGTTACTGAGGATGTATCTAGGATGATGACACCTGGTAGGATGACTTCTGGATATGAGTCTACTGACACTTTAGACAGTGAACTTGGTATTCCGACTATCTATACGCCTGGCGCAAGGCAGAGCAGGTACATTCCACCTCATGAGAGAGGGGAATTGAGCAGTGCACCACAGCTTAGACACTCACAGAGGGTTAGATATCCTGTTGACAAGTTGACATATAGTGGCTACACTGCAAAGCATTATGCTTACATGACAAAAGTAATGGAGATCAAAGAACCACGTACATATGCTGAAGCAATGGAAAATGAGAATTGGTGTGCAACTATGGATGAAGAAATGAATGCCTTGGCTAAAAATAAGACATGGGATCTTGTGCCACTACCTGAAGGAAAAAAGACCATTGGCTGCAAATGGGTCTACAAAATCAAATGTAAGTCGGATGGCAGTGTGGAAAGGCACAAAGCTAGGCTGGTTGCTAAGGGGTATGCCCAACAGTATGGACTTGATTATGAGGAAACATTCAACCCTTTTGCCAAAATGGCAACCATACGCACTATGATTTCTTTGGCTGCTACTAGAGGTTGGAAATTACAGCAAATGGACGTTAAGAATGCATTTCTTAATGGTGACTTAGCAGAGGATGTCTATATGGTTCAGCAAGAAGGGTATGTTCACCCTGATTTTAAGCATTATGTATGCAAGCTGAAAAAGGCACTGTATGGGCTGAAGTAGGCTCCAAGAGCTTGGCATGCTACGATCAGTAACTACTTGCAGAGGTTGGGTTTTACTGTTGGTAGGGCTGATCATAGCCTATTTACAAAGAAGACAGATAGTGGCTTGGTAGTGCTGGTCATATATGCTGATGATTTGATAATCACTGGTGATGATGACTTGGGCATACAGCATGTAATGAAGATGCTGAAATCTGAATTTGACATGAAAGATCTTGGTGAATTGAAATACTTTTTGGGTATTGAGGTAATCAAGGCTGAAAATGGTTTATGGATGATGTAGAAACATTATGCCATGGAAATGCTAAAGAAGTATGGCATGGCTGAATGCAAACCATTGGATACACCCCTTGATCAAAATGTCAAGCTGGACATTAGCACTAGAGCTAAAATTCAAGATGTGACTATGTACAGGTAGATGGTTGGAAGTCTGATCTACTTGACCATCACTAGGCCGGATTTGAGTTATGTAGTTGGGCTCATAAGCCAGTTTATGCAGAAGCCTAGGAAGCCACATTTGGATGCTGTTAGGCGGATTATGAGATATGTTAAGTCCACTGTAGATTATGGGTTGTTCTATATGAGAGATAAGCCCTTGAAACTAGTTGGATACACAGATGCAGATTGGGCAGGATGCTCATATGATTGCATATCTACGAGTGGTTATGCTTTTGGTCTTGGAAGTGGCATGATCAGTTGGAGCAGCAAGAAACAACCAACGGTTGCATTGTCTAGCACTGAGGTAGAGTACAGGGGTGCTACATTGGCAGCATGTGGTCTGCTAGCCTGCTAGGCAGCCGTTCTAGGATTTCTTGTTAGTTGTGAGGCCATTAGGGAAGCCTGCAGAAAGAAAATAAAGATGGCAAAGGGAAAAAAACCATGAATATCTAACAAGGAAATATAAATACAAAGGTGTGTAAAAAGGGGTTCTAACCCCTAAAAAAAAATAGAAACGAAAAGAAAGGAAAATTTATAAGCAGTTGATCATTGTCTTGCAAGGGCTTGGTAGGTTCCTGGGGACGAGTCAGACCCGGGGCCGATGCCTTGTCTTCCTAGGGGTAGCATCTTGCTGGAAAAGAAGAAATTAAGGTTGGAGCGAAAATAAAAGTGAGTGTCAGAAAAGGATTAAGTGTCGTCTTGCGAGGGCTTGGTAGGCTCTTGGGTACTGAGACAGGACCTGAGGCCGATGCCCTGTTCTCCTTGGGTCACTACGCTCAGCTCCCTCCTTTTTACATGCCCGAGTATGTCAATAAAATTTAAAAAAAAACTAGAAGAAGAAATGTGTTAAAAGAAAATACTTCTTGATTAGGCTATAGAAGTCCTCGCCTAATAGGAGTTCCTAGTTGTGTTGTCCTTAGATAGGAAGGTAGTTTAGACCCCCACTTAGGGCAACCTCTTTGATAGTTCTTTCTAGTTTGGCCATGTTGGAACAGTCGGTTAGTAACTAGCTTCAGGCTTTCTGGCAGATTATGCTGGGCCTACTCCTCGTGGATTTCATGCCGTGGGTTTTGTCGGGGGTAAGGTGTGCCTTGTGCTGTGTTTAGTATGTATCTATTTTGTATCAGCTTGATGCTTCCTTTGGTTGTTTTGTGCAGATTTATTGTGGGATTCGACAGGCTAGGTCGCCCTATCCCGTGGTCGCCAATGAGAGCGGAATTTCGATGCCGAGAAGTGCTTAAAAATAGCTAAAAATTATGAATATCAATGGAAAAATATTCAACGTCGAAGGCGACGACTCGACCTAGGACGATTTTAAGTGTCAAAGTGCTTTAAAGGCGCCCGAGCGAGACTTGTTAATTTTTGATAAATTTTCAGACTAACGTGCGGGTTGTCAAGAGCTACCGGCCAATGCGAGATGTCAAGCCGGACGCCCAGGACTTTTCAGAGCTCAATTTGGAGTCCGGATGGGGAAGGAGCCAAGAAACCGGTCAAGATTTGAAGAGATGGACATTAGAGTGGCCAAATGTAAGTGACCTTTGGGACCTTTGGGGCATTTTATGCCACAACAAATCGTGGCATCTTGGAGAGGAGAAAAAATGTGGAAGAATGGCGCCTGTTTGCGCCCGAATTTTGCGCTCTTCCTCTTGATGATCATCATGGCTGGTTGCACACAACCCCCCACAATGATTATGGGGCTTCACTCCTCTCTGCCTTGTCATTTCGCCGTGCTTCACTCGTGCAATGGTGGTCTCTATGGAAATCTCTGATTCTAGTCTTTCTCTCTCCTCCCTCTCTCTCTTCTAGAGGCAGATTCGTGTGGGAAGAAGAATGGATGACTGATGCTTGTCCAACCGAGATAGGATTGCTCCATGGTTCAAGAGGAGGATAGATTGCTAATTCCAGACTGTCATGGACATTAATGGCTGCTGGAAATCAATCCCGAGACATGGCAAATAAAAACCCGCAACCCGCAAAGAACGATAATTTTATGTTTACAAAGGAAATTGATGTTTTATGCAATTTGCTTCATGAGTATTTGTTTCCATGGGATGATTATGCATTATGTTGTTGTTTGCTATGATTTTGATCAGTTTATGCTCAGAAAATCAGAAAATCATAAGTGTTGACTGAAATAAATGGTGTAAAACCCGAAAAAACACGCGAAATAGGGAAAAATTGGGTGTTTTTGATATATAAATGGAAAATATAATAAGACACACCAACTAAATTTGTGTTTTTGCTGCAAATGAACCTAAGGGCCACAGCCCACAACTCATTTTGCATTTTCAGTTATTTAATATTGCAAAAAATACAAGAGAAATAGGGAAAAAGGGTAAAAATAAGGGAAAAATAGGTTTTGAGTGTGCTAAAAATACTAAAAAATAAGATTCATGTTTGTGTATGTATGGGGGGTTTGAAGTATGAGGTCTAGCCTCAGTTCAGCCCTACCTTTATGTTTTAGTGAGTTTTTATTGCTTTTCATGCAACAAAAAACATGAAAAATATTACCCTAAACCTATGCACCGTGCACAATCTAAACGGCGAGGGGGTAGAGAGAATGAGAGTGGTGTTTAAGTGCTGAGAGAAAGAAAAGGCTGATCGTTTTCATCTATGAATATCATATAGATCGATCGTTAATTTAAAATAAGGATCTAGTAGCACGAGGTCTCCTCGGTGCTAGGTTCGTGCAACGTAGCAATTACGCGTCAGAGAAATTCATTGAAAGAATGCTTTTGCACTAAGTGCAATGCTAGTTTTTCTTTGTTTGAGCACATGGACATTCACAATTTGCATGAAGCATAAAATGATAAAAGGTATCAGACAATACCTCCTGGATGCATAGCACCTGTATTCTCTAGATCGTGACCAACGTTGAGTGAGTAAGGTTGTCCAAGCTGTAGGCTAGGCGTTGGGTCTAAGGGGAAAGTAAATTGAGGTATGGTACATCCTGGAATGAAATAATTGGTACCTTGAGAGAACTATGTGCAAAGTGTTATATATGTTTAGCGACGCATCGAGGGGCCAATCCCCAAGATGTAGGAGAGTCGTAGTGAGGTAGCGGCAGTCAGCCGTGGGAGGACCTCCTATGTTTGTACTTCGTGCCATTGGGCAATGTGCTGGGACTCCCTCTGAGGAGTGTTAATTGGGTTAGAGTTGGACTATGAGATGTAATACAAACGCAAGATGTTTAGGAAGGCAATGTGTGTATCATCGACACTCCTGGCCACGAGGCCGTGGGGTTGTTGAGTGGATGATAGAGGTCCGACTAGTTCATGAGCCAGTGCCCGCCCGTTTTAGGTCCCATCACTGGAGTAGACGTCCCCACAAGTGTGACAAATCCTATGGGTGACGCAACTCCAGCAAAACGACGAGACAGAGACACTGCATCGGTACCTCCATAGCAACCACATGAGCCACACTCTCTCAAACCGCCCCATGAGAGCGAGGAGTAGCACCTGTATCCTGAGTCGACCGCGGGCTCACTGCATCCAGATCTTTGTAGCATCCCCCTAAACCACTCCCTCCGTCTCGCCCAAGTCTGGAGCGTCGACCTCATTTGCTGGAAACTCAAGCATCAGATCGTGCCAAAGTAGATCTAATAAAACGGCCTGATGGTGTTTGAGACAGCTCCTAGTTCACCATATCTCTGAATCTCGCCATCTGATCTAGAGACATACGCTTAAAGATCTTCTGTAGCTCCTAGTTGCTCATCTCTTGACTCATCGTGATGATCTAAATATCCATAAAGGTCACTTGCACAAACAAAAATTGATGTTAGTATAATCAATATAAATCATACAAAGCACGATAATATAAATCTTAAAAATATGATATTACTTAAAATGCATATCTTATGTACCCTTATAAGCGATTTGTCAACGAATTGAGTAGGTGGATGCTCCAAGTATGAAGTACCCTATGGTCCCATATCAATCTCCTGACATAACTCCGCATACATTGGAAGGTCGATAGACATGTCACCACAAAAGGATGAGTCCACCTCATTCTCAAAGAATTCTTGGACTCCTATATTTCCATCATTGTTACCCGATGCTAGCTCCTCTACATGCTTTAAGCTTTCGGTGGCCTCCACCTCTTGCAATATTGAACCCTCTTCTTGCATACTATCCTCATCTATGCTCAAAACATCACTTTGATCATATACTCTCGCACCTCAAGGAGCTGAAGGTATAATGTACCACCATCAAGGTTGTCCAGGGTTTGGATAGAAAATTACATGTTCATAATCACGTACAAGAGAGATTTAACTATTGTGACATGTACAATGTTGTAATACAATTAAAAAACACATGAGTTCATGCGTCTGTTCACAATGGGCTGGCAACACAAACGTGTCACACAGATCTTTCCATTTTTTTTTGAATCTATTTTGAAAACCCAAGGAGTATGAGGTAGCTGCAAGCAACCATCAGCACTCGATTGTGGCCAAAGCACCTCCATCTTGCCTACCTCCTTCAAATCCATTCATGCCCCTATAGTGTCTCTCTTTCTTGTGATGTGGTCCCATAGCAAGCTGCCCATGTTATTGAAAATATACATGAGATCCAATCTGTAAGTGGATCCAATATGGCAACTCTTAGAAAACTGAGAACCGCCACATTTTGTTTGGATGTGACTATGTGTGGACCATTTTCAGCTCATTCCAGCTTTGGGCATTCATACGTGTTGGAGGTCGTCCAAGAAAACCTTCCCTAAGTTTATGACCCTCTGGCAAGAAAGTGACATGTCTTTGATATACCATCTTCTTCATGGTTCGTGACCTTTGGGAGTCTAAATGTGGCCCACATAATGGACATGCATGATAACTTGAGGTAACCAGACCTGTCCGAACACCTCTATCCAGTGAATATAAACTTAAACAAGCTATGATAGATATTACCAATGAGAATGGAAGCCTACTTACCTGAGCACTCTCTAAATCTCGGAAAGTCATGCATGGACCACATGAAAATGGCGTGAATATTGGCGGCGGACTGTCGACCATCGCGCTTGCTCATATATTGGCGGCGAACTTTTCGGGGGATGGTTTGCCCTTGCAAGTCCTATCGATACCTGTGAGCACTACACTTTGGACATGTCTCCATAGTCTCGTATTCTCCTCGAAACAGTATGCAATCATTGATACATGCATGGATGCTGTTGTAGTCCATGCCAAGCTTTCGTAAAACATGTTGCACATCATCAGGAGACTCAGGCATGGAATTTGTTAGTGGTAATATATGATACTTCAGTAACCTGAAAAAAATCATAAAAACCATGAAAAAGCACAAATGTTTTTTATGATAGTGTCAAAAATAAATCAACGAAGCATACGTACAAGGTACCTGAATAACTCGGTCACATTCACATCGCTACACCCGTATTTTTCTTGCACACTTAGGAGTGGAAGCAGTGTCTTTAGGCAAGATACTCGGCACCCATCATATAATGGTATGGATGCTTCCTCTCTAAGCGGATTAGAAGTCTCGACGTCCATGGGCATCAATGCATCGATCATTGCCTCCATCTTAGGCTCCAAGATTGTAGGTAAGTGTGGAAGGTTGCCTATCTCCTCTGGTATTGATGGTATAGATTGGGTAGTACCTTCCAAGTGGTGGATTGGCTCAGGCACTCTATCCATCACACGCCCACGAACCCTTCTAACTGGCCGCAAAGGGTACACTCCTCCTTGGGACAAGACGTCACCTTCCTGGATAGAAAATTTGCCAGTCACACCCAATGTTGTTGTATATGGTATTCAATCAGCTTGCGAATACAATACATGATTGATATACACTTTTCTTACTGTTTGCTCAAAATCTGAGATTGCCTTATGAATAATCTCAGATTGAAGCTCGTTGAAGAGTCGTATGTATTCTATAGATAATTGAAGTTTTCGTCTAATTGCCAGCTTACATTGAGAGCAAGGACATGGAACATGGTGATTAAGATACACCTCGTGATCTTGAACATCACGAACTTCATTGTTTTTCATTTGGTCTACGTTACGACAAAGAATTTGTTTTTGTTATCTTTTTTCTTTCTTTCTTAAATTGTTTGAGAAGGGATTTCTTCTCTTGTAACTCAACAAAATTAACGTATGTAAAGTCTCCACCCACCCACAAATTAACATATGTCGGAGTGTTTTCCATCTCGTGGTATTGCACCGGACCTCACCATACCTCGCCACCACTCTCTCTTTGTTTTTTATCCATTCATTCTCTTCTCTCCTTCCATCTCTCTCTCTCTTTCTCTTTCTTTATTATGTTGTATGTTTATTTCATCTCTCTCATTCCTTATTTCTTTTTCTCTTCCTCTCCCTCTCTCATTTTCTTTAACAAAACATCTCTCTCTCTACCACTACCACTACCAAGAAAAGAAGAAAAAACAAGAATAATAACAACTACAACTACTACTACTACTACTACTACTACTACTACAAAAAATAAGAAAAGAAAAAAAAAACTACTACTACTACTACTACAAACAAGAAAACTAAAAAATAATAAACAAAAAAAGAAAAGAAAAAAAACAACAACAATAACTACTACTACTACTACTACTACTACTACTACTACTACTGCTACTGCTACTGCTACTGCTACTGCTACTGCTACTGCTACTGCTACTGCTACTGCTACTGCTACTGCTACTGCTACTGCTACTGCTACTGCTACTGCTACTGCTACTGCTACTGCTACTGCTACTGCTACTGCTACTGCTACTGCTACTGCTACTGCTACTGCTACTGCTACTGCTACTGCTACTGCTACTGCTACTGCTACTGCTACTGCTACTGCTACTGCTACTGCTACTGCTACTGCTACTGCTACTGCTACTGCTACTGCTACTGCTACTGCTACTGCTACTGCTACTGCTACTGCTACTGCTACTGCTACTGCTACTGCTACTGCTACTGCTACTGCTACTGCTACTGCTACTGCTACTGCTACTGCTACTGCTACTGCTACTGCTACTGCTACTGCTACTGCTACTGCTACTGCTACTGCTACTGCTACTGCTACTGCTACTGCTACTACTACTACTACTACTACTACTACTACTACTACAACTACAACTATGATGACTACAACTACCACAACTATGATGACTACAACTACCACAACAACAAACCACTACCACTACCACTACCACTACCACTACCACTACCCCTACCCCTACCCCTACCCCTACCCCTACCCCTACCCCTACCGCTACCGCTACCACTACCACTACAATAAACAAGAAAAGAAGAAAAAACAACAACAACAACAACTACTACTACTACTACTACTACTTCTACTACTACTACTACTACTACTACTACTACTACTACTACTACTACTACTACTACTACTACTACTACTACTACTACTACTACTACTACAAACAAGAAAAGAAGAAAAAAATACTACTACTACTACTACTACTACTACTACTACTACTACTACTACTACTACTACTACTACTACTACTACTACTACTACTACTACTACTACTACTACTACTACTACTACTACTACTACTACTACTACTACTACTACTACTACTACAATAAACAAGAAAACTAAACAACAATAGACAAGAAAAGAAAAACTACTACTACTACTACTACTACTACTACTACAAACAAGAAAACTACTACTACTACTACTACTACTACTACTACTACTACTACTACTACTACTACTACTACTACTACTACTACAATAAACAAGAAAACTAAACAACAATAGACAAGAAAAGAAAAACTACTACTACTACTACTACTACTACTACTACTACTACTACTACTACCATGACTATAACGACTATGACCATGACTACGACTACCATAACAACAACAAACAAGAAAAGAAGAAATTAAATAACTACCACTGCCACTACCACTACCACTACCACTACCACTGCCACTACTACTACCACTACCACTACCACAACAACAACAAACAAGAAAATAAGAAATTAAACAACAACTAATACCACTACTGCTACTACTACTACTACTACTACAACTACCACAACAACAAACAAGAAAAGAAGAAAAGAAGAAAAAAAAAACAACAACCTCTCCCTCCCTCTCTCTCTCCCTCCCTTCCTCCCTCTCCCTCTCTTTCTCTCTTACCCTATTATGTTTAATGTTTTCTCCCTCTCTCTCTTATTCTTTCTTTCCTTTTCTCTCTTCCTCTCCCTCTCTCATTTACTCTCCCTCTCTCATTTCCTATTTTTTTCTCTCAATACGCATGATTTTTAATAGAAACAAGTAAAAGAAAAGGAGAGAAAACAAAAACAAAGCAAGAGGGAGCAATACACTCACTTCAAAGGCCCAAGGATGGATTCGGCGGCTCCTCTTCGCCCTTCGTACACTTCCTCCTCTTCTTTGCAAACAGCGATGGCGGCGATGAGAAGCTTTACTTCTCCCTCTTTCTCTCTTTCTCTCCCTCTCCCTCTCAAATGCAAGATGGACTTCGCTCTCCTTTTTGCTCTCTCTTTTGTTTGTTCGTGCAAAATAACGTGCTCGGGTTTCGACCCGCGTTTTTTCGTTTGAGTATCATCGCTATTTGCGATGCAAATAGCGATGCCACTAATTTGCATCGAAAAGCGCCGTCATTATGGCTCTGTATCCTTGTAGTGAGTGCTGGGTGGCGTCACTTAGATTCGTCTCTCGATGGACCACCAAAACCGTGCTTAGACAGCTGATAGAGGCGAGGGCACTCAAGAAACCCTAGACGACAAACCCCTAAACATTCTATGGGAGTGCTGGGTAGTGATGCTTAGATTTGTTTCTTAATGGACCACTAAAACGTGCTTGGACAAAGTCGATAGGCGAGCACGTTACATGCACTTAACTGTCAAGTGACTATCCACTAGGCTAGTTCTTTTTTTATTGTTCTATACTACAAACATAGTTTTAATAAGCTAGTCTTGGGAGGGTCTCCCAAGTCTTTCTTCCATGAACTGGCATATAATACCTCATTAATAATAATTATTATCTTCATAATGAGAATCAGTTTCATAATTAGAGCTAGTATATTTTTTAAAAAAATATGCAACATAAATCAACAAAGTAATGGGGACATTACATTCTTCTCTCAAGATGTCCTCATCTCGAGAGAAACTAGGGGTATTCTTTCATAAGGGTTACCTCATCAATCCAAGTGGCATCCTCTTCAAGATAATCCTTCCCTACTGGATGAGATATTCTTTAAGGGTCCTATTCCTAAGAATTCTTTGTTTTATATCCAAGATTCTATCAGATTGAAGTTCAAGTAAACCTTGGCTTGGCATTACAACTTGTTGATCATCAAGAATATGATTAAGATTAGGTACATAGGACTTCAAGAGACTTACATGGAATACATCATGAACTTTTAGGGTTTCAAAAAGTTGCAGCTTATAAGTATTAGGTCCAAGAGCCTTTATGACTTTGTAAGGTCCATAGTATCTTGGGCTTAGCTTCTTGAATTTTCCCAAGGATAAAGAACTCCTCTTTGGGCGTACACAGATAAAAAACTTGTCCCCTTATTGAAAGATTCCCTCTTTTCTCCCTAGGAAGCATAGGCTTTCTACCAATCCTTGGCAGCTTGTATATATTGCTTGATGGTTTTGACTTGTTCATCCATCTCTTCAAGCATCTTCTTAGAAGCTTCAATCTTCAAAGTAGGGTCAAAGAAGTATAGTGGAGTTAGGCATTCTTGCCCATATAGAGCTTGAAATGGGGTCATCTGAATGCTCTGATGATAGGATGCATTGTAAGCAAATTCCATCAAAGGTAGATATTGTATCCACCATCTAGGTTCTTTGCAACAATACGCCCTAACTATGTCTTCAATGATCTAATTTACACGCTCTATCTGCCCATCAGTTTGAGAGTGATAAGCTATACTAAAACAAAGTTGTGTACTGAGAGCTTCAAATAATCCCTTCCAAAAATGCAAAGTGAATATAAAATTACGATCGCTAATAATTCTTTTTGGCAATCCCTGAAGTCTATGGATTTCTTTGACAAATAACTTGACAATATCTGAGGTTTTGATTGGAATAAGGTGGGTAACCTTAGTCAACATGTCCACAATTACCATGATAGAGTTGTATCATCCTTGAACTGAGGGTAATCCAACTACAAAATCCATACTAGCGAATTTCCATTTCATCTTAGAAATACCAAGTGGTTGTAGCTTTCCTGGCAGCTTAACTTGATTGGCTTTTATCAGTTTTTATTCATTGGAAACTCAAGCATTCGATTACGTATTTAAGTACATCAATTTTGAGCTTTTCCCAATGATAGCTTTTCCTAACTACATTGAGAGTTTTGGCATAGCCAAGATGTACTAAAAATGGGGAATCATGAGCTTCCCATAGTATCTTCTTCTTAAGTTCTTGACTTGAAGGAATACATAATCTTGTCTTGAAGTAGACAAGTCCTTTGTCAATAGAGAAGTTAAGATACTTTGTCTTAAACTTGGGATTTTGCTCTTTATTTTGAATTTTCTTCAACATTTACTGATATTTGGAATCATTATTCGCCTTCTTCTTGCCTACCTCAATGATGGGATTGCTAGGCATTGAGAAATGATTTGTGGCTTAAAGCATCTGCAATTACATTCTCTTTGCCTAATCTATATTTGATCTCAAAATCATACTCTTGTAAGACTTCGATCCACTGATGTTGCCTCATATTTAGATCTGGTTGAGTGAAGATCCATTTAAGACTTTTATGGTCAGTTACCAGTGAGAATTTCTTCCCGAGTAGATAATATCTCCATAACTTAAGAGTGTGGATAATTGCAAGTAATTCCAGGTCATGAGTACCATAATTTCTCTCGCGAGTCTTAAATTTTTTGAAGGAATATGCTACTAGATGTCCTTTCTACATAAGTACGCATCCCAAAGCAAGAGAGCTTGCATCGGTCACCACTTAAAATTCTTTGCTAAGATTGGGTACTTTGAGGTTCGGGGCTGTGACTAAACTTAGCTTGAGCCTGTCAAAGCTAGATTGTTCAACTTGGGTCCATTTAATGGCAACTTGCTTCTTGAGTAAGTCGATGAGAGGTGTAGCAATCAAGGCATAATTCTTGATAAAGACCCAATACCATCCTGTTAAACCCAAAAAGCTACGAGATTCACTTATAGTGGTTGGAGGGAGCTAGTCTTGTACATCCTTGACCTTGACCAAATCCACTAAAATTCTCTCTGTTGAAACTATTAACCCTAGATACTCAATCTTCTTCTTGAAGAACACACACTTCTTCTTCTTAGCATATAGCTTGTGAGTCCACATTGTCTCAAGAACTGTCCATAGTTGTGACTTGTGACTTCCTTCATCCTTGGAATATGTTAAGATGTCATCAAAGAATACAAGGATGAAATCATCAATATAAGGTTTGAATATATCTTACATTAATTTGTTCAAGGTAGCATGGGCGTTTGTTAATCCAAATGACATTATGATAAACTCGTAATGATCGTACCTTGTACTAAAAGCAGTTTTTGTAATATCTTCTTGTTTGATCATGATCTGGTAATACCTTGATTTGAGATCAATTTTGGAGAAAATCTTCGCTCATTGTAGTCGATCAAGTAGTTCGTCAATCCTTGGAATCGGATACCTATTCTTGATCGTTACTTGATTTAGCCCTCGATAATCAATGTAGAAACGGAGAGTCCCATCCTTCTTTTTCTGAAATAACATCAGAGCTCCCCGAGGTGAATAACTAGGTCTAATGTAACCCTAATCTAAGAGCTGTTTGAGTTGTTCCTTTAGTTATATGGCTTCCGAAATGGACATTAGATATGGTTGCTTTGCAACTAGTGCAGCTCCTAGTACTAGCTTGATTTTGTGGTCGACTTCCCTCTGTGGTGGAAGTTTAGTTAATTCTTCAAGAAATACGTCAGCATATTCCCTAAGCCACAATGGTTCATCTTTGACTTCTTTATCCTATTCAGTCTTAATTAATTTGATTAGGTATACATGTGACCCTTTTCTTATACCTTTAGCGATTCAAGAATATTTTGCTAATTGAATCTTTGGTTTCCTTGATTCTCCATGTGTGGTCACTTGTTATCCTACAAGATTCAAGAATGTGACTTGGCTCTTTTCACAATGAATATGAGTGCCATTGGAAATTAACCAGTCCATTCCTAATATGCACTCATAGGTTCCCAAGTTCATCACTTTGAATTGCATGTTGGTATGATTGCCACCTAAATTAAACTCCACCTTACTTGTCTATTGTGTTGAGGAAACTTCTTTTCCATCAACTAACTCAACTATCAGCCCAGGTGCATGCATTGTGTCTATGCCTAGTTTTCTAGCACACCTTGGTGATATGAATGAATGTGGGCTTCCACAATCAATTAAAATTTTAAAGGGTTTACCGTTATAGGTTGATGGTGTTTGAATCACTGAGAACTCTCGATTTGGTCCCTTCTTGTTGAGAGATGCATGAATTCTTGCTCTCTCCATGTCAGTTTCCAAGGTGGAACCTTCATCACCTTCTACTTGAGGGTTATGCCGGCAACTCTTCCTCTAGATGTGGCTATCCGAGCTCTGGTCGTTATAGAACTTGCTTTGGCATTCATTTTGTCTGAGTTTTGGAAATCACCTGTGGATGTGGCCAGGTTTGTTACAGCAATAGCACCTGAAAGTATCCTTATTACCACTAGTAAAGTTCTCCACCACCGGCGTCTTAGCCTTCTTGTTATTAGTAGATTGGAATTTTGACCCTAGGCGCTTTTTGCATAGCCCCTAGTTATAATTTCTATTTTGGAAATTATTATTCCAAGGCTTATTGTTTTCTTTTTTGGACTGGAGTTTGTTTACAATCGGTCTTGCTCTTATCAATGCGTCTTGGAGGTCGGACGGATGCATTGCTTCAAGCCGTGTATTCATGGGATCGCCCAATCTGGCAAAACTTGGATACTTGCTATGCAATATCCATAGATGGTGCATACTTGTAGTCTTTACACCATTGTTTCCACCAAAATCGGGCTTCTCTTGTTAGCTTTAACTTTCCAATCATTGCTTGATTAGCTGGGGTAATTCCAACAACAATGAACTAATATTCTATGGACTCGATCCATATTTCTGCTTCAACCTTGACGTTTTTTCCTTGGCCATCAAACTCAAGTGGTTTGATTTGCGTAAGCGGAAACTTCATTTCTTGGATCTCAACAACATTAAGGGTAGGAATAGCTTCCTGTGGTATTGTAAGATTTTCTCTGGTCAGCTCTATGAATGTTATCATACAATTTTCTCGTACCTTTTCAAAAAAAAAAAACATTTTAGAAGGATAGAAATAATTTATATTAAATTTTCAAAGAAGGTTACATCATGATAGAGTTTTCTAAATTAACTTAAGGAATCTAACCATGGATTTCAGATATATCTACTGATTCGTAATTCTTAATTGCTAGAATGGTAACCAATTTCATATTCAATGGATAGACAAAATAATTTATTTTTTTGTAGGGAAAAATACATGGTTTATTTTGGGATGGCTAGTTATTTAGGAGAAAACATTTCCTTAATACAATCTAAGCATGGTATTTGGATACATCCATTTGGTAATAATCAGGCTTTGAAGAATGTACATCTAAAAATGGGCACTTTAAAGGAAGATCAAGAAGTCCATCTTTGATGTAGTTGCGGCATTTAGAGTGACCAACAACTATAATTCGATCTGCTGGGATGACCTTTCTCACTTTCTCATAAATATATTGATTTAGTTTAACCTCCCGGTCTCTAGTGAATAAAGTTGAATTCACTTTGGCTTCATGGAGTAAATAAACCTTCACGACTTTAAGGTTTTCCATCCATCTTATCCTCTTCAAATTGGTCTGAAGTAAGGCAAGACGGCTTGCATTGATATAACAATATCCACCGCTTATCATCGAGCATCTAGTGATGGATTGAATAATCTTTTTAGCATATATTAGAGCTTTTAGTCTCCTTTTCTTTCTAACGTTGCGAGGATGCTTCCTTTCTAAGTGTGGGGATATGTTAAGTGTGGAAATGATTTGTTTTTTTGGGCTAATTTTTTGTTGTTTTTGTTGTTGAATGGTTGTTTTTGGTGATTGATTGTTTGAATTTGAAGATGTTTTGAAGTGTTTGGAATGGTTTGAGTATGTTTGAAGGGTTTATGTTGGTTTTTGATGAGGATATGTTATTTTAAAGGGTTCTGTGACTCTCTACGCACCCATCCCACGAAGTGAGGTTATTAAAAAGGGAAAATAAGTCAAGTGAGGGGGAATTAATGTAATGAAAGGTTCATTGGAATAAATTATTAACAATGGGTGACATTTTATTAAGTGATAAACCTTAATAAGAAAACGACGGTTCCTTCTTAAAATTGTAATTACAAATTATTAAGTTGAAACGGTGCTTTAACACAACCCGGACTTCGATGCCCAGACTGGGTCTCTAAATGCAAATTTCTTAATTAAAAATTAAGAGTAATGTGGAGCGCTTTTTTTCCAACGCGTGCTCTTGTGACGGCTGGTTCATTTTTAGTATAAATTAAAGTGCCTCTTAAATGCGCGTAGCGTGTGCAAAGTGAACAGCTGGTTGATTTTTATTATGATGAAATTGTGTGTGTAGCACGAATGCACGTGGAAAATGTGGGTGAATAAATGTTGCATTTTAACAATTAATTTGTGATTAAGGGGAAAATAAAAATAAATAAAGCACATAAAATAAATACCTGGAAGGGGTGTGTATGCAATGGCCTGAAGGCGCACGGAAGAGTCCCCCAAAAGGAGTGAATCTAGTAAAAGAAAAGGAAAGACCACGACTGAACAACAAAGACAACACCTTAGTGGATGTGTTGAGTTTGAGTATGATTTTGAATTTTATTATGATGAATTAGGATTGTTGTTGTTTTTTTTTTAAAAAATTGATATTGTGTTTGTTTGGTATTTTAGGGGGTATGATGTGTGGTGATGGGAGTTATGTGTGTTTTTTTGGATTTGGTTGTTTAATAAATTGTATGTGGTGGTTTATTGGTTGTTTTGTTTTTAGTTTGTGATCAAAATGAATAATGATAAAATATAGATAGGTGATGAAGGAAAAAAAAAATTCAGCCAGTTAGGAAATATCCATAATTTAGGGTATGAAAATAAGATGGGGATTTTTATGGTAAAGTTTTGTGTGTTGGTCCTGTTTGTTTTAATAAATTGTTTTAAATAGGGATACCATGTATAAAAATATTTTAAAGGGAAAAAATGAATGGAAAAAGGTCAGGGGGTGGGTGGAATTTTTTGAAAATTTTCAAATTTTTTTCTGTATTTTGGTCTAATTTAAAATGAATTTTTAGCATTTTAAGGTAATTTTAGAATAAATTGGCAAATATGGAATTTTCTGTAATTTCGGGGGTTGAAATTTCTAGCTGACAATTTTTCAAAAATTTGCAGAAAGTGAAGGGAATTTTTTTTAAAAAAATAGAAATTTTTCTGAGTGGAAATTAATTTATAAATTAATTAAATCAGGAATATCAGCTTAATTTGGTAAATAAGGTCAAATTAAGTCAGCTAAGGCATGGAAGTCAGGGTAAGTCATATAAGTCAAGCTAGGTTAGGTCAGGTTAGTAAAATGGAACTAGGTTAGTCTGAGTTAGGCAAAGTCAGATAAGTAAACTAAGGCAAAGTCTAACTAACCTAGGGTAGACTAAGTAACCTAGGGTTAGTTGGGTTAAGGTGGGGACTAACCTAAGGGGGGTTAGTTAACTAGGGGGTTAACTAAGCTAAGTAGGATTAGTGGAACCTAGTTAGGGTTAAGGAACCTAGGGTTAGGGTTAGTCTAACTAAAGTAGGGTTAGTTTGACCTAGGGGGTTAGGTGATTGGGGGGGGTTAACTAACCTAACTAGGGTTAAACTAACTAGGGGGCTAGTAAACTAACTATAGTTGAGTTAAACTAACTAAGGGGGGTTAACTAACCTAACTAGGGTTAAACTAACTAGGGGGTTAGTAAACTAACTATAGTTGCGTTAAACTAACTAAGGGGAGTTAGGATTAGTGTGAGTAATTAAAGTTAATTAAGTCAAAGAAGGTTAGTCTAACTAACCTGAAGTTAGTGGAAAGGAGGAGGAGGAGGAGGAGGGAGAGGAGGGGGAGGGTGGCGGCAGGCGTCAACAGCGGCAGCGTTGGAAGACTTGGCGGTGGAGACGGCGGACCTGGCGGTGCTGGTAGACCACGCGGCGGAGACGGCGGCCCTGGCAGCGACGACGGCCCTAGCGGCGACGACGGCCCTGGCAAGAGCGGGCGCTGGCGGCGACGACGACGACGACGGCCCTGGTAGTAGCGGGCGCTGGCAGCAACGACGGCCCTGGCAGCAGCGGGCGTTGGAAGGGGAGGGAGGTCGTGAAGGGAGGCGAAGAGCACCCGCCACTGGGGGGGAGGAAGGGCGTGAAGGTAGAAGGGGAGCGCCCGCTGGGGAGGAGGAAGGGCGTAAAGGGAGAAGGGGAGCACCCGCTGGGGAGGAGGAAGGGTGTAAAGGGAGAAGGGGAGCGCCCGCTGGGGAGGAGGAAGGGTGTAAAGGGTAGGGAGGGAAAAGGGGAAGAAGGAGGAGGAGGAGAAGGGAAGGAAGAGAAATGGTGGTGGTAGGAGGGAGGGAGAGGGGCGCAGAAGGAGGAGGGTGTAGGGAGGAGGAAGGAGGGAGAAGAAGGAGGAAGTTACGGGGAGAGAGAGGGAGGGGGAGGAGAGAGAAAAAAAAAGAACAAGAAGAGAGAGAGAGAGAGAGAAGGAAGAGAGAGAAGAGAGAAGGGGGGGTGTGTGGTTGGAACAGACATGGGAGGGGGGGTAAAATTAAGTTTTTTTTAAAAATAATAATAAAGATTTTTGTGTGTGAAAAATAATCAGGATTTTGTTTGTGTGTGTTAAAAGAATAAATAAAGGAATTAAAAAAACAAGGCGTGCCCCCGTCCCGCGCACAAGCGCGGGGCGGGGCAAAAAAAAATACCGTGGCGGAATTGGAATGGCGTCGGGACGTCGGCATGGGGTGCGTGTATGTGATTGAGCATGGCAAGATGCGTAAAACTGCAAATGCGTACGTTCACGCGCAAGACGAGTCGCGCGAAACACGTCAAAATAAAGAAAAATTAATATCTCACAATCCGATCGTCGAAACAAAATGGTGTAAAAACAAAAAATGTACTAGAAGGCAGGGGGAAGATAGGGGAAAAGGTCAATGGGGGTTCCGGGGGGGAATAACGGGCGTGCATATGCAAAAAATACGAAAAACGGCCCCGTAAACACATATACGGGGATTAATTGCAGAAAATCCGCTCGCCAGAATGCAGAGCGGAAAGAAGGAAAAATGTGCAGAAGAACGTGCCCAACAACTCTATCACGTCAAAACACCGTTTCGACTGAAATAAGACACGGTCACATGGGAAAAACGTAAAAATGACACACAAAAATACGGTCGAAAATTAATAACAGAAGATTGGTTCACCGAAACAGGGGGCAGCAAAAAAGACAAATGCGTGGGGAAGGGGTTGCATAAGACTGTCATGTTAAAACGCGGTTCCGATAGGGTTAGGAGGCGTTCACATACAAAAATTACCAAAAATACACTAAAAAATACCTGTAAAAATTAATAATAAAAAATTTGGAAGTCAGAATAGGGGGGAGAAAAAAGGAAAAATGTAGGGAAAGGCACGATGGACACAGGTGTCAAGTCAAACTAGAATTCCGATGCAAACAAGGCAGGGTCACATGGAAAAATGTCAAAAAGACGCATGAAAAGGTCCCGAAAAAACTGCAAAATTAATATTGGACAAACCGTGCATCAGAAGGACACGGATTAAAAAGGAAAAATGTCAAGGGAACGTGGTAGTCAGGGCTATGACATCAGATTACAGTTCCGAAGCAAGAAAAGTGCATTCACATGGAAAACCGTCTAATGTATGCAAAACCCGTCAAAAATTAATAACTCAAAAACTGCGCATCAGAACAGGGGTGGGTAAAAAGGAAAATTGGACAGTTCAAAGGGATGAACAGGGCTATAAGTTTATATTGGAATTTGGGGGAACGTAGGGTGTGTTCACATAGAAACACATCAAAATAAGGGAAAAAGAGAAATGGAGGAGGAACATCCCCAAGGGAGGGGTGGCAGTGGACGCGTGGGTGGGGAAGGGACCCCCGGAGGGTAAAAGAAAGTCATGGCATACATGCATGAGCAAAGTTAGGCATATGCAGGGCGGTATGCAATGTAGACGCACATGGACGCGTCCCCACACCTAAAACCTTAACGGGTAGGGTTGACCAAGCAACAGGGACCTAATACCACACAACAGACCAACCGCTAACGTCCCCACACTTAAAACATGACCGTCATTGACAAAACAAGGTGTAGGGTTAGAAAAACTTGGCCCATGTTGTCGAGAATCAAAGTTGATTGTCGATGGCACGTCCACTATCGTTGTCGGCTGCAGGAGGTACCAAGGTATCTTCACAACACACGTCCTTCGTGGCAGGGACCACGCAACAGCACCCAGGGAGGTAGCTGGTGGATGAATCTCATCGAGTCGGTGTCGCTAACGAAGGATAGTCACTTAGCTTACAGCACTCAGATGGGATGAGAGAACAGTCACTCGCCCCATTACGGACATCACTCGATGAATAATGATTGAAACCCATATCTCACACCCGGTTTAGGAATTGACAAGGGGATGGTGCAGAGGTAGTATGCCAGGGTGCACAATTGATGGTGCATTAGTGTGTCCAACCCGTCTGGCATACGTGCAAGGAGAAAGGCGAGGGAGCCTTGTAGTACAGTGTATAAAGCAAAATGATGTGTCATGTGTTGATGGCAGAAACCCAGCCCATGGGTGCATAGGGAAATGGAAACGTACCTGACTCCAAAGGTCGTAATGTCCCTCAATCCTCGTCTCTCGGTAATTGATTGAAGAAACTCCAGTCACATTCAGCCCACCTCTGTCTCACGCTCTGCTGAAAGATATAGGAGGGCAGCCATGTCCTAAAACCCATTGAGGTAATCCTCACGGTCACTTGTGCAAAGGTTGTATGCCTTGTGCGCATTTGATGGTGCAACTGTGCATCCCACCCTGTGCGGGCATACATTGCAAGAAGGAAGGTCATGGAGCCTTATGGTGCAGTGCACAGAAACAGATCGTGCTTTGTGCATTGAGAGGCCCATTCCGTGAGTGCAACACTCCATTCACACATCTCACCTCTCATTTGATTTGAAGGGAAAAGACTGGTCACTCGCCCCACCCTCTGTCTCACTCTCTGTTGATAGTTACAGAGGGCAACTATACTCACTTCCCCATCCGGTTAGGATGAAAGCTCGCGTCACTCGATTGTTTGTCGATGAAGATCGTGTCGTCAGTTGTTGAAGAGGCGTACCCAAGGAGGTAGCCATTAGATCGAACGTGGGGTTAGACAGGAACATGGCGTCTACTAGAGGATTGTCAAATGCTCTGCAGAAAGGCACAGGACACAGCGTACCAAGGGAGGCAGCTTCGGAACTAGATCCTGAGGATGTCAATTGATGAATCCACTTTCTCGACTGCTGGGTGTTGCCACTTTTCCACAGCCAGCTTCTCGCCCAAGGGTGTTAACCACCTTTTCTTGGAACGAGGCCTGCTACGACAGGGAATTTCTTCCTTTTCTCCCATAATAGTTTTTTTTCTTTTCTTGTTTTTTTTTCTTTCGTGTTTTGTTGTTGTTTTTTTTTCTCCTATTCCTGAGGGTATCTCCACCTTTTCTCGAAGAATAGGTCGGCATGACAAGGACCGAAGTCCTTTTCTCCGATGACCGATATGTATATCTTTTCTTTTTTTCGAATTAAGCAAGGGAATGGTAGAAATGCCATTTGTCAGAACCAACCTCGCTGGTGGAAAATAGAGGATAAGAGATCAGGGGTATGAGGTGGGGTTGAGGGGACAAAGAGTTACGTCCACCTCATCAGGAGTGGCTGAAGAACGGCTATCAGAAGTAGCATCATAAGAGTTACAGTGCCACGCCAATGGGGGAAAGGATCAGGTGATCGTGATTGTCAAGATCCCCAAGGAGGGAAGTACTTCTTCAGGCGATATCCATTGATCATGAAGGGATCATCAGAGACATCAACGGTTTGCACCTAAACAGATCCATTAGGGTTGACAACAAGTACCTTATATGGGCCCATCCACCGCTGTTGAAGCTTGCTAGG
This sequence comes from Lygodium microphyllum, assembly GCF_053477565.2. Classification (NCBI taxonomy): domain Eukaryota; kingdom Viridiplantae; phylum Streptophyta; class Polypodiopsida; order Schizaeales; family Lygodiaceae; genus Lygodium; species Lygodium microphyllum. The sequence continues at coordinate 41,832,086 of NC_141153.1, read as the reverse complement.
AAACTTGCCAAATCGTGAATCATAGGCTAGGACCAAATCACCTTCTTTGAACTCCTTGTGCTTGATGAAGCTGTCATGGTAAGCCTTACGTCGAGCTTGCGTGGCTTCCATGCACTGTAGAGCCATCCTGTGAGTTTCGTCCAAACATTCCAAGTGCAGGAGACGGCATTGCAGTGAATCATCGTCCCCCAAACGCTCTTTGATAGCCACTCACAAAGAGGGCAATTCCAGTTCAACAGGGAAAACAGCTTCTGTATCATACACCAGCTGGAAGGGTGTCTGTCCTGTAGCTGCTTTGTGGGAGGTTCTGTACGCCCAAAGGGCCTCTATAAGTCAATCATCCCAATCACGATGATGTGCGGCAATCGTTCTTGTCAGAATCGAGCAGAGGATGCGATTGGTGACTTCGACTTGGCCATTGGCTCTGGGGTAATAAGGAGTGGATTTGCGATGGCGGATCTTATACAACTCTGTCAACTCTTCCATGACTTTATTAATGAAATGAGTGCCCCTATCACTTACCAGCTCTAGGGGACTACCAAAACGGGTGATGATATTCTCCTACATGAACAAGGCCATGCTGTTACCATCGTCCTGCTTTAGGGCTTTAGCTTCATACCACTTTGTGACATAATCCGTACATACCAAGATGTATCTGTTCTGTTTCCTTCTGGTGGGTGGATCAATGGGACCCATGAAATCAATCCCCCACTTCTCAAACGACTTTAGGGGAAGAATGGGTTGAAGTGGCATAGCACTGGTCTTGGTGGGTTTCCCCATCCTCTGACAGGCATCACATCGCTTGCAATAATCATATGCATCCTTGTGGAGGGTCGGCCACTAGTAACCTACTAGCAGAGCTTTCCTGGCTGTAGCTTCTCCTGCAAAGTGGCCCCCACATGGCTCGTCATGGCAAGCCTTCAAAACAATCCCAATCTCGTCTCCTGTAACACATCTTCTGAGCACTTCATCTTTGCATTTCTTGTATAGTGCACTGCCTAATAGGGTGTAGGGGACTGATTCTAACATAAGCTTCTTCCTGTCCTGACTAGAAATGCCAGGAGGGTACTGTTGGGTTGCCAGTAGATTGGCAATGTTTGCATACCATGGGGTTACAGTTTCTACCAGGAATAGGGAAGCATCAGGGAGGTCTGGATCATCATGCTCCTCGTTTGCAGTCTGCGGGATACGCGACAAATGATCAGCCAAAACATGGGAATGACCAGGTTTGGTAATTACCTCAAAGTCAAACTCCTGGAATAGAAGGAGCCATCTCATCATTCGTCCTTTCACATCTGCTTTGTTCATTAGGAAGGACAGGGCCTCATGATCCACATAAAATTTAAAGTGGATAGATAGTAGGTAGCGACGAAACTTCTCTAGGGCAAACACCATTGCCAAGCACTCAAGCTCTGTCACTGTGTAGTTCCGTTCCCTATCAGTGACCTTTCGGCTTGCATAATATATCGATTGATCTAATTTCGAGGAGCCCTTTTGACATAGGACAGCACCTAGCCCTTCAACTGATGCATCCGTGTGTACATGAAACTCCTTCGTCCAATAAGGAGGTTGCAGGATGGGTGCTTCAATTAGACACTACTTCAGAGTGTTGAAGGCTTTGTCACATTCTTCCGTCCAAATAAACTCTACATCTTTCCTCAGAAGCTTGTGCAAGGGGGTTGTCTTTGTTGCAAAATGGGCTATGAACCTTCTGTAGTAACCCACATGGCCTAGGAATCCCCTCAACTGTTTGAGGTTGGGTGCTGTAAGAGCTGCGATCTTGTCAATCTTTGTAGGGTCTGTTGATATCCCTTGTGCAGAGACAATGTGGCCCAACAGAACTCCTGAGGAGACACCAAAGACACATTTGTCAGGGTTGAGAGAAATCCCATACTCTCGGCATGTGTCAAAACATTGCTCTAGGCGTCCCTAGTGCTCACGGATCAAACTATAGACACAGAAGTCATCAAGGTACACCTCAATGAAATCATGCAGATGGTTCTGGAAGGCCGCCATCATTACTCGTTGGAAGGTGGCAGGAGCATTACAGAGCCCGAATGGCATCACTCTGTAGGCATACGTCCCCCATTCCGTGGTGAAGGTTGTTTTAGATTGGTCCTCTTCTGCGATTTGGACTTGGTTATATCCGCTGAATCCATCCAAGAGGGAATACAGCTCATGGCCTGCTACTATGTCCAACAGTTGATCTGTAAAAGGGATAGGGAAATAATCCTTCGTCATCTTCAAATTGAGCTTTCGGAAGTCAGCACATCTTCAGAGCTTCCCGTTCTTCTTGGGTACTACCACAATGGGCGAAACCCATTCACTATTAGCCACGGGATAAATGAACTCTGCTTCAAGAAGTTTCAATAATTCGGCCTTCACCAGAGCAGAGTAATTAGGATTCATCCGTCTTTGTCTTTGCCTTACAGGTTTGGTATTGGGCTCTAAATCAATGTGATGTTGGCATACTGTAGGATCAATTCCCTTTAGGTCTTTGTAGGACCAAGCGAACACATCTAAGTTCTCCTTTAGTAGGTCGTGAAGGACCACTAATTCCTCTTCTGGAAGATTGAGACCCACTTTCAGGTAACGTTCAGTACCCTCAGCATCCAAGAACGTTACTTGTCTTTCACCTTCCACTTCGCGGATAAATGTTCCACATATTGCTTTTGGGTAGAGGTCTGACTCCTTCAAGAGAGTCGTATCCTCGTCTGATGTCCCACTAGAACCAGTATCCTCCTTCTGAACAGATGACTCATTCGTCTGTTTAAATTGCTGAAAGGGTATCATAGCCTTATTTTCTTTTGTTTGAGTGGTGACCTCTTCAGGACTCAAGGCTTCATCTTCAGAGGATGCGTCCAGGAATGTCACATAGCACGGACCTGCTAGAGGCTGTGACTTTGAGGGCTTGGGCTTCTGTTGGCAGGGGGAATCATCATCATCTTCTCTTTGGACTGAACAGTCAGGGCGACAAGAGCCATTGATGAACTTAATTTTTACGCCTTTAGTCCATTGCTTATACAGATTCTGCATAGTTTGGGGTCCATTGACCAACCCAAACGGAACCATGGTCATTCCATGCAGTACCCTGAGATATTCAGCCTCTGAGGTCTCTGTAGGGACTTCAACTAGATCATCCTCTATCAGAGGAAATTCTTCATCTGCACTTCCATATCCTACTTCATTTTCTTCCTCATCAGTTTCATCCTCTTCCTCTAGAGGCTCTGTCTCTGCTGCTATAGAGGATCTATAGGAGAAGAACAGATCGTCTACCTCTGCATTTGCTTCTGCTTCCATCACAAGTTTTGACTCTACTTCTGCTTCTGGTTCTGGCTCTGTATCTGTTACTGTCTCTATATCCACTCTATCTCTGTTCTGTAGAGGCTTTGTATCTGCTCTACCTCTGTATTGTCTCTGCTCTATAACTGTACTGTCTCTGTACTGACTCTGCTCTTTCTCTGCGACTGTCAGGTAACAGGGAGAACAGTACATCCATGCTTCTATTTCACTATCAGAGGTGATTTCAGAAGTTAATTCTAATTGAGGTAGGAGATATTCACCCATGGTCAAGGTTTTTACTTCCCTTGGCAGTTGGCTTACAATGCCCACTGTTAGGGACTGTGCCTCCGTTTTCTTAGGAAAGATTTGCTTAACAGCCTCTTCATCTCCTGATGTACCATCTGTTACCTTGTTAGAGGAGTTAGTTATGACTTCAATGGATGTGGATCCATTGCCTTTTCGCGATCCATACAGCTTTAACACCGCTTTATTGGGTCCTCTTCCTAGGGTTAGGGTTCCTTTGAACCAGTCCGTCCTGGCTCTTGCTTCAAAAAGCCAAGGTCTTCCCAATAGCAGAGGGTATGAGGTCCCATAAGAATTTGGTTTGACCACCAAATATGTCAGCCAATAATCTCTTCCTGCAAGGGTTGTTTTTACATATGGGAGGATGCCCAACGGTTTCACTCTACTTTGGTCTGCCAATCTGATAAGCCACTATGTAGGTTGAATTCCTTGCAACCCTAAATCCTTCATAGTGACATCCGTCATTATGTTTACTGATGAGCCTCCATCAATCAATGCATCTGAAATAAAGCATCCTTCTATCCATACACTAATCTCTGGGGTTCCAAGATCTAGGAAGGCATTAGCCACATCGACTTCCTTTACAAGCTTCGGGGCCTTATTGGTCTTGGTCGCTGTTGAAGGAGCGATCCTAAGGCCACGCCTTCTTTTCAAGATGCTTTTGAATCTCTTTCAGCAGCTGGGAGACAGCATCAGTACAACTGTCGGAATGTTAAGTTCGGTTTAAAAGTATCTAGGTCTTTGACCAAGTCATAATCTTTAATAGGATCCACAGGCTTCTCCAGTCGGCTGGGGAATGGGGATACATCCATTTTCATCTTTCCTTTTTCTGCTAACAATTGCTGCATCGGCACTTCTTCTATTTTTGGAATTACTTCTGTATCATCTATCTCTTGGGCCTTTGGTCATGTCTCGGGACTGTCTCTGTAGCCTTCTGTGGCACTATAGTGCTCTGTATTGTATTGTACTGTTCTGTACTGTTCTGTACTGTTTTGTACTGCTCTGTACTGCTCTGTCCCTCTGTAGGTAGGTTGAACTTCACAGTCTTGGCAGGAGATTTATTTCCATTCTAAACCATTGGTTCCTTCTTCTTGGTGCGCATCACAACGGCAACTTCCAACTCGACCAAATTGGAAGCAAGTTCTTGTACCTTCTGTTGGCTATCAGTGACATTAGCCTTAACAAGGGCTGGACTAGCACAGTCCTTTGCAGTGTGGCCTTCTCCTTTGCATTGACTGCATAAGGGCTTGTGATCCACTAACCTTCTGGGATTTGGACAATTTGGTGAAATGTGTCCCTTTTCTCCGCATCTGTAACACTCCACCTCAGATCTCTGACCACTGCCAAACTGTCGTCCTCTGTAACTTTGAGAGGGAAACCTCCTTGGACCAAAATTAGGACAAACTCTCTAGGCTTGGGTCCAATATCGTGTGTTGTCATTTTAGATTCTAGCAAGTTCAATCTTGCATTTTCAACCTTCTGTCTTCGTTCATGCATCTCTTTCAGAGAGCAAATATCCTCTGTATGGTTCTTCCGCAAACAGTAAGAACAAAAGGCTCCAGGAATGGTTGGTTTTCGGGTACATTCAATGGCTAAATGTCCCGCTTGATGACACTTTCCACACCAAGTATTAGAGCGCATCACATCTCTTTCGGCTCATGCAAGAGTGGATATATTGGCGGTATTCACCTTCAACGTCTGTAACTGCTCTGTTATCACATCCAGAAGCTCTTTCTTGATACTTGCAACTGAGTTGGATAAGTAGTCCTTCAGATTTTCACCTCCTGCAGTGCTTGTCGTAGGGTTTTGGGAAGCTTCTGTAATTACTGCATACACTGGTTGGGTAGATCCAGAAGATCCTTGGTTCTGACTCTGATTCAGAGCTCCTGTTGAGACTTGGGGTTGTTGATTTCAGTGGGTAGGATTCCACTGTTGTTGAGTTGCCATTAGAGGAACTGTTTGAGGCCACTGTTGTTGTGGTTGAACCATCATCTGAGACACTGTCATCTGTGGTGACCACACTGGATTAGGTGCACTATACTGTGGCACTATTTACATCTGGGGATAGGGGTAGGGAACTGTCCGTGGGACTGCATTTGATGGGTATACCATTCCAGGCATAGGAGGAGGTAAGACTTCTCTTCATGGAGTCATTGATAGCCTTGCTTCAACTTCGTCATACAATCTTGTACCTTTCATTGCAGCTTGCAGACTGGTCTTCTCAATTCCACGAACTTGCGAACTTCTGGTTGTAGGCCCCTGAGAAACACTCCTTTCTCGATACCTTCATCCAAATGATGGTTAGTCCATCTCTTCAGGATGGATTCCATTCACGAGACATAAGCTTCTACTCTTTCTCCAGAGGACTGACTTAGGTTCATGAACTCCTCTCGCATCTGCTCTTCAAAATCTTCACGCCTAAATTTAGTGAGGAAGGCATTGTTAGCCCCATGAATTTAGTGAGGAAGGCATGTGTTAACCCCAGCATGTGTGGCTAACAATGCCAGAATCCCTGAATTTAGTGAGGAAGTCATTGTTAGCATCTGTGGATGAATCTCGTCCCATGTGCCAAAAGTTCCTGCTGCTTGTCTCTCATACCACTGAAACGCCGCGCCCTTGAAAGTGGCGGAGAATATTGCTAACCAATGCTCAGGGTTTCTGGCATTGTTAGCCACACATGCTACCATAAACTCAGCTGCATGAAGATCAGGGTCTTCATTGTACTCTCTCTTAAAAACTGGCAATGGGACTACATTTGCTGGCCTATCATCAATATTTCCAGGACGAATCTGACTAGGAAGGGGACCTTGAGTCGCCATGGGGACTTCTATAAAGAGTGCTTTTAGGGCTTCAAAGGAAGCTTCTAATGCGAGCTCGTTCTCAGCTTTGATTTTTGCCTTCTCTCTTCTCACGTACCTCTGGACTCATTCCAACGCTTGCCTCTTTATTGTGTCATTCATCAGGGGGTTAGCTTCAACCAGTTGGTCTAGACTCAACGGGATAGTATCCGAGAGGGCTTCAGTCTCCGAGGGATTCTCTGGCCAACATCTCCTCTACTTCCTTCTTTTCAACATCTTTGAATTCAGCTTTCAAACCACTACAGAGGAGAAGATATTCTGTTCTAAAAGTATCAAAATTCATTCTTCTTAGGATCGTTGTTGCGTCATTATAATAATGCCAACTTCTGAGGGTTTCAACAATGTATGTTGTGAAAAACACTCTGTCTACCAACTTCCAATGGGTTGCTAATTGAACAAACAGAAGATTATCAGTGCACCAAGCATCCCATGTATCTTGTTGTTGAGCATCCACGAACAAATTCCAACTATTTTCCTTGTCTTTGTAAACCTCTACAGACAAAGACTCCTAAAGCTTCTTCACAATCTCCCACTTGATGATGTCTGGAAATTTCTCAATGAATGCCAAATCTTCCATGGATGGTCATTCTCTCTGTTTCAAATAGTTTGCCACCAAGATGCAAGTTTCTGCTGCTTCAACATGAAGAGGAAATAGCCCACCACATAGAGCATGCATCATGATGGTGATATGTTTTCGCCATTGTGGGATGAACTTCTTATGGAAAGTGGCTTTGCTTATGAGAAATTCCAACTCTTCAGTGGAAGAAGGAACTTTACAAACATCCATTGAATTCTTCTCTTCTTGGCAATGCCATTTCCTTCATTTTCAACCTCTTCTGGTGCTTGTTTATGGCAAGCTTCCCCGGCTGCGCACCAAAAACATGGAGCCCCAAGAGGAACACCAAGGAAAAGGGAATTCTCTTGCAAGAAAATCTATCTTGTAACATCAACAAGCTTTTATTTCATTCTTTTGATCATCAAAACAACGAAAACAACAATTCTTCACGCAGCATCATAGTAGATATCTCCCACGGATTTGATAGAATCAACCATAATCTTCAACATCTTCACAAAATCCATCAATAGAACAAAGAACACAATGAAATACACCATCTTTGAATGGAAGTCAATCATATAGTATTCATCTGCAATATCTTCATAGTTCTCTCTCTCAATCTCTCACATACAGTTACATTGTTTCGATAGAATTGACTATCTCTGACTCTCTCTCTCTCTCTCTCTCCATAAATAGTACATCATATCCTCAGTACAATACTCTCATAATAACCCTCAATAATCCTTATTAGGTCGTGGATGCACCTCCCAAGTGTTATGTTTGATATGAAGAGTCATCAGAGCCACTACAGTGTCTTTTCACAGCTCACTACTGTCAGTGTCACTTAGTCTTCTCTTCAGTCTTCAGCAGCTATTTCTTCCACTTGTTTTAGCTCTTTTGAACTTAGATTCATCCTTTCCAAAGGTTAGAAAACTTTCCCAAAGTCACACATACATTCTACAGAACACTTACAGAAGGTCTACAGAACAGTCACAGTACAGTACCAGAACAGTTACAGTACAGTTACAGAACAGAGACAGAAGCTCTACAGAAGATCTACAGAAGGTTACAGAAGATCATCAAAACCTCATAACTCATACTCAAACCATTCCAAACTCTCAAAAAACTATTCAATAAGCTTTCACAAGATCTCAATCTTCATCAATCATCAATCCATGCTTCATACAGAAGACAATCAGAACAAAACAGAAGGTATACAGAACCAATCAGAACCAATCAGAACATCACAGAACCTCATATCTCCACTGAAAATCATCATGAACTTCCAAAACATAATCAATATCATCCAAAACACTCTCAAATACTTCCATTAACAATCATACATCACTCTAAATCCATCAAAAATCAATCATTCAGTCCTAAAAAACAACAAAAATCAATCAAAAATTTAGTCTTTTTCCACTCTCAACAAATTTACTAAGAACAAAACCCTGAAGAAACTAGCCAAGGATATAGTTTTAATCTAGAAGCTCTGATATAAGATGTTTTAAAAATAGAAAATAACTCTAAGTTAAAGAAACTGACTTAAGGCCAAGAAACTTGGTTACAATAATAAACTTTAAACTAGGAAGCTAGAGATCCCAAAATCTAGATATCCTTAGTTAAATTCCAGGGGGAATAGTTCATTATGTGAAATTCAAGTGTTGATTGCTACTAGATTAATCATCACTTGAAAGTTGCATGATTGATTGAATTCATAACTGCTTGTAGACATCAATATTGCTTGTGATTGTGTAGATTAGATCTTGATTGAATTAAGTATTGGAACATATAAAAATTAAGGAGCCCTATACCTCCCCCAAGGATAGGTCCTAAATCCCCCTACTAAGAAGGGATGTTTTTATCACTGCGGAAGCATGAACACTCCGATTGCAAGAGGTCTCCCAGTGGGGATTGTATTAGTAGGAGGTGACTAGGGTGCCAAGGGAGCTTTGGCTAGTAAATCCTTCACGCACCTAGGAATTACCGGTCCTCTATATGTCCCAAGGTCTATTTGGGACACCTAAAAATGCGAGCTATAGGCAGATTTGATTTTGGTGACGTGCAGATGCATCAGATGAGGCAGTACGTGAAATTGTAATTTTTCTCTTGTATGGGCGGGAGAATAGGCATTATGGAACATAATCAATGAATTTTTTTATTATAATTGTATGTCCGTGAGTAAATTACGCAAATGAATAACTGTGCATATAAGGATTCTTTTTAATTAATGATGTTTTTATATGTTTCACGTAACGTGGTAGGTAATTAGATAACTAAGAACTTCCATAGAGGAGAGCGAGTAGATGGATTCCCGACGAATCCAGTCCTATGGTAGGGTGGTCTCAATTAGCCGAGAGGTTTTCCCAAAAACAAATGCTAAGAAGAAACTCTAGGAAGGGCCGATTTGCTGACTTACCTAGGGTTTGGTCTCAAAACCCGAACTATAAATTACCATAGGACACAATATTAGTGAGTTTGGGAATCTCCCAATTTCCATTTTTTGAATACTAAAAAGGTGGCACCCAGATAACATGCCCATAAGTTTCTCAAAACCATATAATGCAACCTATCATTTGAAAGTGCTTGAAAAATGGAATCTATTGAGCTATAGAGCGCTCAACTTGGAGTTATAGTGTTCAAGTTATGATAAATCCAAAGATTTGACCACGTGTCCCAAACTTATGGGAAATTCCCATATTTCCCAATATGGTGTTAGGGGAAAGGTACGGCAGCTGTGCTAGAGCACTAGGAGGGATTTCATAAATCCTTAGTCTGCTACTAGAAAAAAAGTGTTGTACTCCATGAACCAAGGGTCAGTCCTCTGTGGGTAACGATAGGACACTTTCCTTGTGAGGTAGACCTAGGGTTATAGACACAGATAAAATATGATCATTCTGGTTAGAGCATGGATGGCGATGGCTGGAAGGTAAACTCTGGGGGCAACTACTAAAATGTTACTCGTCAAGTAATAAAGGCGGGTGTGTTACAAATGGTATTAGAGCCAAAATAAATTTAAAAACTTGGTAATTATAGACTGAGATGTGAGATGTTTTCCCTTTCTCTTGTTGATATGTGTTTTTTTTCTTATCCAAAAAGACGAATATTGGGAGCAATCCCTAGTCTTCCAAGCAATGTTTACATTGGCAACGCATTCTATGCATTATGGATGGAGAATGCAAGTAATGCAGATTATTCTAGATCACATCTACGATCCTTCTCCACTATACCAGGAAATACAAAAAATTGGAGAGCAAAAAGAAGTTTCCATTAATAAAAAGATGATACAATCATGAAAGAGCCATTGCTAAGTAGGATGAATGTATCTCTTCTTAAACTGCATACTAAGCTTGAGGTGCTCCAGAGCTTTACTCTTGTCAACAAAATACTAACGCACATTTTGGAGGAACTGTAAACAACACATCCTTTCTAGTAAGATAAGAAACGTGGTAGGGAAGGCCTGTGCAAAGTAGTACAATACATTCATTTGAGCAATAGTCACATCCACATTTGGATTGATGATCAGGGGGGGATACTCTTTCGAGTAAGCATATTTGACTGCTCATGCATAAAAGAAAGATACCAACAAAAATGAACTACAAGATGGAAAGTGGTATCCTCAGAAGTAACATGCACTTTGGCAAAATGAAGATAAGAGTTCAAACATGCTGTAGACATATCCTAGGACAGTGGAAGAAGAGGCCAGTTAAATACTAGTCCTGTCACATAATCATGCAGTGTCCATTGTCTTTGATGAAGTATGTCATGATCATATCCAGGAGTATCCAGCACTGTCTAGGGTGGAAGGTTAATGTAATCAAAGGGAGAGGGTAATGGAATAAGAGAAGAACATTTTAAAGGAGGATAAGATAAATCATAAAATGAGGGTAAATGAAGAGATAAGGAAGATGGAAAAGATGGAGAATGCAACAAAAAGGTGAGAAGGGAATCCGTTGAGAAAACAAAAGGAATAGGAGGAATAGTAGGTGGAGGGTCAAAAGGGGTAGGAGATAATGTGGGATCGGCAATAAAAGGACAAATGGTAAAAACAGGGATATGAGGAGATCCTGAAGGGGTAAAAGATAAAAGTGTAGTGGTATCACGACGGGAGGAAAGAAGGAAAACATAAAAAGGGAACAATATGCCATAAGAGAATAAGAAAGGAGATCAACAGGATCCAATGGATAGAAAGAACAATAAAAATTAAGATCCTGAAAAAAGGACTCAATAAATAACGGATGATCAGCAATAAAGCTCAACAACTGAGTTTGTAATGGATTTATGAAATACACTCCTAAGATGGCAAGGTTCCAAAGCATCAGCCTCCAAAGGTGGGTACCAAGCATGTCCTCTACACCAATATGTCTGCTCATGATAAGTCTTCAAACTCTCTGCTAGTAGAAGCTCAACTGAATGCACATACATGACAGCAACATTCAAGTCCTCCTCATCATGGATTTGTAAATGACATGTAAGATACATGAAAGATAACAACTGGACCTCATGGGAAACCAGCTCATCCACAAATCTATCAAATACCACCCTCAAGATATTCGCAGACCATAGATTTGACCATCCATCCTCCAAATCCACATTGCTTAAAGAAATATACAAGGCAAACCTCTGCTGATTATATTTGATCCAAAAGGATGGAGGAGGTGACACCAAGTCAATATAGTGAATAAAATCTTGTTGCATGCAATCCATACGGTGTTGAAAGCAGTCCACTTTAGCAGAAAACCCATCACACAGTTTAGCTTTATGTTGCAACTGATCAGGCTCCTCTTTGGAAGACAAAACAGAAGATACATGAGTTGGAGGAGGAATAGAAAGAATAGCCATCTTTTGGTGAAGTTTTTCAATAATTTTCTTTTGGGACTCTACAGTTTCCTAAGAGTGCTGCAACTGACCCTCACTAATACCAATTTTACTAGCCAAAGTGACCATTTTCTCAAGGGAAAATTTTTTCTCAAGTGTCAAAGATGGGTTCTTCTCCCCCAATTGAGCGACCTTAGATTCCAGCTCTTTAATGGTTGCCTTTTGTGAATCCATTAAGGCTGTGGCAACAATCATTTATTTATGGATATCACTGAGTGTAGCCCTTTTTGAAGACAGATCCTCTAGTGCCTTACTCAATTGACTGGTTAAGGAATCCACCTTGTCTTGCATGGAAGTATAAACACTTGTGTACAATGTCTGAAGACAAGAAGTGAGGGAGGTTTCCAAAGTAGACTAGACACTTGAAAAACCATCTATGGAAGCATGGGTTCAGATAATATGGTTTGTAAAGATGAAGAGATATGTGAATCTAGCTATCCTTCCCTTTGTGTTGTAAATAAATTGGTACAAGAGAGGAATGAAGGAAGGGCACTACCAAAAATAGCAAGAACAGATACTTGTATAGGGGAATCTACAAAAGGACTGGAAGGACCCTTCATATGAAGGGGCTTTTGTCGAAAAAACAACAACAGGGGACTCTTCATCTTCTGAATTAGGTTCCATGGACGGAGGAGAAGGGATGGAAGGTGGAGGGTGCACTAGTAAAGAAGCAGGATCAAGCACTGGTACACCACTAGGAGGAGGTGCAAAAGTGATAATGCGCTATAAGAAGGTACCATAGGAGACATTACTGAGAGTTGATCCTTCCGTACTCGTTGAAAATGTTGATCCATTTTGGATAGTAGAAAGTCTGTCCAATTGAACTTAGCATCCTCTAGAATCTTCATAGAAGCTGTGAACAGTTCCTTGGGTAAATTCTTAGATACAGATTTGCCCCGGTCTTGGAGATGTTGACATAGCTGCTTCCATATGGGAGAATAGATATGGGTACTAGATACCCCTGAACTGTTAATAAGCCGGTTGAGAAGCAAGAGGGTAGAAGTTTTCTTCTTCAAGAGCGTGACAATCTCTTCAGCAGTAAGTAACTAGTTACCACTGGGCACAAATGAAGTAGAAATGGGCAAGCACAGTGCTTCATTGATATTAGCTATAGATAAACAAAAGGTGCGGTTATAAATCAGACCAAACTGGTTTTTATAAGAAGCCAAGAAGGAGTAACAAATCTTCTCATCCACAGGCGGCAATGTGAGGGCAACAAACACTACAAGGATATGGGGGTATAGCGATGACACTTTCCAACACAAAATAGCGACGTCCCTATTTGCATCGCAAATATTTGCGATGCTAATAGCAATGCAAATAGCAATGGTACTCAGACAAAAAAAACGCGGGTGAAAATTGAGCACGTTATTTTGCGTGCATACATGAAAGAGAGAGCGAAAGGCAGAGCGAACATCTTGCATTTGAGAGGGAGAGGGAGAGAAAGAGAGAAAGAGGGAGAAGGAAAGCTTCTCACCGCCGTCGCCATCGTTTGCAAAGAAGAGGAGGAAGTGTACGGAGGACAAAGAGGAGTCGCCGTCGAGAAGAGGAGCCGCCAAACCTTCTTCGAGCCTTTACGGTGAGTGCATTGTTTCTTCTTGCTTTGTTTTTGTATTTTCTCTTTCTCTTTTACTTGTTTTTGTTAAAATTCATGTGTATTGAGAGAGGAAGAGGAAATGAGAGAGAAAGAGAGGGAGAGGGAGAGGGAGAGGGAGAGGAAGAGGAAGAGAGAGAGGGAGAGGGAGAGGGAGAGGAAGAGGGAGAGGGAGAGGAAGAGGGAGAGGGAGGGATTGTCAAAATTGTGAGAGAGAAGGAAGGAGTCTCACCTGTAGCTTTCTTGCTTGCACAATGGGGGAATACACACGCAGGTGGAGGCTGAAAATAGTTTTCCTCTTCTTAGTTGTGCAAGCCGAAAAGAACTCTCATACATAGAAATAGAAGAACCCTATATATGGGTCTCAAACCAAACTCAACTAACTAAGGTGGCATACTAACTGAGCCACAAACTAGAGTAGATAAGGATAGCTATCATCTAGCTATTATTCATGGGCAGTGTACCAACCGCATCTACAGCTAACAAGTCGGTGACATAAATGCACAACGGTCACCCTGGCATATCACGAGTGGAGCTCGATATCTCAACACTCCCCCTCGAGCTCAATCCCAATTTCTGCACACCAAGCAGGTCTCTGAACTTGCGCAGCTTCTCTGTGCCCAATGCCTTCATGAATATGTCAGCTACATGATCCTCTGTGCTGACATAAACTAGATCAATAAGACCTAGTAAAACCCTCTCCCCCACATAGTGATAATACACCTCAATGTGCTTTGTTCTAGAATGATAGACTGGGTTATTTGCCAAGTGTATACTGCTCATGTTGTCACAATAAATGACAACTGGCCCGTCTGTAGGCTGATGCATATCATAAAGTAGCTTATGTAACCAAGCTACCTCACATGCAGCCATTGCTGCACCCCTGTACTCAGCCTCTGTGCTCGACAAGGCCACTGTAGGCTGTTTCTTGCTGCTCCAAGTGACTGCAGCACTCCCAAAAGAGAACACATATCCACTGGTAGATCGTCTATCAGAAATACTACCAGCCCAATCAGCATCAGTGTATCCATGCAACTGTATCTGAACCCCAGTCTCAAAATATAGTCCATACTACAATGTGGACTTCACATATCTGAGTATACATCTGGCCACATCCAAATGCGGTTTCCTTGGAGCCTGCATAAACTGACTTACCAATCCAACATCATAGCTCAAATCTGGCCTGGTAATAGTCATATAAATCAAACTTCCTACTATGCGTCTATACATAGTAGGGTCTTCGAGAAGCTCACCTGCATCTACGCTCATCTTCACATTTTGCTCCAAAGGAACTGAAATAGGCTTACAGCATGTCATCCCATATTTGGACAGCATGTCCAATCCATACTACCTCTGCAAGAGCCGTATCCCACTTGGTGATCTAATTACCTCAATGCCTAAGAAATAACGCAACTCTCCCAAATCCTTCATCTCAAACTTCTGCTTTAATAGCATTTTCACATGAAGGATATCTTCATCACTATCACCTGTCATAATCAAATCATCAACATAAATGACAAGTAGCATAATACCTTTCTCTATTTTTCTCACATAAAGTGAGAAATCTGCCTTGGAAATCTGAAAGCCAATAGTGACAAGATAATGTCCTATCTTGTCAGACCATGCTCTAGGTGCTTGCTTCAAGCCATACAAGGCTTTCTTCAACCTGCAAACAAACTCAGGATGAACAACATGCACATAACCTGGTGGCTACTCCATATATACCTCTTCTTGCAAATCACCATGCAAGAAGGCATTCTTTACATCCATCTGATGTAAAGACCATTCCTTTGATGCAGCCATAGCAATGACTACTCTTACGGTTGCCATCCTTGCAACCGGGCTGAATGTTTCTTCATAATCAATGCCATATGTTTGTGCATACCCCTTGACTACTAATCTTGCCTTGTATCTGTTCAGAGAACCATCTGCATTGTGCTTCACCTTATAAACCCACTTACAACCAATTGCATTCTTATCTTTAGGCAAAGGTACCAATTCCCATGTAGCATTTGCTTCCAAGGCATCCATTTCTTCATCCATAGCTTTCTCCCATTTTTCTTTTCCCATGGCTTGCTCAAAAGAAGTGGGTTTTGGTTCCTGTATCACTTTGACCATATAGGCATAGTGAATGGTTGTAAATCCATCATATTTCAGCCTATCCACAGGATACCTAGCCCTGGTAGACCTGCGCAAAGTAGGTTCACTCCCAAGTGCTCTCAAAACATCCCTGGTCTTCCTTACTCCAGGTGTAACAATAGAAGGAATACCCAACTCATCATCAATGCTTTGTTCTGAGCCACTGGATTCACCATCCACATAAGAGTGACCTGCATTCACATCAAACATGGGCTGATCTACCTTCTCTTTTCCTTTTTGTGAAACCTACATACCACTATCTGCATTGTTTTGAGGAGATTCTCTTGATCTCAATCTGCCTGTCCATGGCGAAGAATGTGAACCACTGCTAGAGGACACTCCAGGTCCACTAATATTTTGTGATTGCTGCTGTGAATTCTGTGCAGCATTACCATTTTGTGCATCTACATCATCAATCACATTTACTGGTTTATACCAGCTACTTATCTCATAAAAAACAACATCTCTGCTCACTGTAAACTTACGAGTAGAAGGGTTATAGCACCTATACCCTTTCTGCTTGCAGAGAGTAATCAATAAAGATGCACTTCTCAGCTTTTGGATCCAACTTGGATCTCAACTCATCTGGCACATGAACATAGGCAATGCAACCAAAAATCTTCAAATGAGAAATATCTGGTTTCCTACCAGTATACCTCTCCTCTGGAGTCATCCCATGTATTGCTACAGTGGGAGTCCTGTTCATTATGTAGACTACTGTAGCAACTGCTTCAGCCCAGTAAAAATGTGGCAAGTATTTTTCATTGAGCATGGCACGAGATACCTCTCTAATATGCATGTTTTTCATTTTTGCAATTCCATTTTGTTGTGGGGTATGACTGCATGAATATTGCTGCTTTATGCCACGCTCCTGCAGGAACCTTGCAAACTCATTTGAGAGGTACTCTCCCCCTCCATCTGACCTTAGGCATTTTATTTGCAGACCTGTTTCTTTTTCAACTATAGCTTTAAGAGTTTTGAAATGCCCAAAAACTTCAATTTTCTTTTTTATAAAATACACCCAAACTTTTCTGTTATAGTCATCAATAAAAGTGACAAAATAATGACAGCCTCCAAGAGATGCAGCTTTAGTAGTCCACACATCAGAGTGGATTAATTCCAATGGCTTCTTACTCTCTTGAACATGTCTAGGAAATGGTTTCCTTGCCTGTTTTCCAAACTGACACGCTTCACATACCTTATGCATTTCTGCAACCTTGAATTTATGCAATCCTACAACAATATTTTGGGCTTGCATTGATTTAAGTTGCTGTACATTAACATAACCAATGTGTTTATGCTAGATATCAATATCTGCAATTACACCGGTCCCATGTGCAAACATTGTTGCACTCGATTCAGGCATGTCTGCATCCAACGTAAACATTCTGCCCCTCTTCTTTCCTTTTGCTATCAAGCGACCTTTATTTTTCATATCCTCAACAAAGCATCCATGAGAATTAAATCTGACCTGCAAGCCCTGCTCAACCATTTGACCAACAGAAACTAGGTTCTTGGTGATATTCGGGACATGACATAGATCCGATAGGTATTTCTTTTTCCCATCCTGCATAGACAAATGAATTTTTCCAATCTACATAATAGGATGTGTAGTATCATCACCAGTCTCCACAAATCCTAGTTTTTCCATTTTCCTTGCATCCTGCATTCATTCTGCATGACCTGTCATGTGGTTTGATGCACCTGAGTCAACATACCACACATCGTTGCTTTCTTCTGCACTTGTCACAGAATTGTTCATGTGCTGCACCATAAACAAATGCTCATTTCTGTCATCATCCTGTCTACTAGAAGATGCATAATTCCCTTGTTGCAAATTTCCATTCATGATATCATTCTGCTTTTTATAGCAGTCTTTAGCCATATGACCCATTTTACCGCAGTAGTAGCATTCAACATTGCTGTTTGCATTTTGGCCTCTTTGCCATCCACCACAACCTCTTTGGTTCCCCCTGCCTCTAGAGTTACCACATCCTCCTCCATAGGACTGGTTTTCTTAAGTTTGCTGCATATTCTAATTTCTACCATGGCCTCTAGATCGGCCTCCTCTACCTCTGCCTCTACCTCTTCCAGCATTTGAGTAGAAGACAGTTTCTTTTGAAGTTCCTCTTGAAGAAGATGCACCACCATTTCTCTGATCCTCAAAAATTAGAAGAGCAATCAACTCCTCAAAATCAGAAAATCTTTCACGGATGGAAATGGATGTTCAAAACTGTGCATAATCCTTTCCTAGACCATTCAAGGTCACAGAAACTAAATCATCATCTTCCACTGGCGACCCAATGGAAGCAAGTGTATCTGCACTCTTCTTCACCTTCATGTGGTAGTCATTGATGCTCATACTTTCTCTTTGCACATTGTGCAACTCTTGCTTGAGCTGCATTTTCCTGGCTTGCATATTTGTGCTATACATTTTTGACAAAGTATCCCATGCCTCCTTTGGCGTACTTGCATCCTGAATATGCACAATCATAGAGTCTGAAATACTGATAGATAGCCAGTATATAACTTTTCTGGCTCTCTCATTCCATCCTTTAAATGCCTGCATTTGCTGTTGATTGGGAATATCAGGAAGAACTAGTTCTTCTTCATTTCCTGCAACAAATTCCCAGTATCATTTTTCCATAAGGGAGTTCGTCATTCTAAACTTCCATGCTTGTACGCTGATAGATATCCAGTACTATCTATCAGTCTGAAATATTGATAGATAGCCAGTACATAAGGGAGAGGAAATGAGAGAGGGAGAGGGAGAGGGAGGGAGAGGAAAGAGAGGGAAATATTAAACATAATAGGGAAAGAGAAAAAGAGAGGGAGGGAGAGGAAATGAGAGAGGGAGAGAAAGAGAGAAAAGGAAATGAGAGAGGAAGAGGAAGAGAGAAAAAACATTAAACATAATAGGGAAAGGGAGAAAGAGAGGAAGAGGGAGAGGGAGAGGGAGAGGGAGGGAGAGGAAATGAGAGAGGGAGAGGAAGAGAGAAAAAACATTAAACATAATAGGGAAAGAGAGAAAGAGAGGGAGAGGGTGAGGGAGGGAGAGGAAATGAGAGGGAGAGGAAATGAGAAGAAACGAGAGAAAGAGGGAAAAAACATTAAACATAATAGGGAAATAGAGAAATAGAGGGAGAGGGAGGGAGATGAGAGAAGGAGGGGAAGAGAGAAAAGGAAATGAGAGAGGGAGAGGAGAGAGAAAAAACATTGAACATATTAGAGAAAGAGACAAAGAGAGGGAGAGAGTGAGGGAGGGAGAGGAAATGAGAGAGGGAGAGGAAGAGGAAGAGGGAGGGAGAGGAAAGAGAGGGAAACATTAAACATAATAGGGAAAGAGAGAGGGAGAGGAAGAGAGAAAAAACATTAAACATAATAGGGAAATAGAGAAAGAGAGGGTGAGGGTGAGGGAGGGAGAGGAAATGAGAGACGGAGAGGAAGAGAGAAAAGGAAATGAGAGAGGGAGAGGAGATAAGAGAAAAAACATTAAACATAATAGGGAAAGAGAGAAAGACAGGGTGAGGGTGAGGGAGGGAGAGGAAATGAGAGAGGGAGAGGAAGAGAGAAAAGAAAAGAAAGAACGAGAGAGAGAGAGGGAGAAAACATTAAACATAATAGGGAAAAAGAGAAAGAGAGGGAGAGGGAGAGGGAGGGAGAGAGAGGAGGGAGAGGTTGTTGTTTTCTTGTTTGTTGTAGTAGTAGTAATAGTAGTGGTAGTTTCTTTTTATTTCTTGTTTGTTGTTGTTTAGTTTTCTTGTTTTTTTTAGTAGTAGTAGTAGCTTTTTCTTCTTTTCTTGTGTATTATTATTGTAGTAGTAGTAGTAGTTGTTGTTGTTGTTTTTTCTTCTTTTCTTGTTTATTATAGTGATAGTGGTAGTTGTAGTCATTGTCATTGTCATAGACATAGTCGTGGTCGTGGTTGTGGTCGTGGTCGTGGTCGTAGTCGTAGTCGTAGTCGTAGTCGTAGTCATAGTCATGGTCATAGTCGTGGTTGTTGAGAATCAGCAATCACACTCAAACAGCCTCTTTGTATGGAGTCTCAGGGTCAAGGACATGCAGGCTAACTTATCCCATATGCATAATGGTGCCTACTGCAGTTTCCTACTTTCCTATAAAGCATTGTACTTGCTTCCTTTCTTAATGCAATGATAGTACTCTTTTCATTTCAGTAAAGTGTCAATGTCATTTTCCACATACACAAGATTGTGTTTATGAGTCCAAGTCTCAATCTTGGAACCTAATTCACTTGTGTAACAAACAATGTCCTTTCCATCATGAGTCTACACTTCTTTTTCCATCCTCCATAGCTTCCGGTTTTGCCATGCTCTAGATCCCGCATTTCTCACATGGTATCAGAGCCCAGTTGGGCATGGCATTGCTTGTCTAGCCTCTCTTGATTCCTTTCAATATTCCACTTACCATTTCCATCATTATTGAGTCTACACTTGTCCACAACCTATAAGTGCCCTAAACCTTGTCCACAACCTATAAGTGCCCTATTTGATCTTGTTGGAGTTCCTTGTGTGAGAATAACCCCTCTAAACAACTATAGAAACCTTGATAATGTTGTAGGATACCTATAGGGCTCAAGAATGACTTGTGAAATGGTGGGTATACCTATGAAACTTTGATCACTTTCTGTTAATATCTAGAGAACATGAGATGCCCTACACCTCTTCCAATATTGTTGCTATGAAATTTCAACAACTTATAGCTCTCTAAATTGGGTTGATCATTATTGTACTATTGTCAAGATCTATCAATGGGCATGTATCTACACCTAAACTTGAAAATTGCATGGGCTTCGAGACTTGAGTGATGTACGAATTTCCTCCTCAAGCCGGATTGTACACCCCTTCTTCAAGGTCATAATCAAGAAGGGAGGATCACCTCACTAATGTCTTCCCGATTCACATGGCATCTGCTTTTTCCTCACGGGAATCAATATGGCAAGTACATTATAAAGGCTAATCAAATAGGGATGCTATGCATTGACTAAAAAATTCTTTGGATTCTTCAATGAAATGCAAGTGGGTATTAAAAAATGATTGAATTGAAAGGGTTGAGGATAGAGCATTACCCTTTTGCAGTGACTCACTGCTTTTACAAATATTCCACTTACCATTTCCATCATTATTTAAATCCTATAGCATCAATGTTCAATAATCCAATCAAATTCCAAGTTAGATAGATAGTGAATAGCACTATGCAATGAATTTGGCATCAATTTATGAATGGGAAGAAAAGGGGAATCATAGAGCAATCACAATCAGTCCTAGGTTGAATTCAAAATGCTCTTCAATGGTAATTTCAAAGAATCTATTACACTCGATCTCTTTTTATAAACACTAGGACTGGTTCAATAATAGGATGAAAAGAGAGATTTAGTTGAAATGCGATAGGATTACCTCTTAATGTTAATGAAGAGTAGTAGATGAACCACAATCAATCAATTCTCAGCACAATCCATTATCAAATGGATCAAGATTGAAGAACATCAGACCAACTTCAATAAAGAATATGTCCCATGATGATTGCTTCTAGGTAACTTTAGCTCCAAATCATATAATTGCTCCAATGAATCAAGAGAATCCCATACTTGAGTAAAAGTCCACAATGATTTGTCAGAAAACATCCTTTGAGCCTTGAAGAATCCAAATTCTTGATAGAATTTTCATACATTTCCATGTTCAAGAGAATGAAAATGCCATCAATCTTGATGGAATGCTTCAATCCTTGATAGAGTAGCTTCAATCTGACCTTCCCTAGGTTGTTTGATAGAGTAGCTTCAATCTGACCTTCCCTAGGTTGTACAAAACAAAAGTCCCAATGATGGTTTGGAGCTTCAATAAAGTAAAATTTGATGAAAATTGATGGCTGCCCTATTTTGCCCCAGTTTGAAATAGAAAAATGCTTCCAATATTTCTTTAAAGCTCCAATATATGCCTATGTTGATTGTAGATGCTTGCCATTCACTTATTGAAGCAAAAAGGTATCAAGATTGGCTCAAATCGTTAAGAAATCTATGAAATTTTCATGCTGTCCAAGTTTTTGCATAGCTAGGGTTATGATGAAAGCTCAAAGATTCAAAAAGAGTGAAAGATCGAGTAAGAGATGATTAATATACCATTTCAGGGGGGTTGCATTTGATCAAGTAAATAAGGTCATAGCTTGAAGATGAAGGTGTGGATTGATTCAAGAGGACAAGAGCATTCTAAAAATTGGAACAAAATGTCTAGAATCTCCCCTTACATCATGTGGTAAAGTTGGGTTAAAGATGAAGCATATAGGTATTCTATAGGTTTCTCAGGACCTCAACAATCATCCTCTATAGGTTACATGAAGAGTAGTGTCCATGGGAAAGAAATAGGAGAAGTGATCTCCATGAAAACTCTCACAAGGAAGCTTGGAAAGAGGAAAGAGAAGCTTGCTTCAAAAAATAACCACAGTTTAACTCTTCCAAACCTTGTTTAGACTCAAGTTAAGTCCAAGAACCTTAAAAATGGCCCAAAATTGACTATGAGCCACTAGAATGACCTTGAACCCACCATTATTCCTTCAGACCTTCTTCAAGATCCTCAAATTTAGTCTCGACTTACTATAGAGAGCCTTAACTAGTCATGATTTTTACTATGTCAAGTCCTATGAGACTAATTCTTGTCCTCTAGTTACCTTGTGCCTAGTCTTGTAACCAAATCCACCATGAAAATGACATTTCCATTGTATCAAAGATTTTCTCTAATACCAATCTAAAGAAGCTAATTCCCACAGCAAACTATAAAACTGGAAATACAAGAAAACATACTAAATTGCTAAGAAACCATAGCAAATGGTGGCTAGGTTGAGATCATGTTACCATTAATGGTTGAGAATCACTTGATGAGAGAGGCTGCAGCATGGTATGCACCCCAATGCCATGGTGGCCAAGAGTATGCACCTTCTTAGATGGTGGGAGGTTGAGACCTCAAACATGAAATGTTAGAAAATGGACAAAAGAGCCTTGGCAAGTTACAACTTAGGCTTTTATACTTAACCCTAGTAGGCTAAATATTGGATAAGGAATTAAGGCATTTTTACTCTATTACACCTCCTACCTTCATTGCCACCTTCTAATTAGTGCCAACCTTATTATAAGGGCAATCTACTTAATGACCACAACCTTCCCCTAAGGATATCATGAGCTCCCAATTTCTATCAACATACTCATCTATAGTCACATTTGGCTGAATGATTTGATGTTGGCTAGTTCTATTCAACATAATTCTAACAATTGCAATCCTAGCTTTTGCTCAAACCCCTAAACTACAGTGCCTCTACAACCTCTAGCCCATTGGAATTACAAAAACAATGACCCTAAAGTTGGTGATGGATCCTTTGAGTCTTATCCAAAATTATGTTACAGACGTTGATGGGGCTCTTTCTTGTAATGTTTACCACAAGATGGGTCATCATCTTGGGAATCCTTCCCTCAAAATACACATAGCCCCCTTGGTCTCATAGTCAACAATCCTGAAATCATAGCCATTTCTCAATTAGCACATCCATTTGAATCCATGCTTCGTACTAAACATAGATAGTTCCCAGGTTGACTTCTTCATACGCTGACTGCTTCTCTCTAGTAAGCCATGCTTATTCTTTCTTTGATTGTTTAATCAAACTGTGTGTTGATTTTGTTTTATCATTATCAAGACATCAATGGTAGCAAACTCCACAACATCAAATGCACACCCATAAGTGATAAAATGGGGCTAACTTCGTATGGGGATGCGAATTTCCAAAGCAACAACAAGTAGAGATGTTGCAGATATAATTTTCTTGAGGCTATTGCCACTTCTTGAGCCTCCTACTCCCCATTTAACTTAGTTACTTTTTTTGTCATATGTACCCCTATTTGTCGTCTCCTCAAAAGCTACCCCCTCCTCCGTGTGACACGATCTCAACCCCCACAATAAGGTTCACAAAATTAGGTGACAATCACCAAAAGAAGAGGACCCCCCTTATCTAAATGACACACTCGCATGCTTTTTCTTTTCCAAAATTGCTTTTTTGTTTTTTCCCCTCTCCAAGTTGTTCCATGACATCAAGCCTTCTCTTTCCTACATATCCTTAAAGATTATCCCTCCTCCCTTACATCTGAATGACAATACTTGCATAGTGTCCCTTCTAGCTCTATCCAGTTAGCACCTAAACCTTTTCACACTTGAACATGTGAGTCATGAATACTTGATATTGTCTCTAGGCAGAGTTTCATTGTCTTTTTACTCCTTTTGACTCTCTTTGTCCGTTGTTTTCTTGTAGATCTTGCTTCCAAGGGTTTGGCCGGTCACTCTAGTTCAATGAAATATTTGGGCATCTTGGTTTTCTAGCTTCTCATTGAATTATTGCATAACCATGACAACTTAGACCTAACATACGAAATGAACCCAAGTGAACTACAAAGGATAACAACATCACACACAACTCAACTACTTAAAATCCCTACATAGCCTTTGGTTTTTCATGGGTGGATATAAAGTGCTACAACATCCACCCCCTCTGAACATTCTCATCTGCTAGATATGTCACACTGTGTAGCCCCACTGGGATCAACACCCATATGATCTTCACCCAAATGAGCATGTGTATAATCATCCTCCCACTAGGACCATAAACCCAAATCACAAGCTTCCTCAAAAACACATAGCAATCCCACTCCCACCCAGATCATCAGGTATCGATAGCTTATGATATCCAACTATCATGTTACCTTGTACAACTAAATTGAGAGTGACATTTAAAGACTGTTGAAGTGCGGGAAAGACGCAAAGAACAACAAATTTAAGGCGAGAATTGAACCTCATCAAAAGCAGCAAAGACGGATTTGGCAATTTTTATGAGCCATGGAAGACGGGATTTGAAAGTGGTTTTGAAGGAGCACTTGCAAATTTTGCATAATTTTTCCAAACGTTGGATCGAGACGAAGCAAGTGGCCAACAATGCGGGACCATGAGTCAGGTAGGCAAAAATTTTCAGAAGTCGAAATAGAGGTCGGGAAGTCAAAGTGCGGGAGGCCAAGCAAGACAAAGCAAAAAAGAGTAAAAAGTTTTTAAGGATGGGCATGGGTCCTTTGGGGGGGCCAATGCCCCCCAAAAAAAAATTGAATTTGTGGGGGGAGGCATTTTTCCAAACAGCGTTGAGATGCTGCCACCCCCTCCATTTTGGCTACGATTGTGGGAGAGGCCCATTGGCGGCTAAAAAACAACAGATACAACAAATTACACCCATGAATTTATGTACTTTTTCACTCTCCAATGCAGAACCCGTAGTCATACATGGTCATAATTAATAATCTAAAACCTGAAATGCATCATAAATGAGGAAAAATGAGGGTTTCTTCCGTTTCGGGTTGGGGAATGAAGTTCATATGGGATTAAAAACTAATAAAAACTAGTGTTCACTCAATATGATCAGTTAAGATGCATAAATAAAAAAATGCCACATATTTATGAGTAAATAAATTTAAAAAAGGAAAAATAAGAGAAAAGCTAGTTTTTGCACCTTAAAAAATAGAGAAAAATACATTTTATGTTCGTCAACGTATAACAAGGATACAACATGAGGATTAAGCCTCAATCAAGCCTTATTTATACATCAGAGAATGTTTTTATCAAATTTTACATGAAAAATGACATACAAATGAACCCTAAACTTATCCAACCGTGTAAAACATAAATGGTAGGGGGAAGAGGGTTTGTGAAAGTGGTGCTGAAAATGATTCAAATTCTAATCTACTTGTCTATGAATAACATATAGGATGAACTATTGTTTGAATTAAGGAGGCTAGCAACACGAAGAAATTTGGGGCTAGTCTCTATCAACGTTGCACGTACGATTAGTTAGAAAATCATTGAAGGATTGTTCTTGCACTTCACCTAGCTGGTTTCTAATGATAAAATGCTTGAGCACAATGGTCATCCACACTTGCATTGAGCATAACATGATATCAAACCTGGATGCATTGCAATTGTTTTCCAAATATTGACCTACATGGATTGTGTAAGGAAACTGGAGCTGTAGGGTGGATGAACGTTTCTTGGGGCAAGCTTGGTAAGGAAAAATATCAAATCTCCTGGATTGTTCAAAATATATAAGAGCAGAGATTGTTTGTATATTCTTTATGTTAAAGCAGTGCATCATCGGGGGGCCAATCCCCAAGGTGTAGGAGAGTTGTAGTGGGGCCACAACATTCAGCCGAGGGGTTGCCTCCTATGTTTATGTTATGTGGTATATTATACCAAGATGTGTGGGATCTCCCTTTGAGGAGTAAGGAAGGGCAATTGTTGGACTACGTTCTATTACAAATACAATATCTATAGTAGCGATTAGGACAGTGTGTCCTTTGGACGCTCCTGGCCATGAGGCCATATGGGGTTGTCTTGTGAGTGCTATAGAGGCCCCTGGCTAGTGCCTATAGCTAGTGTTGGGCCCGTTTTAGGTCTTGATAGTTGGTGCATTTTTTGAGAACTGCTAACAAGTGGCGGTTTTCATGCCTTGGTTGATTGGGACCTATTCTCTAGTTTATGCCAGAAATTAGTGAGCTAGACTTACAAGACCGTGAAGTAGAGCTCCAAAAGCAAGAAAGGGCTGAAGGAGCTAGATGGTGGGGCCAAGATAAATAGAAGATACTCTCCACAAAGGAGTGGCTTGAGTACCATGTGGTCACTTTTGACTCTAAATTGACTACCATATGAATAATGGCTCCACTTTTAATAGCATGGAGGATTGCCAACATTTCCTGGTCATAGACATTCATCACCTCTCATCTTTAGCAAGTTTATGGCTTTCAAATGCGATCACTCCATATTCGTGTAAAAGTACTGCACCTATACCCCTCCCACTAGCATCACACTGTATAGTGAACTCCTTGGAAAAGTTAAGGCATACTAGAATTGGGGTTGAAGTGAGTAAGTCCTTTAACTTGTTGAAAATCCTATCTGCAATATCATCCCAGAAAAATGCTTTTTTCTTAAGTTTCTTAGTAAGAGGATTTGCAATAGTTGCATAATGCCTGATAAACTTGCGATAGAAGGAGGAAAGACCCAGAAATCATGTCAATGAAGTAGTGTTTGCAGGGGTAGGCTAGTCTCTAACACATCGCACTTTCCTTGGGTCAACTGCCTTAATGCTTGCCTCACTAACAATATGGCCCAAGTACTCTACCTCAGTCTACATAAAAGAGCATTTTGACTCCTTGGCAAAAAGTCTATGGTGTATTAGTATATCAAACACCTATCTCATGTGTAAGAGATGAGCTTCCAATGAATGGCTATAGATAAGGATATCATCAAAGAAAGCCATCACAAATCCGAATAAAAATGGATGACATATCTTATTCATTAAGCTCTAAAAAGTTGCAATTGCATTGGTCAATCCAAATGATAGGACTAAGAAATAATAAAGCCCTCGATCAATCCTAAATGTTTTTTTGACCTCATCCCCTTCATCCATACAGATCTGATGTGATAGTTGGATCTTAAATGAATCTTTGTAAAGTACCTAGCACCCTTGATTTCATCTAGCAGATCATCCACCCTAGGTATGGGATACCTATTCGTCATAGTAATCTTGTTTAGATCCTAATAATCAATACACATTTTGAATGAGCTAGTAAAATAGGTGAAGCATATGGGGATAAGCTAGGCTCAATGAATCCCTTGTCCAATAATTTTTTAATCTGATTAGCAACCTCTTCTCTTTCAAATTTGGACAATCTGTAGGGTGGTTCATTCACTAGCTTCAAATGTGGCTCTAAATCTATGGGATGGTCAACTTCTCTTTTGGGGGTAGTGCTATGGGTAATTGAAACAAATCCTTATACTCTTCAAGGAGGGCTTTTAATGAGGAATTATTCACTATTTTGTTGGGTTGATCTAAAGTATCTTTATTTAACTGTAATACAAAGAAATGGGAGTGCCTCTTAAACTCTTTCTTGAGTTGTTTGGTGGTAATGAGTTGGAATTAAGTTTTTTTTTGGATTCCCTATAGATCCCGAGCGCTAACAAACTCCATGTACACTAATGAGAAATCCATGGTAATTGTGCCTAAAGTTTTCAGCCAGTCACAACCCAAAACTACATCTATAGGCCCCATCTCTAATGTAATTAAATCTATTTGCTATCCAAAATTTTCAACTAGCTATATATGCATAGCAAGGCACATTTGAGTGCTTATTTCCTCATATCCATTGGCAACTTGCACCTTAAGAGGTTTTTGTAATTCTGTGGGAAAGCACTTCAACTTATCCATGACTGCTCTATTGATGAAGCTATGTATACTACCACTATCTATTAATATAAACACATCATTTCCATGAATTTTGCCTTGAATGCGTAGTGTAGTAAGAATTCTTGATCATGTCCAAGCATCTAATGAGATAGAACAAACAGTGGTAGCATGTAAGTTACTCTTTCCACCCGCATCCAAAGACATATGACCACTTGAGTCAAAGGGAAAGGTGTTTGTGGGGTCAAAGAACTCTTCCTGAACAAGTTCCTCATAAATATAACCAGTTTTAGCAGCCATCAATAAGGCATTCGCATCCTCATGATCATCCTCTGAATCCTCAAATGCGAACATACTTTGAATCCTTGCTTTTGCATTTTGATATTCACATTTTGTGGCATGTTCTCAACTGTAGATTTTTCACCACACTTAAAGCAAATTCCTTTCTCTTTTCTTCCTTGTACAAGTCCATAGGAATGTATTTTTGGCTACCAAAAGCTAAAGCATTTTTATTCTTCTTGTCCCCTTATCTGTTATCCATTCTTGCACTGTTTGCTATCCTGAAATTACCTTACTATCTTGAAACATTGAAGGTGAGGTATGTGGGGATTTTAGTAGTGTTGAATGGTATATTACCACCACCATACTGGTCCCAAACTGTCCCTGTCTCATAGTAGCTCTTTGCTATCCAAAAGATGACTGCATAGGCCCTCTTTGCTATCCAAAAGATGGCTGAGATACTCCCCTTAGCTGTCCATAATGTGACTAAAATGAAGTATCGCTATGATACTTTTGAGAATACCTTTCAGTCAATTCTGTGGCCTTGAAAAAAATTGAGGGAGATTGTGCTAAAATGTGAGCCGCAACAATTGGGGATCCAGTCCATTATGTATTTGTGCAACTTGGCATCATCACTAATTGATTCCACATACATGGTGAGGTTGAGAAATTGATTGGTGTAGTCCTAAACAGTGAGACCATGCTACTCTAGGCTGTACCATTGGTGAGAAAGCTTCTCTTTTTCCATGGGTGACACAAAAACTTGCACCATAAGTGGCTTGATTGCATCCCAAGTGTCTACTTGTGCTGATTTTCTCTTTTTATATATTGCAACCACATGTGAGCAAACCCTTCCAAATGTATAGTGGAAAAGTGAATCTTTTGGTTGTCACTCCTTTGGCAAAATGTCAAAGTAATCGTTAAGTTTTGAGAGTCGCTCTTAAAGTTTGGTGGGGGACGATGATTGACCATTGAACTTAGAGAGAATTATATTATCCCTTAGTTCTCGTTCATGGGGAGGGGGCTATCCAAACTGTCCAAATTGAGGCTGATCAGTATGATTACCAAGGAAGGTTCTATTATTGGGATAATTTCTTCTAAAAGAGTGCTGAAATCTTGTGGGAGGCATGGAACTTTGTGGGAATTGAGAAGTACCGCATAGTGCATTGCCCCTTGATTTTTATTGCATATGTGAAGGCTCCCCATGCTCAAAACTACTAGTAGGAATACCCATTTTTCCCAAGATACCTTGAGAGCTTACATTCACTGATAGGAGAGTCACTCTTTCAAAATGAAAATGTGATCTATCCTCTTGATCTTTTCCTTTCATCTGAAGTTCCATCCACTTACTGAATTGGCCAACAAGTGTATCCATGGTGGCTCTCATTTGGCACATTTCATTCATCATTTCTTCATGGTTAATTGTGTTTATTTCTATGCATGCCATCACAACTTCATGTTTTTTCATCATGGCCTCATGTCTTTTAGCATGCCTTGTTTTGTGTAAATATAAGGTGTGATTTAGAGCACTTAGGCTTTCCATGTCATGCAAATATTCATAATCAACTTTAGGGATGTGTCCAGCTTCTAAGTCAGTGGCATCCTTGATTTGCTGGGTGTACATCCTCATTTGCCTTTGCTTTTCCCTTATTCTGTGCCATTGTAAAGTGCAATGTAGTCCAAATCACTTCTTACATCAACACACCTCTACTAACCATAAGCATAAGCATCTCAATGCCAAAATTTACCAAGCGTAGCATCTCATATGCAACCTAAGCATAGCCATTCCACTGCCAATGACTACATATACATTCTCATGAGTACCTCTTGTACAGTTTTAAACAAGAGGGCATTCCACTGTATCCCATAAATGAATACATTGGTGAATACATCAATGGAACACCACTTTCTTGCTATCCAAAGGGGGTACCTGTGTTCAAAGATAAGAGAGACAGAGTGAAACCAAAGAGTGAGCAAACAGCTCATCTCATTCATCTTCATTATTCAATCTCTACTTGCATGAAAGAGATAGTACAACTAGGTTACCACTAACCATGACTAATTGTGGTTAGGTCAACACCCACCGACTTATCTAATGTCCCACACATGAGTACAATTGGACACAACTGTAGGTAATGTTGGTCACACACACATACATATGAGAAATTGAGCTTGAAGTCTCAACACTCCCTTTCAATCTCAAACTGACTGCTGCACTCCAAGTAGCCGTCTAAAGTAGAAAAACTTCTCTTTACCAAGTGATTTGGTAAAGATATGTGCTACCTCATCTTTGCTCTTCACATGCAACAAGTCAATCTACCTTGCAAGTGCCATTTCTTTGATGAAATGATAATGAACCTCAATATGTTTGGATCTAGCATGATAGACGAGCTAATTAACATCACACTACTAAGATTATCACAATGCAATCTAACTTTGCTGTCCAACTCTATCCCCAAGTCATTCAATAGTTTCATCAACCAAACTGCTTCACATGCTTCTAATGTTGCATCCCTGTATTCCACTTCCGTGCTAGACAAAGCAACAGTAGCCTATTTCTTACTACTCTAGCTGATCATACTGTTTCCCAAGCCAAATGCATAACCATTGGTTGACCTCATGTTATAGGCACAACCAGCCCAATTAGCATTAGTGTAACCTATCAAGTCAAGGGATTTCCCATACCCATAAAAAAACCCATAATCCCAAATACTCTTCATGTACCGCATAATCCTCATGACTGCATCTAGATGTGGATGATGAGGCTTCTACCTGAATTGACTCATTAGCCCCATTGCATAACTCAAGTTAGGAAGAGTGATAGTTAGGTAGATCAAGCAGCTCGCCATCTGTCTATACATAGTTACATTCTCTATTTCAGTCCCAACATCAATTGCCAACTTGACATTTTGATCCAAGGGCGTCTCCACATATTTTTACACTCTGTCATGCCATACTTCTACAACATATCATGAGCATACTATTTTTGCAACAGCCATATACCCTACGATGTAGGTATAAATTCAATCCCAAGAAAATACGTCAGCTATCCAAGATCTTTAACTTTAAATTTAGCATGCAGAGCAATGATTTAGTTTGAGCAATCCCTTGATCATCATCTCCAATGATGATAAGGTCATCTACATAAACTACTAGAAATACATAACCATGAACTATCTTCTTTGTGAATAGACTATGATCTACATGAGCTATCTAAAATCCATGTTGTTGTAAATAACTGCTTATCCGAGCATTCCATGCTCTCGGTGCTTGTTTCAACTCACATAAATATTTTTTAAGCTTACACACATATGTCGAAAAATCACGATGAACATAGCCTTTAGACTGCTCCATATACACTTCTTCAAACAATTCACCATTCAAAAAATCATTTTTATCATCCATCTGCCATAATTTCTAGCCCTTAGATGCTACCAATGCAATGAACATTCTCACTATTGCCATCTTGGCAAACTGGACTGAAAGTCTCTTCATAATCCAAGCCGTACTGCTATGCATATCCATTTGCAACCAACCTGGCTTTCTAATGAATCATCTGACTTGCATTTTACCTTGTGGACTCATTTGCAGCCAATGGGTACTTTGCCTTTAGACAACTTGACCAAATCCCATGTTTCATTTTTAGCCAGTGTTGCATATTCTTCATCCATGGCAACACACCAATTCTCACCTACAACTACATCATCAAACTTTGTAGGTTCTTTGAAACCTATTACTCTAGTCATGTAAGCATAATGATAGGTTCAATATCCACTATATATCAACCTGTCAACTGATTTTCTGACTCTTTCACACCTTCTTAACTGTGTTAACTGGCCTCTCATGAGGCAGCACATACCTTCTTAACTGTGGTATCTGGCCTCTCATGAGGCATCACATACCTACTATGCCTTGTGAAAAATTAGAGTTTGCAACAAGAAGAATGTGCACAAGGGAGATGAGAGCTCAAAGTATAAGAACAAAATCTTGCTTACTAAGTTGCTTAGAGTAAAACTTGGGTACACTCTCTCACCACTGATAGTGACCCATAGGCTATTTATATAGCCTCTTCCAAGTTAGGGTTAGGATTTCCCCTACCCCTTAAGGCCATTCATATACATCTACCCTTATAGACCCTTTCTTAGGGTGGATTCCCATGCCTATATTCTAACACCCCCCCTCAATGCCAGGGTGGCATTGCATTAGAAGACATGTTAAAGTCCCCCCCAGTCAAATGGGATGCCTTTATAAATTAGGCTACAAGGATATTCATAGGTAGAGAATGTTACAAGACTTAAAAGAGTCATTCATCTGTGGATTGGGAGGCAAAGTTGGCCTCCAATTCCTTAGGTACTTCTGGAACACTAGGACACTTACTGGTGATATGATCGGTCTTTTTGCATTTATTTCAATTCATTTTGTTAAGATATTTCTTCTAGCAGTTGCTTACAATATGCCCTTTTTTGTGGCAAAAGATTGTTTTGTGGAAGACTTTAATGATAAGTCCATGTTGGTCGCAAAAGGAAGTAGAGTTGGCCGAATGTTCACTTTAGATGCTGAAATTCATGCAATGGATGCTATTATATATGCTAAAGGAAAAAGAGTAGTTGCAGATATTGAAATATGGCATAAACATATTGGACATGCAAATGTGCAAAGGCTGAAATTAATGTAGTCTAGAGGATTGGTTACAGGGTTGCCTTCTTTTAGAGTTGTAGAATTGCATAAAGTTTGTGAAGCATGCCAGTTTAATAAGCATGCAAGACAACCCTTCTTGCATGACAGAGAAGTGAGTAGAAAAATACTTGATGTAGTGCATACAGATGTTTGGGGGCCTACACAGATTGTATCCATTGGTGGTAGCAAATACTTTGTCACATTTATTGATGACTGTTCAAGGAAGTTATGGGTATACTTCATGAAGGAAAAAAGTGATGTGTTTGAGCACTTCAAATCTTTTAAGGTAGCTATTGAAATAGAAACAGACTTAAAAGTAAAGTGCTTGAGATCAGATGGAGGGGGAGAGTACCTCTCTAATGAGTTTAATGGCTTCTTGAGGACTCATGGGATAAAGAGGCAGTTTACTTGCAGGTATATCCCACAGTAAAATGGAGTTGCAGAAAGAAGAAATAGGCATATTGCAGAAGTTGCATGGGCATTAATGGTTGAAAAGAATATGCCCAAACATTTTTGGTCTGAGGCTATCCATATTGCTGTCTATATTATGAACAGAATCCCCACAGTTGCAATTCATGGGATGACTCTTGAAGAATGCAGTTTTCCCTTGGTAGTGTAGCAATTACATGGAGCAACAAAAAGCAACCTTGGTAGTGTAGCAGTTACATGGAGCAGCAAAAAGCAACCTACAGTTGCTTTATCGAGTACAAAGGCTGAGTATAGAGGTGCTACTATGGCAGCATGTGAGGTGGTATGGCTGCAAAAGTTATTAGGTGACTTGGATTGCAGGGAGATGGTCTAGTTGTCATTTATTATGACAACATGAGCAGTATACAGTTAGCTAGGAATCTAGTGTTCCATGCTAGGACAAAACACATTGAGGTGCACTACCACTTTGTGAGAGAGAATGTACTTGCAGGAGAGATTGACTTGGTATATGTTAGCACACAGGATCAGATAGCTTTCAAAAGGCATTGGGTGTAGAGAAGCTTCGAAAGTTTCGAAGCTTACTTGGAGTTGCAGAGATAGAGTTGAGCTTGAGGGGGAGTGTTGAGATGGCAAGCTCAACATGCGCGAACATTGATGATGGACCACTTGACTAGATGAGTCCACACATCTACACTTAGCACGTTGGTGGTCATTATGATACTCACATGGCCACTGGATTATCACTTATTATATTTAGTTTGTTACACCTACCTACAGCTGGCAAAGATATAACGCCACTCGATTAGTGTAGTCGGTTATGTACTGTTTGACTTAGAAGGCCACTTTCCTCTATGTTATATATTATCTATACTTTGTGTATATTGTATAGTGCATGGAGGAAGAAGAAAAAATCAGCAAGAAAACTTTTTGGCCTCCATCTCTCTTCTTGTGTTCTTGAGTGAGCTTCCTCTTGTGTATACAGTGTGTGTTTGACATAGCAGCTCAAGCAAAGTCCTTCACCGCACGATTCTTAACATAACCATGTGGTCAAGATCTAGCTCAAAGACATCTTAAAGTCACATAATAAAGGAGAAGGTTGATACTAGCTTTGAGCATGTGTCCAAGCTCTATCTTACTACCTTACCAAGCTCTTCCCCCTCCCCAAAAGGAAGACAAGGTTGCTCAAGCTCTATCCCAATGATATCTCATAGTGATATTAGAAAGAGATGGATATTACAAGCTTTCCATGCTTCCTTTCCTTCCCATCTTTTGTGAAGTGCGATTCTCAGGCTAGGAATGAAGAACTCTACAGGTAGAATTGCTTCCGTTCCATAGGTCAACCTAAAAGGTGTCTGGCCTACGACCATTTTGTAAGCTGTATGCTAAGCCCAGAAGGCTGGCATCAGCTTGTTATCCCAGTCGCTGCACAATGTAGAGACTACCTTGGTCAGGACGTTGACCAGAATTTTATTGGTGGATTTCACTTGGCCATTCGCCTAAGGGTAGTATGGTGAGGATTTCCGATGGATAATCAGAAAAGTTGCTAGAAGATGTACGATCACCTCATTAATGAAGTGTGTGCCTTGGTTGCTAACCAATTCGATGGGGTAGCCAAATCATGAGATGACCTACTCCCATAGGAACTTGGCAGTCATTCTCACATCATTCTTTTGCATAGCTCGTGCTTCTACCCATTTTGTTAGATAGTCAGTGGCTACAATGATATACTTGGCTTGAGAGTATTGTGCCACAAGACTAATGGGTCCTATGAAGTTAGCTCCCCATTTCTTGAAGGGTTGTCGTGCAATCATTGGGGTTAGCTCCATTTGATCCTTGCGAATTGAGACCTTTGTTCTTTGACACTCGTCACAATGCTTAACGAACAGCACCGCATTGCTAAAAAGTGTGGGCCATCACAGTTGGTTGTCTCTCCACTAAAGTGTCCTCCCGCAATTCCACTGTGTGCTTCTAAGAGTACTTCGTGCATCTCGTATTTGCATACACATCTGCGCAACAAGCCATCTTGCCCTAGCTTATACAGCTGACCTGCTATCAACTGATAGGGTTAGATCTTAAGGATGAGCCATCTAAGTTGGGCTTTCTCCATTGGTCGTTTAGATATTCCATTCTCAAGCACTTGGACTATGTCGTCTGCCCAATATGGCATCAAGTCGGCTTGTAATAACTCTCTCTCGCTTGACAAGCTAAACAAGTGCGTGCCTGACAAATAATCTATGATGCCTTGTCTAGTGGCCTCTCCCGTGGGGATGCGCGACATGTGGTCGGTCATGTAGTGTTTTTTTCCTTTTTGTACAACCACAAAAAAGTCTAATTATAGAAGCAGAAGGAGCCATTGGGCTATGTGGCCTATGGCGACACAAGGTTTGTTTAATAAATATAGCAAAGCTTGATGATCCAAAAAGAAGGTGAAAGGAATGGCCAACAAATAATGCCAAAATTTCTTCATGGCAAACACCATGGCCAAACCTTCTCTTTCTACTTTTGAATAATTCATCTCAGTCTCGATGAGTTGTTTACTGGCAAAGCTCACTGGATAGTCGAGATTGTGTTTACTTAGTTGGCACAACACTGCCCCTACAGTGAGTTTAGAAGCATCAATATGCACGTGGAAGGTAATGGTCCAATCCGGGGCTCACAGAATCGATGATGTGGTCAAGGCTTTTTTTAGCTCCTCATATGTGTGTTCACACTCTTCTATCCATTCAAATACAATCAATAGCTTGTACAAAGTTCTAGCAATCAATGCATAATTTATCACAAACCGTTGATAATTCCCCATATGACTTAAGAAGCATTGCACTCCCCTATAGTTGGTCGAGGGTGGAAGATCAATAATGACCCCGATGCCGTTCTTCAACACCACGTGCCCTAGGATACATCCATGCTTTACCCGGAACTGGCATTTTAAAGGGTTCAGGAGAGGCGATATAGGTGACACCATTCAAAGACCACTCGGATTCTATCTAAATGTTCTCTCCAGGTCAAGTGAACACACAAGTTGTCTATGAAGACCTCCAACCCTTTCCTGAGCATGTCTTTAAATATAGTATACATAAGGCATTGAAAGGTGGCTGGAGCATTTCTTAATCTAAAGGGCATGACTATGTAGGCAAAGACCCCCCACTCAGTAGTGAATGCAGTCTTATACCTATCGTCTGGATGCACCTGCACTTGATTGTATCTAGAGAAGCCGTCCAGAAACTATAGGCCTCCTTGCCCGGCACTCTCTTGAGCATGTGCTTGGTGTATGGCAATGGGTAGTTGTCCCTCTTTGTTGTAGCATTCACCTTGTTGTAATCAACGCATGCCCTAACCTTACCATTCTTCTTCATTACAATGACTATAGGTGATACCCAGTCCATGTGCTCAATTTTGTAGATGAACCCTGCTCTCATCAACCAGGCCAATATGTCTACATACTCTCGTAAGAGGGCAATGAGACGTGTCTCCTCCTTATCCGTCAGGCCATCGGCAATGAAGACAGGTCGGGGTGTCTCCCCATCCAGGGCTAGGTTCACCTCCTTGACCTTGGTGGGCCCTTCAATGGGTTCACTTGTTTGCCCTTGACATTTGCACTCAACAAGATCACTATCCTGGTTAGGTTAGGCCTGCTTGTTCTAGATCTATGGCTCTTACACATTCCAACCAAGTGCGCTCACAATCCACACACATGAACCTTTGCTCCATCTTGAAGGTTTTTTTTCTCTTCGGCATGGAGTCTGCCCATATATGTTCTATCACTTGTCCTTTAGTGTCGTAGTCTATGGTGTCTACCTCATCCTCACCTTCGTTTTACTGAAGCAGCGACAGTCCTTGCATTTGTCATTGGAAGTATCTTCATCTGACCGCTCGTCATCTCCTAGGTCTTAGTTTGTTTCATGTGGTTGTCTAGGAATCAGGGCCCAATTGTACCGGAGGGGTAGGTCACACACCCTAGCCCATTGCCACCTTGGTTCATTCAAGAGATCTTGGAGTGGCTTGAAGTTTGTTGTTGGATTACCTACTAGCTTGTTGATCAAATACTCTACAACCCCCTGGAGCTCCCTCCAGTTGGTTGGCACTTGAAAGGTGACAGGGTTGGGCCTTTCGAGAAGGTTCCCTGCCATCATGTAGATTGACATTGAGGGTGCAGTCTGTGATTCATGATCATCTTAAGGGCATATTTGTACTCCTCGTCATTTGAGAACGACAGGCCAATGGTAGCAAGGACATGCATCTAGTCTCGCTCGTCTTCAGGACATGGGATATACTTAGTTAGGGGCCCATAGGATTTCCTAATATGGGTACCACCCTTGAGCACCACGGATATGGCGTCGAGATCAACTGGTGTAGTTTCCTAGGAGTCCATTTCTACCTTCACAGTCGCTGTTCTATTGCCTAGGAAGATGAGACCATTCCCCCAATCTTCTATCACTCTGGCATTGTGCATCTAGGGTTGATCCAATAGGACATTGTAGTCCACTCCCTTCATGACTTTAAAGTCAACCGAGAATTGGTTTCTAGCAATTCTTACCGGCCAAATTTTTAGCACCCCAAATGGCTCCACTTTCATCCCATTAGCTAATGTGATGTTGAACCTAGCAGTCTTGACAAGTGGGTTGCCCCAAGTCAAGAGCACTGCATGACTCAGTACACTGACTCCCGCCCCTGTGTCTACAATCCCCTTCCTTGTTATGTCACCTAGTGCTGAGACCGACAAGACTGCATATCTCTCGATGCCTTCCAAAAAAGTGTTAATGTGCAAGGATTTGGGCATGGAGTGTAATGTCAAACTCATTATTTGCATATCTGAATCATGTTCTTATAGGTCTGTAGCAGCTTGCTCTTGTGACCCTGCAACCCACTGCCTCAAGTCCTACCCTAGACTTGGTTGTTGCCTAAGCAGATCTCCCAGGTTTACCGTCACCGGGGTGGTCATTAGAGTGGTAAGGAGATCATCCTTCTCCTATTCTGGATAGTCCTGGCCAACGGCCTTGGCTGGGTTGCTGGCCCGTAGAGTCAAGGCCTTGCTTAAGCGGTACTACTTGTGGCACCGCCGCATCCCTCAATTTCAGTGGTGGAGGGGGTGAGAGTGGTGTGCTGATGCTAGAGAGATCCTCAATCTCATCCTCCAAGATGGGCTTCACATCTTTCAGGTATTCTTGAACCTCCTTTACCCACTCTTTCACCTTCTCAATGGTCTCTAGTTGGCGCTTCGGGTCGGGGTACTCCCCTACCTTAGCGCTTCCCTTTCCAGCCATCTTTGGGGCTGATGTTTTTGCTTCATCATCAATGACTACTCTACTAGGGTTCGGGGGTATGCTTATAGCCATTATACATGAAGTCACCAAGGAATCATATACTGATGAGAAAAAAAAAACATGAGAATCCCTTGGCATAGCAATGCAAAAGGTGTCATCCACATACACTAAAACATTGGAGCACAAACCTCTTTCCAGCAGGTAGCATTCTGGTGCTCTCAAGTTTCAACGTGATTTTAGCTTCGGGTCTCTTTTTTCTTCGCCTATGGATCTTCTTCCCTATTGAGGCTATGTCAAGATTGCCATGACCCGGTAGTGACATGCCGGCTTGCTTCGTTTGTGCATGGGTCATGACATGCAGTGGTATAGGTGTAGTTTCACCATCCAAATTCTCGACAAACAACCCCAATGGGACGCATGGCACATTAGCTAAGTTCAAGGGTGTTTTTCACTTTGGACAATCAACAAAGAGAGGAGTGATTTCACACTCAGGACACCTTAGGTCAGCCTTGTCTCTATTTTGTTGCTCTCTTTTGGGACAGCGTGAAGAGATGTGTCCTGGGTGGCTGCAAGTCCAACACATGATTGGTTCCTGGGTGGCTGCAATTCCAACACATGATTGGTTCCTGGGTCTGCCCTCCTAGGCCTCTACCTTGTCCCCTACCTAGCGCCATCACCGGTACTGGTCGATAGTCCATAAGGACTGCATTGCCCTCATCATTGTGCAAGGCGTAAGGGTATAGGTAAGGCTCCTCCTTGTTTGGCTCTTCCACATAGTGGATTGCGTGTCGCTTAGTAGATGTGTCACATAGGGGCCCGATGATTTGGGTATGCCAATAGGATTTATATCAATTCTAGGAATAGCCGGCTTAGTATCGTTTGGTGTGGGAAGGGCCAATGGCACTCCCCTTCTAAAGAATTATTGTGGCCTACTTGCTAGGTATGGTTGACTATACAGTTGTGAGTATGGAAGTCTTCTAGGCAATCTATAATGTGCACTATCATGACAAAACCTACCACAGTTAGCACAAGGCCGTGACCTGGGGTCTTGACACTCGATCGGCAAGTGGTTCTTGCCACAGTACATGCATTGGACATGTGGTCAAGTTGGTCATCTTAGCATTTCCTGCATCTTGGCTCTTTCCATTTTCATATCAGCCAATTCTTGGTTGGTGTCTGTAGCCTTTCCCTTATCTTGGGTGCTTGTGCCTAATTGCTTTGAAGCTCTCTCCAAACTTCTCAAGTGGTTCTCATCTTGGGTCAAGTTCCTAGAGCTCCTCTCCTTCAATTGATTGTCGACCTGAATGACCTCTTCGAACACCCCTGCTAGCATGTCTTTCTGCAAGCTTGAGTTGTCTGCCAGGGCTTTAGACAGCTCTTCATTTCGTATCCCATTGATAAATATCATCGATACTACTCTTTTGGTTGGCCAATCGCCCTGCCAATCGCCCGTCGGAAGAGACTCCTTACATGGGTCACATAATCACTGATATCCTCTTTTTCCTTCTACTTGACGTTCATAAGGCATACTAGCAAGTTATCCGAGTATCTGGGCTTGGAAAATCTCTTAATGAAGAGGTTTTTCAATCCATTGAAGTTTACTCACTCCGCAGTATCTAGACTCGTTTACCAAGTCCAAGCCTTGTCTCCCAGGCAAAGCCCAAATGCTTGAGAGCGTTGAGTCAAGTCGGTGAGACCGTTGGCCTCACAGACCTGCTCAAACTGCTCTATAAAGCCGTATGGATAATCTTGGGGCTGGTACTTATCGAGCTGCTTCGCGACCACTGGTATCTTAGGCTGGCTCTTGGAGCCTTGGTTCACCTCCAACCCTACTAGTAGTAATGTGCCCAATGCTGCAGTGCTCTGCTCTGCTGCTGTGTTGTCTAGCAATCGCTTCGTGAGAAGCTCACTTAGAGTCAAATCTCCTTCTAGCGCTCTCTCATGGTCAGTTCGATTTCTACCTACTAGGTTCAGCACTCGCTATATCTCTCTCATCTCTGCATTCTGCCTCAAGCTCCTAGTCTGTTGGTCCCAGTTGTATTCCATTATGCCTCGCAATGCTTTGTGGGCTAGTTTCTTTCCTCCTCTAGGTCGGCTATAATGGCTTCTACCGCTCTACCACAATGCTCACAGCGAGAGTGAGAGTCATAGCTACTCACCAGCTGCTGGATTGCTTCTGGAAAAGCTCCTAAGTCGAATTCCTTGTTCTCCCTACGGTCTGTGCTTTCCTTCGACATGGTTAGGTTCTCTTGCTCCACTAAGCTGTCAATAAGCCCAAGGAGATCGAGTAGAGCCAAGTATTCTGTTGCTATTTGCTTAGTCCTACACTGGGCTCTAATGATCAATCTACGTCTCCACTAGCTATCGTTAAGGCACTGAATCTCTTGACCACCTACTCTAGCTGCTAAGCAGCTGCATCTTGCAAAATTTCCTATTCCTTCAGCTAAAATCGAGTTTTGGCCATCGAGGTGGCTCACGAAGGTTAGCGTAGTTAAGATCTAGCTGGGTCTAATGTAAATTTCCACAA
The DNA here is from genome assembly GCF_053477565.2 of Lygodium microphyllum. Taxonomy (NCBI): domain Eukaryota; kingdom Viridiplantae; phylum Streptophyta; class Polypodiopsida; order Schizaeales; family Lygodiaceae; genus Lygodium; species Lygodium microphyllum. Next base: position 41,791,036 of record NC_141153.1, on the reverse strand, counting down.
GATGTGCAGTAGTCTGACTCAGCCCAACTCGTCCGAGGGCTGAACGAGCCGAGGGCCGAGAGAAAAAACTGGGCCAAATGACACCGAATGAAAAAACTCGGCTGAATGACAAAAGTGGGCCAAGGGCCGAATAAAGGACAGTAGGCCGAGGGTCGAATTACAAGTTGGTCCGAATGCTTGATTCAGATGGGCCGGGCGAAGGGCATCCAAGTACAATGGGCCAACTGGTTGATTCCCCAAATGGTAACTTGTCTGAGTGGGTTGGCCAAGAACTTAGTGTCTGAGTGGGCCAAGCCGATTCTGGGACTCGGCCTAGATTCAATCCACTCGGATGGGCCGAGCTACGCATGACTATGGCCGCATCGAGGATAATCTCATTGAATCTAATGATCCGCACAAACACCAAGCACGTCGCCTTCCAGATCACAATAAATGCATAGCAGGGAGGTTCTGATGTACCTGAATCGTGTGAAGAACTCCCCAATGGCAAGGTCGAATCGAATCAATGTTGGAAACACACACACATGCACTCTCTCTCTCTTTCAATGCCATGGTGACAAATGAGCTCCCCTATAGTCCCCTGGCTCTTAAACCCCTTCCCAAGCAGGGTTTTGCTATCCCCAATCACTCCCTTGCTGGTATTAATTGTTCCAACCACTCTTTTTCCCCATTCACCCTGATCTGTGCCTATTTTTCCTTGTTTTACAGTAGTAACCCTATGCTTCTCCAAACCCATTTCGTAATCCTATCCTATGCTAAATGTAGCTAGAATCAAAAGAAAATGACTAAAAGAATCTCCCCTTCTTTCCCAATCATTAAACAACCAAAATAACAAGAATACTTACTTGTATCGAAGATCAAAAGTCCCAACTTCCTACGTATCTCAAGCTCCAGTTCAGGGATGAATCCCTTACTTTGATGCTCGATATGAGGTGCATAAGTGCTCAAGCTTGAATCCATTGGTCCTGACAATGGAACCAAAATATGGGAGCTCTCACTCAACGGCCAAGACCCACGAACCTCTTATTGTTTCAAGTGTTCCATGCGAGCTCTAATGGCTACCTCTCACATAGCCAACACGCCATCAAACCTACAAATGTAGTGAGCTTACCTCAATGCCGAAATGAGTTTCCTCCTCCTTCATGCACATTGATGGCTCCACGATCCTTGATGCTAGCTCAAGCACCCTCAAGCCTCCTCCATCAAGCTCCATCCACCATGGCCGTGCTTGCGCAGGAGAAGAGAGGAAAAGAAGAGAAGTGAAGATGGTGTAGCACTTCACCCTCTTGATCCCTCACTCCCACACACTCACTCCCTCACACTCTCACACTCCCTCTCTCAAGAGCACACACACAAGCAAAGAGAAGGGAAGAAAGGAAGAAGAGAGGCCTTTTGTTAGCCACACACCAAAGAATGAGCTTCCATTCACTTTTTGAACTTTATATAAAGAAGCCCTAAAATTCCATGGGCGCCCATCCTTTTTACATGACCGGTTGTGGCCTAGGCCCTTTTTCCCATTATCCTCCTATCTTCCTAGCTTCCTTCCTATCACCCATCTACCTTTACAAATTGCTAGGGTGAGAGCTTACCACTCTTAAAATAAAGCTTGGTGCTCTTTTACAAGAGTTTTTAGAGTTTTTTGAGGTGCCTTCTCTTTAAAATTGTGATTTTGCCTCTGCTTAGTCTTTTAAGGGCCGCCTTTGCACCCTTGCTCTTTTTCTATTATTTTTTTGCTTTTTGCTTCATTTTTCCATCATCTTGAACTGAGGTTAACACACCTCCCGGCACTCCCATGGAATGTCATGGGGTTTGTCACCTAGGGTTTCTTGAGTCCGCCTTGCATGAAATGTCTGCGAACCCACTAGTCTCAACGTGAAATTTGGGTTCCTAGTGGACAAGGTCTCTTGATAGCATCCTAGTATCGGATTCTGAACATCCTACTTTACACAGAGATACCCAATCCAAAGGACATCCATACCACACTTGGCTCAAAGAAAGTGGGAAAGGAGAGGGATGTGCCACTCAACCTCTCTACCCATAGACATAGTCCCGTTCCGATCCCCTAAAACGGCATGAATCAGGATTCTAACCTAACAATACCTAAAGGTCGGTCATTGGAAAAACCTTGTGAGAAGCCTCCCAGTTCTTTGGGACCACCCTGTCGTAGGGAAAACCCATCTGGGTTCTACCCACACCTCCTTCCCTTGATAGCTTTAGTTTTCTAATTAGATCCCTACCACAATTATGTGTGACATTAAGAGTTTTTAGAGTTTTTCGAGGTGCCTTCTCTTTAAAATTGTGCTTTTGCCTCCGCTTAGTCTTTAAAGGGCCGCCTTTGTGCCCTTGCTCTTTTTCTATTATTTTTTTGCTTTTTGCTTTATTTTTTCATAATCTTGAACTGAGGTTAACACACCTCCCGGCACTCCCATGGAATGCCATGGGGTTTGTCACCTAGGGTTTCTCGAGTCGGCCTTGCATGAAATGTCCGCGAAGCCACTAGTCTCAACGTGAAATTTTGGTTCCTAGTCGACAAGGTCTCTTGATAGCATCCTACTATCAAATTCTGAACATCCTACTTTACGCAGAGATACCCAATCCAAAGGACATCCATACCGCACTTGGCTCAAAGAAAATGGAAAACGAGAGGGATGTGCCACTCAACCTCTCTGCCCGTAGACATAGTCTCGTTCCGATCCCCTAAAACGGCATGAATCAGGATTCTAACCTAACAATACCTAAAGGTCGGTCATTGGAAAAACCTTGTGAGAAGCCTCCCAGTTCTTTGGGACCACCCTGTCATAGGGAAAACCCATCTGGGTTCT